>NC_137265.1:6578791-7178791 GCF_053477335.1 Acartia tonsa | reverse complement strand
CCAGTACAGAATAGAAATATTCTCAATCCTAGTCCTTACAACCAGTGGTATACTCTCTTTACTCAGGTATATACTTGTGTGTGTGTGTATCTCTGGTATCATGGAAAGTAACCAGTATAGAATAGAAATATTTTCAATCCTAGTCCTCACAACCAGTGGCTTACTCTCTTTACTCAGGTATATACTTACTAGCGGCTTCACCCCTAGCCTCTAGTGGCTATGCCCCAAGATGTAAGGGGAGGGGGGAAGTTTGTACAGTTATAGGAAATGAAAATTCAGTACCAAATTTTGCCTTGGCCGTTTGGGCCTGTTTTTAAAGTTGTCAACCTAATTCTTTTTGTAAACTCTCTTAAATGATTGGATCTACCTGTAAAACTTTGAAAATTGAATCTTGGGACTTTCCTTCTAGGGGCTAGTGGGGCAAAAGACCCCCCCCCCCCAAACACTAAAATTTTAAGTTATGAGCTTATTTTTAAAGATATCTAGCTGATTTTTTAAATGAAAGCTTTTATTACATAAATGAGTTGAATAGCCACCCCATATTTCATTTTTGCACTTTACTTCTAGGGGCTTTTGGGGTAAAACAACCCCCCCCCCCCCCCAAATACAAAATTTATAAGTTTTGAGCTTACAAGCCCCTAGAGGTAAAGTGCAAAAATGAAATATGGGATGGCTAATCAACTCATTTATGTAATAAAAGCTTTCATTTAAAAAATCAGCTAGATATCTTTAAAAATAAGCTCATAACTTAAAATTTTAGTGTTTGGGGGGGGGGGGGTCTTTTGTCCCTCTAGCCCCTAGAAGGAAAGTCCCAAGATTCAATTTTCAAAGTTTTACAGGTAGATCCAATCATTTAAGAGAGTTTACAAAAGAAAATAGGTTGATAACTATAAAAACAAGCCCAAACGGCCAGGCTAAGATTTGATACTGAATTTTCATTTCCTATAACTGTACAAACTCCCCCCTCCCCCTTAAACAATTTTTAGTAGCGAAGCTACTCTATAATTCACTTTGTCCGTCCGTCCGTCAGTCCGTCAGTCAGTCCGTCAGTCCGTAACGCTATGGGGGAAATGGGATTTACTCAGCTCCTATAAAAGATAGAATGCTGATATTTTTTGACAACATTCCCATTATTAAGGAGCACAATTGACTATAAAACATCATTTGCGGTCTGACCGATTTTTAACAGGTTTTAGGCTATTTTTAAATTTTTCACATTTTTCTCCATATCTTCAGTGTTTATGGTCCGATTTTCAAAATTTTTTCAGTTACAGATATCAAAATTAAATTTCCTGTCGTTTAAAGTAACAATCATGAAGGCCAGACTGCCTTTTTAGCAGGTTTTAGGCTATTTAGTGTATGGTCCGATTTTCAAAATTTTTCAGTTATAGATATCAAAATTAAAGGGGGGGGGGAAAATGTGGTGACTCGTGCCAAGACATACCAGCAATTTTATTTTGGGTGCTACTCCCTTAGTTTTAGAGATAATTGGGTGAAATCTTTTGGGCTGGGTCACTAATTACCCCAACTATAGGTATCTTTCAAAAAAAACGGCGGCGGGTCCGCCGTTCGCCGCCATTTTCCGCCGCCGCCAAAAAATTTTTTTTTATTGCATTTCTCGCCGAATTAGGCAATTTGGAATCATTTGAGACCATGTTATTTTTTTCAAAAATTTTTCTCCTTATAACCAACCCTGCGGGGGGACTTAGTCATTTTTTTCAAATTCTCGTTTATTAAGGTATATCTTAAATTCAGTGCCTCTCCTAAGCTTTTAAAGATATTGAGACAAAACCTTTTGAGGTAGATCAGTAAAAAATATTTGAATAAAAAAATGGCGGCGGTACCGCCGCTCCCGCCGTCCACCGCCATTTTCCGCCGCCGCCGCCAAAATTTTTTTTTTGCATTTCTCGCCGAATTAGGCAATTTGGAATCATTTGAGACCATGTTATTTTTTTCAAAAATTTTTCTCCTTATAACCAACCCTGCGGGGGGACTTAGTCATTTTTTCAAATTCTCGTTTATCAAGGTATATCTTAAATTCAGTGCCTCTCCTAAGCTTTTAAACATATTGAGACAAAACCTTTTGAGGTAGATCAGTAAAAAATATTTGAATAAAAAATGGCGGCGGTACCGCCGCTCCCGCCATCCACCGACATTTTCCGCCGCCGCCGCCCAAATTTTTTTTATTGCATTTCTCGCCGAATTAGGCAATTTGGAATCATTTGAGACCATATTATTTTTTTCAAAAATTTTTCCCCTTACAAGCCGTCCTGTGGGCGGCGGAAAATGGCAGTGGATGGCGGGAGCGGTGGTACCGCCGCCATTTTTTATTCAAATATTTTTTTGCTGATCTACCTCAAAAGATTTTGTTTCAATATCTTTAAAAGCACAGGAGAAGCACTGAATTTAAGATATACCTTAATAAACGAGAATTTGAAAAAAATGACTATGTCCCCCTGCAGGGTTGGTTATAAGGGGAAAAATTTTTGAAAAAAATAACATGGTCTCAAATGATTCCAAATTGCCTAATTCGGCGAGAAATGCAATAAAAAATTTTTTGGCGGCGGCGGCGGAAAATGGCGGTGGACGGCGGGAGCGGCGGTACCGCCACCATTTTTTTATTCAAATATTTTTTACTGATCTACCTCAAAAGGTTTTGTCTCAATATCTTTAAAAGCTTAGGAGAGGCACTGAATTTAAGATATACCTTGCTAAACGAGAATTTGAAAAAAAATGACTAAGTCCACCCGCAGGGTTGGTTATAAGGGGAAAAATTTTTGAAAAAAATAACATGGTCTCAAATGATTCCAAATTGCCTAATTCGGCGAGAAATGCAATAAAAAATTTTTTTTTGGCGGCGGCGGAAAATGGCGGCGAACGGCGGGAGCGGCGGACCCGCCGCCGTTTTTTTTGAAAGATACCTCTAGTTGGGGTAATTAGTGACCCAGCCCAAAAGATTTCACCCAATTATCTCTAAAACTAAGGGAGTAGCACCCAAAATAAAATTGCTGGTATGTCGTGGCACGAGTCACCACATTTTTCCCCCCCCCTTTCCCGTCTTTTAAAGAAGACAACCATGACGGCCAGACTACCTTTTCAGCAGGTTTTAGGCTGTTTTTTATATTTTTAACATTTTTCTCCATATCTTCAGTGTTTAAATAATAATAATAATAATAATGTTTATTTGGTGCTGCTAGGTACCCCCTAGCTTAGGAGATAGCACATACAATACTCTAAATTGCTGCTATCTATCGACAATTTAGAGTTTACATTATGATGTTTAGTCTCATACAAAAATAAAATAATATATACTAAGAGTTTAATTATTAACTAAATATAAATTGGTGGAAAAGAAGGAAAATTTTCAGGATATGCACCAGGAGCTACAGGAGTACTATCTTGACCAAAATGGGGATAGTGTATTTGATTCCTGAAGCCCCTTTTTAAGGAAGACGAAAAGAAAAAAAATTAAATGTTAAAGGGAAAATTGAAACTTTAATTTAGTTACATTGAGTTGTGAGGATGGTAAAAAAAAGAAAAAAAAACACAAATAAACATTTATATTATGTTAGAGAAATCAGTAAATAATAAGAAGAATGAAAAAAAAATAGATAAAGGATTTTAGAGAAAAATAAAACAAAATAAATCAATTATGAAAGCAAAGAGAGTATAAAAGGAAAAATTATAAGATAGATCATAATTTTAATACCATATTTTAAGTTTTAAAATTTCATTGAAGATTAATAAGTAAAGTTTTTATTTAAAAAGAAAGGAGAAAGAAAAAAAGCACATAAAAAGGTAAAAAAAAGCAATACTTCAAGACTTTGTCATTCTATTATTTTATTATTTTTCAAAAACAGAAATTTCTCAATTCAAAATAATATCTTTTCATAGAATGCCACTTTGATCGTTGCCCTATATTCAACCCTCCCCTCCCTGCCAAAAAAAAACAACACTCCCCCCCCCCCCGACAAAAAGACAACTCCCCCCCCCCTCCTCAAAAAAATCACTAGGTTTTTTATAGTCCGATTTTCAAAATTTTTTCAGTTGTAGATATCAAAATTAAATTTCCCGTCTTTAAAGGAAATAACCATGACGGCCAGACTGCCTTTTTGGCAGGTTTTAGGCTATTTATAAATATATTTAACACTTTTTTCCATATCTTCAGTGTATATGGTCCGATTTTCCAAATTTTTAAAGTTTTTAAGGATTTAAAAATTAAATTTTTTGTCGTTTTAAGAAAACAACCATGGCGGCCAGACTGCCTTTTATCAGGTTTTTGGCTATTTTTATATGTTTTACGAGCATCTTTAATATAATTTACTTTGACCATCGTCATCATACAAAATAAAACAAGGTTTCATATTTATTTTATCCAATAAATCTATTCTTGATTTTAGTAAAAACCTTTTAAATCTACCTGTACGTATTCCCATCTACGATTTTTGGTTCAAACCTCTTGGGGCAAAGCCCCTAGAGGCTAGGGGCGAAGCCGCTAGTAGATATATAAAAGTAACAGGATGTATGTATATGTGTTTAAATTGAAGGATCTTGCTAATCGCTGAACTGTTATGGCCCTTCTGTACAGTTAAACTTCTCATAGACCCAAGGCAGGTTTATAACTATTTTGGGGGAGGGTTACCCCACCTTCCCAAGATAAATCGCCCATAGTTAATTGGACCCCCCCCCCCCTATCCTAATTTTGTATCAAATTTTATTTTAAAACTAAAACTAGAAGTGGAGTGACGACTCCCCATCCCCTTTACTGAAGCGTATCTGCAAGTTTGTTTTAATCATAGAATTATAAAGTCGTGTGCATATGATTTGGCACGTAGGGTGCGCAGCAATGCGCACAGAAATTTTTAGCAAAAGTGATGATATTTTAGGGATGTATAAGTTGTTGCTGCGTTACTATTGGACATGATAGTCCTTGTATTAACATGTTTTGTTTTTGTATCTGCCTACGCTTTAACGTTAATTCTAACTAATGGCTTTGTTCTTACCTATTCTTTTTGTTGCTATTACCATCTAATTTCAAGAAAACTTTGAAATTAATCTCAGATTATGTAACAACTCTATAAGGGAGGAGGGGATATTAGGCTGTTTATTACACTAGTCCCCAAAGTTTTGTAATAATTTTATCTGATTCGTTGGCTTAACAACTTTTGGGATCTTTTAAATTTGATTCGTTGGATCATTACCGTTGAGTGTCCAAACGTTTCAACAACTTATTGTAATCTACAGAAGGATTTATGTTATGTAACATCATTGGGGATGTACATTAATTTAACGGCTATTATCTTATCTCTTCCTGGGAACACCTAAGATTTAATGTGGGAGAGAGATTTGGATAAAGATTTGAATTTTTTTTTTCAGAGGATTAATTTTAATAAGTCAAAAAGTCTCTTTATTTTATTATTTTAAAATTTTATTATTTTTATTTTTCGTTAGTTTAAACATGTTAGAATTGTCCCTTTGATTTCAAACTGGTTTTAATCTTGTACTGTATTATTTTAATATCCTCGGAAAGCTGTCTATATTATGAGGCAATAAATAACTATTATTATTTATTTAAGATACGATTAATTCATTGTACATACACTTTTAAAGTATTTTTCTACTGGAGTTTCTTGGTATTAACACACACACACACACACACACACACACACACACACACACACACACACACATACTTTCTACCTTATGTACTAATTCATCAAATATAAAAAATTCTGTGTAAGATTACGAATTTTTCATACAGGGTTAAAAATGTTGAAACTTTTTAAAAGCTAAGCTTGAAGCTTTTCTATAATTAGGGTCTGTATGATATAATATTTTAAAAAAGGCATCTATTTTTTAAAGCCGTTAAAAAATGTACCTAAATATGTCATTGTCAATAAACAGATCCTGTATTTACAAGTTTATTTACTATTTTGATTTTACCTTTAAATTAATATTCTGCTTATTAAGTTTTGACAAGTGTTCAAGTTGGTTTTTTGAATTCAGAGCTTCGCTTTTATGTATGTTGTCATCCTTGTTAAAGCAAATTTTTCATAAATACCAGCCTTTAGGTCAAACTAAAATAGGGGGTTATGTTTATGTGTCTTTATGTTACTTGAACAACTTAAGCAAAATAGCCCCTAAAGTTTTTATTCGTTGTCTTAACAACTTTAAGGACTTTTATTGAATTTTGATTGGTTGGTTCATTAATTTGAGTGTCCTAGCGGTTAAACTACTATTTGTAATCTACAGAAGAGATAATTTTGAGTGTCATAATTTGAGATTTACATTAATTTATCGACCATTGTCTCATCCCTCTAGATTCCTGAAATCAAAAGGTCTACAATTTATACAAAAAAATTAAACAAAATACATTATAATTTAATAACCTTAAAATATAAATCAAGAATATAATGTTGTCATCCTTGTTCCTAGTAAAAGATAACTTTTTAATTTGGGACATTTATATAAAAAGGAAAGTATGACGTCATAATGTATTGCGTCACTCGTCAAAGTTATGGAAATTGTGACATTTTAAGGATTTAATTCTTAGCATTTTATTAATGATTTGTTAAGTAGCTTCTCTTTATAAGATTTATATAAGTGTTTGAAGCATTTAGTATGAAACATAATGAATTAATCTAACTAGAAAGTATGTAGCACTTAAAAAAACAAATGTAAAAGATACAAACACACGTATCTAAATATATTTCTTCTGACCTTTTCTTATTTAACTTTTCCAATTTTAAGATGAACAATGTAATATTTTACTTTTATATTAAACCTCGCTAACCTTGTGAGCGATTTGGCTCTATTATTTAAATTCAATAGTCATACCAAGGTTTTAGGCTATTTTAACCTCCCCCCTCTCTCCACCCTGCTTAAAAAAATCTCCCTCTTTTCAAATGTTAAAAAAATGAATAAGAAAGGTGAAGGGGCGGGTGTCATTCCCCTTAAACGTAGAATTATATAAAGAATTAAAATTGTTAAACTTTATACAGTAAATAACAATAACAGTAAATTGTGTTCCGTGTCTTATAAGAGAACCCGTCGACTAGGGATTAATTTTTTCTAGTATTTTAATTACTTTTATTCTTTTATCACCTTATCCTGTGTTATAAGATACATTTTTTTCAAAAGCTCTTCAATGTTTTGTGTTATCGCTGCATTTTCAAGATCTTATTATCACTGTATTGAGTGATGTAAGTAAACAAGGATGACAACATCCATAAGTAGCGAAGCTCAAAAATGATGAAGGGATATTGGGAAAAAAACTTAATCTAGAGCAGTTTCATACAACATGAAACTTGATAAAATATGGAAACCTTTAAAATCACGCAACCTTTGTAACTTAAAAATCTAGCACCGCAATTAATAGACAAATCTTAATGAAACTTGATGGGAAAATGTAGAATATGAGCAAATTAAACCCGTAATAATTTCAGCCGTCAATCCTAAAAAAGGAATTGAGAAAATCACGAAAATCTAGAAATCGATCTAGCACCCCAATATATAGACAAATCTTAATAAAACTTAAAAATATGTAGAATGTAAAATTGATTAATGCCTGAAAATTTGAGCCCTCTATCTTGAAAAGGAGTTGAGAAAATCATGAAAAGGTAAAAATCTAGGATTTTAGGATTAACAACATACAGATGGACAAAACAATGTATGTATTAGATAGGCATATATAATGGGATTCTTCTCTAAGAATTTCAGCTGTCTATCTTTTATAGAAGCTGAGAAAATCACGTTTCCCCCAAAACTTTCTAATGGACATACAGACAGACGGGCATAACAAATTATAGAGTAGCTTCGCTACTAAAAATTTCTACGCACACCGTTATGAGCTCTTTTTTTTTAGATATATGTATCTTTTACGGTACTGTTTATGGTTTGGGAGATATGATGCAACAGAGTTAAAGATGCCTATGTAATGGATATAGAATTTACATGGAAATTATGACAGAGGAAAAATTGTCATTAATAAAGGTTCCCCCCTGTCATTTATTAGTCAGTTCGTTCATCTAGTAGGAGGGTAGGGAATGGAGGATTTTAGAATGCTATAAGTTTCACCTTATTAGAGAACATGATAATCTGGTTTAGGATCCAAGTAAGGATAAATAATCCATTTCCAATGATTTGACCTAATACATGTCAATTGTAATTGGTTCTTTGGTAGGTCAGCCTTATAATTAATCTATTTGCAAGATATGTATATCTAAATAATTTAAAGTGTTTTACAGTATGGCTTCGTAACCGATTGAAATCTGCTGGATTATAACCGGTTCTAAGCCACACTGAACATCATGTATATTATCTAATTATAGCCAGTTTTGTTAACCCGAGCCTTCGGCCCCTCGGGGCTGACAAATCTGGTTTTAATCTTAGAACTTTTCATTTTGATATCCTCTTAAAACTGTCTATGATATGATATGATAAATACTAATCATAATTTCAGGGGTGGAAAGCAAGGAAAGAAGGTTGTTCTGTCTGCCAAGTTTACAAATATTGAACCTCAATACAAGGCAAGGATATAGGCTATAAAATGTGGTACTGGTACGTGGTTGCCGCGCACAATTATAAAGAGTATAATGTCGTCTTTTTATGTTGAAATAGTATTATGAATTAATAATTCAAATACAAGTTTATAAATATTGAACCTCAATACAAGGCAAGGATACAGGCTATAAAATGTGGTACATGATTTATATAGCAGAATAGAAGCAAAATTTTGCTTGATTAATTATGATGGATATTGAGCACTAGTGACTCTAACTAGTGTTTGTCTGTATGATAGGCTGACTAATGGTCCATAACAAAAGTTCATAATAATTCAGTTTTTGTGCAGTTTCTTTCTACGAAGCTCAGTCCCTTACACAAGTACGCTAATAAGAATTATCCCACATAATAATTTTTTGCTCTAGAAATTTACTCGACCATTTGATAAAAAAAATACTATTGCTTTATATTGCTAGGCTAGTTGTGGATATAAATATGACTGTTTATTAAAAAGCTCATTGCATAAATCTTTTTTTATGCTTTCCTCCATGTTTTAATAAGCACTCAAATCACGCCCTCTTATTTTTAAATTGAATAGATTAAAAATAAGGGTTTTAGTTTCATGCCTAACCTCTGCATGTGGCTCTTACTTGGCGGGGCTACCCACTATAACTTATCCAAAGCAGATGGATCTTGGACAAAGTAGCTTCGGATAAAGTAGCTTTGGACAAAGTAGCTTCAGGACAAAGTAGCTTCAGGACAAAGTAGCTTCCGGACAAAGTAGCTTCCTAAGGAAAGTAGCCTCCACTGTTAATAAAGGTCATGGCCGCAGGCGCTCGGCCCCCTAGCCTATAACCTAACCTAACCTAACCAAAAAATTGTAAAAACATTATTAAAACTTGTAAAAACAATATTAAAAATTGTAAAAATCTATCAACCACTTTTTGCAAAATCCTCGAAATTCTAAACCACCTATGTATTATCAGTTGATGATATTTTTCTTATATAAATGTTCTGAGGCTAACATAGGTTAGGTTAGGTTAAAGGCTAGGGAGCCGAGCGCCCGCGGCTAGGCAGGCCAGGGGGCCGAGCGCTGCGGCCATATTGGAGACTATTTTTCTTAGGAAGCTACTTTTCTTAAGTAAATGTCCTGAAGCTACTTTGTCCTGAAGCTACTTTGTCCTGAAGCTACTTTGTCCGAAGCTACTTTGTCCAAGATCCAAGCAGATCAAACTGAGGGAAACCGCTGTTAATTATTTTCCTATAAATGTCCTGAACCCTATATCCCTGATATAAGGAGTTAACTGAAAAACTTGGATCCCTCGGAGAGAGACTACAATCCACCCTCGACTCAATTTATAAGGTTAGTAATTTTTTATGCCTTTTTGGAAAAAAATGGCATCTAGTGTTCACTTTTTCCACAAACTTTAAATTCATTCTCGTCATTTCTTTGGCTTTAAGACTTCCAAAATTTGTGTCTGTCCATTTGTTTGTGTCTTCATTTTTTTCAGGGAATATTCCCTTTAGTAGTAAGGGGCGATTCGTCGTATTTTTAAAAAGGCTTTTTATAGAAGGTTATTTTAGGTTAGGTTAGGTTATATTGGGTTAGTTAATTGCCCCACAGGGTTAGAGCCCAGCGCAGTGCTAGAAATAGGAGAACAGCTACTGTGAAAAATACGAAGAATCGCCCCTTAAGGTGAGTTGACACGATAGGGACTATACCTACCCTTTTTTCTTTTCAAAAAGGCATCAGTTCTTGTTTAATTTAGTTAAATCTCACTCAACCTCCTGGGATAGTAAAACCTATTTGAATTCATACCAAAACACGTCTAATCTGATAACATCTATACTTTTACAGTGCAGGGCTATTTGGAGATTTTAGGGGTTATTTTTTCAGTATGGGTTCGAGACCGATCAATATCCGCTGGGTTATAACTGGTCCTCGCAAACACTGAAAAATTACAGACAATTGTCCACGAATATTAAAATAAATCATAAAATTAATACCTACCAGTATTGTTAGCCCGAGACTTCGCCCTCTACCGGGGCTAGCAAAACTGGTTTAATTATATGATTGTACATTTTATATCCGCGGAAAGCTGTTTTGTAATACGTTTCGAGAAATAACTATTCTCTTATAAGTAAAATAGATTTTCTGAAAGTAGTTAAAAATATTAATGTAATGTTTACAGGGGCTTGAAGATGAAATGTTATCCGCAGAGGTGGCGAGTTTGAAACTTACTGATCCTTCAGAACAGGTAGATCTTGTTCTATAATTAATATTGTTACTGTAACGCACACACAAAAAAATAAAATTAAAGGAAGAGTTGCATGAAGTGCATTTAACAAGTTTGATTGCAAGCATAAGTTACAAGAATACCATCTAATATAAAAGATGTTGCATTACAATAAATAGCAATCAATATGGCACCACCAAAATAGTCATCCTGCTGTTTTTTGTGAAAATAGGAGAGCCATTAATGTTGCATATATCCAAATAATACCTATGATTTTTAATATTTTAAAACTACCTAGTAGAAAAATTGAAATTCTTTCAAATATATGTCCTATAGATTTAGTTTATACTATTGAACTGAAAAAAAAATTGCAGTTCACTAAATTCAAGTTTAGATGCACCTTCATTTGCGGTTTTGTCTACAAGCCAATTGATAGGTTATTCAAATAGGTAGGTAATTGTGCACAGTTTTTAAAAATTGCTGATTTTGCAAATAATTTACCAAAACTTATTTAATTCCTTGCTAGGAGTATCTTGGTAGAGAGAAGACCAATCTTATGCAGAAAATACAAGAAAGCTATGCCTCACAAAAACAACAGGTTAAATTTTTTTTTGCTGGCATAATCCTTAATAATGTCGAGGTGCTCCGTTTTTCAACATAACAAAAATAACTTTAACGTCAGCGGGTCGATATCCATATAAAGCTTTCTTAGCTCTTACTTAACTTAACATAATATTTAGTATAAAGGGGGAAGGCGGATGTGCCACTTTTCGAAACCAAAAGTAAAACGCGCATAATCTCATTCCATAAAAGAGTTACAGCTCTAAAATTCGGCACAGCAGTTGCTTTTGTTCCGCCGTCGTTTCTTCACAGTTCCATATTGTTCTCCACAAAAGCAACTGCTCGAATTTTAGAGTTATAACTCTTTTATGGGCTGAGATCATGCGCGTTTTACTTTTGGTTTCAAAAAGTGGCACATCCGCCTCCCCCCTTATGACATTTTGTACTAAACTAGCGGCTGCGCTCCTATCTACTAAATAAAATAATACACATATATAAGAAAATTGCAGGTGAAAAAAATTTCATCGGTTAAAATATTCCTCGTTCATTTCTTTTAAATTTGTTCTTAAACATTTAATTAATCGCTATATTATTACTTTGGTGTTGTATCTGATTTTCATGTAGTTTGTTAAAGTAATACTCTCAGCTTGCTAAAATAACGAAAACCCATATAACCCCATCCGCTCCCCTTCTACTGGATAAACAAACTGACCAATATTGAGGTCTATAATAGCATATTTATTTCAGATGGATACAGCATTAGCAAGCAGAAGAAACATTCTCCAGACAATATCTCTATAGAAATCATAACTTTTTAACTGAAAGCTATTTTGTTTTATGGTAATTTAAAAGAATATAGGGATTAGTAAAAGTGCTATAATTGACTATCCATAAGAGAAACTTAAAAGTGATGGGACATAGGGCTGTTTTTTACACTAGTCCCCAAAGTTTTCTTTTTAGCTGGAGAAACAACTTTGAAGACTATTAATTAAATTATTGAATTTTAATTGGTTGGTTCTTTAGGTTGAGTGTCAAAACGGTTCAATCACTAATTGTAATCTACAGATGTAATAATTTTGTGTATCATTTTTGCGAATGGACATCAATTTATCAGCCATTGTCTTATTCCTTCAGATCCCTAATAATTTAACGCTTTTTATCTTCTTGAAAACTAGAGTTTTTATGTTTGTTTTCATATTGATTACCGACAAGGGTCCAAGTTTTGAAACCCTGTTGCCCAACTATTATGTTCAACTTTTCTTAATGGATAGAAAAGTGTTTTAAAATATCTGAAACAATAAATACCTACGTGATATGAACTGGTGTCAAAATTATTACAAAAACATAATTTAATTTTGTGTATCCCTATATTCTTGTAAGCTTAGTTATGTATGCTATTTTGTACACTTAGTTATCAGGGATTAGGGTGAGATGGTATTTGAAGAAAAATTATCTTAATCCCAACTTTTTGGCCAGTCAGTAAAAAATCTTCGTTTAGATAAAATTCGATTACTGATCTCTAAAACACAATTTGGCATAGTAGTGATCACACAGCTATCCTCAACAGTTTAGCGGATTTATAACCAACACGCTCCAAGCGGTCAATGGATCCTAAAAATAGACATACTTGCTGAATCATACCTGGTTTTACCAAAATTATACCTGCTCCTTCTTCGGGACTATATGCTTTTAAAGATTTTCACTTAAATTACCCTATTATTTGACTTAAAAATAGCGTTCGACAAGACATCCTGTCGAGCTGTTTATACGTTTTATTACAAAAAAGGAGTCATTTGCATTTAATATATTGATAAAATTGTTAACAGCGTTTGCTAAAACCATTATTTACAGTGTTTGTTTTTATACAAAATTACCATTCAAATATTAGAATGTTAATTCATACATTCACAAAACTTACTACTTAACATTATAAGATTACTAATTGGTCAACCTGATCCTCTAGGGAAGGTGGGGGGAGGAGGAAAATAGCCTAAAATAACTAAAAAAAATTTATTGTGCTTTCTTGAAAAGTACAACCTAACAATTTTTCAGATCTTAAGCTTTATAAAACAAACTGGCTAATGTGAAGGAAACAAAGTTGCGGTTTTCGTTATATTTTCACATTAGCTTTTATCCTATTTCTAGCTCCTGCTGGTGCTCTAACCCGGCGGGGCCAATTGCCTAACCTTGCGGGGCAATCGCCTAACCTAACCTAATATAACCTTTCAAAAGCTACTGTTAAAATACGACGAAACCCGCAACTTCGTTTCCTTTACATGACCCAAAAAAACTTACTACTTTATAAAGTAGGATTGGTGACATTATGACTACAGTTTTAAGCTGAAATAGATATCAAAACAAAATATGAAATGTAATTAGTAAATTACAGGGCAGTAAGAAAATAATATCATCAGAAAATGATCTAGTGTACGTTTAATTCTCCAGCTAGTCAAGAATAGCGGTTCCTAAAAAATAATTATATTGCCTAAGATTACAGTATAATATACTAACATGAATTTAGGATCAAATTTTTTTATTGGCACAAATGTAAATTGTATTTTATACTTAATCTATTTTTTAAAGTTTTAAGGTTTTTTTTTGTTTGTAGCTAGCTTAAGATTTCAATAACTAATGATTTGATTGAATTCTCGAAATAATGGAAAATTTGAATCGGTCTCAGAATGGTTTTAGGCTATTTTTCTGCCTTTTCCTTCCATTTTGAATACAAATCCCCTGGATGTTAAAGGGCAACCATATGTTTATTTATAGTAATAAAAGACATGTAACAATTTATGGAAAACAAAAGTAGCAGCATGTTTTTTATCACAGGGTGATTTTTATTTTTTTGAGGAATAAAAGTAGTGCTTAGTTTAACCCACTAACCTCTGTTCGCGCGTTTTTTTGTGCTGTGAACTACAATCTAATACATATTTAATATTATTTCATAAATCTAAAGACTGTTGACCTGCTGTTTGTATACTTACTGATAACTGCATCAAATATTTTTGGTATATAACGCCCAACACCAATGATAAGAATAGAAAATTAAATTATGCATTATTTTTTATCATATCAAGAGATAAAAATGATAATTGTGAAACTTGACAAGAAATTTATCTTTTGCATACCGATTTTCAATAGTATGCTATAATTAATAGCAAAGAAATTTACAATCATCTAAAAGATTAACTGTATTTTTATCTTGAGGAAAAGTTATAGGCTAGAGTACTAACCTATATATTATAAACCCCGAACCACTTCATTATGCAATCTACATTTTCCTGGATATTTTGTCTACGGTAGTCCATAAGTGTACAGCTTTACAGTACATTGTTTCTATTTGTTAAAGCAACACATATGATAAAAGAAAAAGATTCTTTTTAAAGTAAAATGCTTATATTTCAATCAAAATCTATATTTTTTTATTTTTTAACGATCCACGTCATTATGCAAATAAAAAGAAAATCAATGAGAAAACGTTTGTTTTGCCCTTTTCTCCACTTTTAAAAAATGATTCTTATAAAATAACAATTTTTTAAGGGATTTATGCATTAATTATAATGAAAAACAGTTTAAGGTAGATTTTAATGATTTTTCTAAATAAGAAATAATTGAAAAAAAGAAATTCTATCCTTATCACTTTAGAGGACAGCTGCTGACCCCCAGTCTTATGGATGAAGCTAAATACATGTTAAAGATAAAAATTAGCCTGAAAAGTATACAAAAATGTTTTTTGACGTGTTAAAAAAATCTATTTTAAAATCTTGATTTTGAGGATGATGGCCTTTAAGATGCTCTTACTGGTGGTGAAGGTGAGCTAAATGTTATCTAAGTACATGACCATTACAACAACTTGTCTATTAACCTATGTACCATTTTTTGTAGTCATAGCAGCCTCCAGTGGAGCCTCTCGACATGAAATATAACCATTATCTAAAAACTACATTATTTACTTTATGAATTTTAGTAATTAAAATTGCATTTTTTTTCTTTTTTAATATTGCTTGGCTGGAGGCTGCTATGACTACAAAAATTGGACCATAGTTCAATATATAAGTTTTCTTCAAGGGCATGCACTTTGATAACATTTAGCTCACCATCACCACCAGTAAGAGCATCTTAAAGGCCATCATCCTCTAAATCAAGATTTTAAAATGGATTTTTTTAACACATCAAAAAATATTTTTGTATACTTTACAAGCAAATTTTTATTTCTTATATGTATTTAGAATAAAGGTACTAAGAAAGAGAGGGAATGTCTGATTGAGCCAATAGGAGAATCGCATCGGAATTTACATTGGATCTCATTGGTTGAAATTATGTACACATTTTCCTACGAAGGCATGTTTTTTTTCATTTCATACATACATAAAAGTCAGCTGTTAACAGTATATTTTCTTAGTAGAAAGCTTTGCGGAATCAGAATTAATTGCCCAAAAATTTCGTTTACAATTCGAAAGCTTGAAACAAAGTTGGATTCTTAAAAAAAAAGTTAGGCTGGCAACTCGCTGGTGAGGCAAAATTATTTTTGTGAAAAATCCTCCAAAATCGAATAAAAAAATTTACAAAAATGAAATAAAATCTTAAGAGGGTTATTAACATATGATTTTGTTTAATTTTTGTAGATTTTTAATGTGCTTTTGGATGATTTTTCACAAAAATAATTTTGCCTCACTATCGAATAGCGAGTCTATCATTTTTTAAGAATCCACATCAGCTTGGGTCGAAAATAAACAATACTTTTGTCTGCTAGGAATGTTCTCTCTTAGATTTGACGAAAAAAGGGTTCAGATTATTCTTCTACTCTTCTATTTCTATTGTATTTAGCTTCATCCATAAGACTGGGGGTCGGCAGCTGTCCTCTAAAGTGATAGGGATAGAATTTCTTTTTTTCAATTATTTCTTATTTAGAAAAATCAATAAAATCTACCTTAAACTGTTTTTCATTATAATTAATGCATAAATCCCTTAAAAAATTGTTATTTTATAAGAATCATTTTTTAAAAGTGGAGGAAAGGGCAAAACAAACGTTTTCTCATTGATTTTCTTTTGATTTGCATAATGAAGTGGATCGGTAAAAAATACAAAAATATAGATTTTGAATGAAATATAAGCATTTTACTTTAAACAGAATCTTTTTCTTTTATCATACGTGTTGCTTTAACAAATAGAAACAATGTACTGTAAAGCTGTACACTTATGGTCTACCGTAGACAAAATATCCAGGAAAATGTAGATTGCATAATGAAGTGGTTCGGGGTTTAATTGGAGTTTTACTCCAGGCATAATATAAGAAAGTGGATGGTAGAATTATGATCAGCTTATTTGACTTCAAATTAAGTTAGCAGAGTATACTTAACATAAACACATCTATGTGTTTTAAGTTTTTAATAGCGAAAATATTACCTAATTGGGGTGGGTTTATCTTTTAATTTCAAAATCCGCGCGCTTGTCATGGGAGCTCTACCGCCCACTGTTAGATATTCATTTAAGTAACATTCAACAGACAACCAACACTTTGTCTGAGAAGGGAAAGGGGACATTGGGCTGTAGCAAAAGTTTTATAATAGTGTTTTCTTATTTGTTTGCTTACAACTTTGGAGACTTTTATTAAGTTTTGATTGATTGGTATTTAAGTTGAGTTTCCAAGCTTTTCAACCACTAAGTGTTAGCTAAATAAGGGGTAAATTTGTGTATCATCATTGGGGATTTACATCACTTTATAAGTCATTGTCTTATCCCTTTAGATTCCTGTCTCCCTACTCTAACTATTTATGCCGCGCACCTAATATAGTAACAGTAGGAACAATTTTTAACTTCTTTAATTGTACCGCGAACCTATCACATCCCCAACGAAGAGCGGATGCGCTACATGACGAGCCATAGTTGCGGGTTAGTAGCAGAACTACTTTATAATTCATCTTGTCTATCATTAACTTAGTTTTTACTAATCCTCTCAACACTTTTCTTATTTTCTCGTCAACTCTTTCATATGGTTTTAATTTCATGAGATATGGATAGAATCGGCAGAGGGAACCAATAACAATTATACTGGTTAAATTTAAATCTAATAAAAGACATTTGGATGGCCTTAAAAGAAAATAATAACATCTTTTTTGTATTAAAACTTATAAACAGCGACAGGATGTCTTGTCGAACGCTATTTTTAAGTCAAATAATAGGGTAATTTAAGTGAAAATCTTTAAAAGCCTATAGTCCCGAAGAAGGAGCAGGTATAATTTAGGTAAAACCAGGTATGATTCAGCAAGTTTGTCTATTTTTAGGATCCATTGACCGCTTGGAGCGTGTTGTTTATAAATCCGCTAAACTGTTGAGGATAGCTGTGATCACTTTTGACAGGCTAAGAAGTTGGTAAATTATATTTTTTCTTCATGTACCTCACCCTTTCTCCCTGAAAGCAAAAAATTGAAAATGGCAATTGTAGATCAAAATATATAAAATGCAGCCTATATAAGAAAAAGCTTGAAATAAATCTTTTTTTGTTCATTGTTGTTATATTTGTATCTCAGATTTTATTGAACTTCATTTTTAAAAGCGAAGCTTTTCTATAATTAGGGTCGGTCCGTCCATACGTTACGGACAGATAGCTCTTGTCGGTAATTTAAACAAGTTAGAAATTTAGAAATTGTCGTAACGATGTCAAACTTTGCTTGGTGATTCCTGTAGTAGTTGGCAACTCTTAAATCGTTACTAGAATGTCCCTACATCTATTTTAAACATGTTGATTTTTAAAATTTTTAACAACTAAATTTTATGTGACATAATTTTCCGATTGATCTGATTTTTGCAATACTGATTCCTAGGACAACAAAGTACAATGTAATAAATGAAGCATCTCTATAATCAAGCCCAAAGATGTAAGTATGTCCTTAGATATCATCCTGTTTTTAAGCAGTTTTTCAACAAAACTTACAATATGTTTCGACTTTTATATATTTATATTTAATTTACTAAGTTTTGACACTCTAGAAGTTTTAATGTTCGTTTGTTCTACCGTGTCAGAGCTTTGCTTTTATGGATGTTGTCATCCTTGTTTTAAATTATTCTGCACTATTTTTCTTAATCACAAGCAAAATAACTTTGTTATTAAGCTTACGAAAAAAAATTCTTATTTTTTTCGCCTTTTCACTAATTAAAAAATAATGCTAGTTTACTTCAGGGAAAAAGGAATGATATTCTGACAAACAATTTAAAAAAAATTTTCCCACACCCCTCTTCCTCCCCTTCCTTTCCACCCCTCCTCAGTTACATAAAAAAAAACTAAATATACTCCCACCATAATTTGAAAGGTTTCGTGATTTTTTGTAGAATTTATTGTTAGAATAGCTACCCCTGACTATACTTATCATTTGTTCGATCCTATAGGGCTCTAAGGGCCCTTAAAAATTTTGAATCTAAATTGAATTCAAAAGCTTTAATTTTCCTAAGTTTATTAACAAAAATTTTATTTACAGACCGTAAAACATTTATTTAACAATTTAATACATATTTTTTTATCACAGTTTAAGATTAGGTTATTCCAGTGTTGGTTCCATATTATTCTAGGACATTCCAGTAATTAGTTCATCTACACTACTCCTAAAAATATATATCCTATTATATAAAGTAGTAAGCTTTTTTTGTCTGTAGCGAAGTATCTCATTAACTGCTAAACCGAAATGCTTCTTATTTAACCCATTAGTGCCGAGCGCCACTTTTATGGGCCGATCGAGCTGTAAGTTTCAGGGAAGCTTTATAATGGTCAAAACGGAATTCGTATTTTTTTGTTTTGCTCTAGTGGCGTGCACAGGAAAGTTGCAAAAAAACCCGGTTCGGCTTGGCCATAAATACCAACCAGGCATTAACACCCGTTTTTGGTGCTTTCCCTTAGTTTTAAAACCCGGTTGACCTGTATAAACCCGGTTATTTTGACCAAAAATCGAAAAATGTAATTTTTGAACGTCAAAAGTGAGATGAACACTTTTTAGAACTTTGATACGATCCGTAATTGAAAACTACACAACCTCATGTAATCTAAAGAGCTTCAAGTATAATACGAAGCGATTTATTTCAAATTTAGTGTTTCGGCTATAGGTGCCGCCGTTTTCGGGTAAAAAAACCCGTTGCTCGAAGTTTTAAAAGACACACACTACAAAAAAAGAACATATAAAATTTGGGTGTTACATATCAGAAAACGATCATAAAACTATTGGGTGACACCTATAGAGATTACTAGGGTTATTATGGTGGCTCAAACCCTTACTAATGACGTTAATTGTTATTTTTATTGGTTGAAAAGTTAAAACCGGGTAATAAAAACCTAAACCGAGCCGGGTTTTAAAATTTTCGGGTATGTATGGCCAAGCCGAACCGGGTCATAATAGGGCGTAAAAAAACGATAAAAAAATCATATAAAAAATAATAATTTGAATAAAACGAATTCACATATAGATGTACTTGTCAATAAACATTAGATTTCACGAAAAAAATCAGCGACTTTACTATAAAAACGAAAAAGTTAGAAGGGGTATTTTGAATTTCATGATTTTCAAATTTTGTTGAGCTATACCATAAAACGGAAGTAAGCTAAACTGCCTGCTCCAGGGGGAAATGAAAGCCAGGGTAGTAGAGGGGGGATTCATACTGAGAATGATGCAATTATGGAGCCGGAAACCGGTTTTTTTTCCATTTTTCGGAACCGGGTTTTAATGTCCGGTTCGGCACTAATGGGAGTGAAGCTTCCTATAGGTACAGGGAAGGATTTAATTTTATTGGTAAGGGTATCTCCACCCTCCAAATAGAAAAAGAGCCTCTCAAAAAAAATAATGATTGATAATAGATTGGAATCAGGAATATAGCTTCTATTAGACGGACCCATCCTTGTAGCTTCGCTACAAACTGAATTAACAAAATATTTCACTATTGTTTTGCTACCTGTTATATCTCTCCTTGATCATGATAACTGCTGGAAGGGCAATCAATGATGAACCAATAAGTGTGTAGTTTATCCATGCGGAGCCTGTTGAAGCAAGCAAATTTAGTATTGGCCTCCTTTTAATTCATAAATTTAACCTTATTAGTAGAAAAGCTACTTTATTGGCATAATTTTCAATCCTGACCTAACAAAGTTAAGAAAACGAATGAACGCAGCAATCTGCAATACACAGATTAAAGTAATAAATATTATTTGATAATTTTATTAAATGTCTTAAAATAGTTATTTCTCGCATCGTATTATAAACGGCTTTCCGCGGATATAGAATGTACAATTATGAGATTAAAACTAGTTTTTTTAGCCCCGAGGTGCCGAAGGCACGGGCTAAAAAAACTGGTTTTAATCTTATGATTGTACATTTTTATATTCGTAGAAAGCTGGATATAATACGATGCTAGACATATTTTTTTTTCGTATGGATGAGAATCGGTTCCTATCCACCGGATTCGAATGAATACGAGAAACCTATTTAGAGTTTTTTTATTAACTTGTTGTAGCTGCGCTATTATTGGACATAACTATCATTGTTTTTAAAAACATTTGCTTGTATCCTGCCTATATTTGGTATGAAGAAAACAAACAAGAATATCATTCCAAAGAAATTGTTTCCTGATTTTTTTATCCATGCATAAACCATTTTCAACGTAATAGTGCTTGTTGTAAATAATATTTACCTAATTAGCAATTTTTCTTTTACAGAACGCTTTTTAATTACAACTAAATAATAAAATTGTTTTATGAGTTTATTAAGATTATAACTATTTTCTTATATATTTCTTATGCAGGTAGCTGTTCTGGATACCTTGTCATAAGATAGGCCCTCCATAATAATAGAGAAAGTGTATAGATAAACAATATCTTAATTGACCAATTGTAACAAAAAATGTCACCTATGAACAGTTGAAAGTCTTATAATAAAGCTTTGCTTGAGGAAATTCTATTGTATAAAAGTTTCGTCTCTTTTATAAAAGAATCATATGTGGCAAAATGTAAATAAAAACCATTTTACATATGAATGTCTGAATGACCCTAACATAAAAGCGCCAGATTGTTATGCATGTCTGCCTGTAGTTAGAAAGACAGCTACCACATTCTCTGACACAGGGTAAGCTATCTCAACAGAAAGCTCAAAGAACAACGGACAACAGGCGCCTTCAGCAGAAAATCAAATAAATTAAGAATTTAAAAACTCAGGAATAGATCAATGAACGGTGAATTCATTTTCCCACCCTTTCTGTTAGAACAATGGATTTATTACTTGGATATTAAACCAGATTATCATGTACTCTAATAAAGTGAAATTTGTAGCTGGCTAAAATAACGACCCCGTCCTTTACCTCCTACTGTATGAACTAACTGACATATAAGTGATGTCCATGTTTGCAACTTAAATTGACAAAAAAAAATTCCTCTGACATCCGATACATGATTTTTCAGTATTGCTCAAAACTTTTCCTAATCGGGTGGAAATTAATCGGTTTGGAAACCATACTAGAAAAATATTTGTTTGATTTATTTTTCCTGAAAGGGAGGTAGCTAAAACGATAGCTATTGCTACTGACCATACATCTGAAGCTATCACCTAGAAAAAAATCAATTAAAATCCAGTATTTCACAAGAAGAACATCCATGATCCTCCAATCTACACTAATATATAAGGTTAGGTAAAGTACGGTAACAATCACTGTTTTTAAAGGGAGAAGGGGGTTATGTAATATGTAAGGTTAGGTAGAGCAAGGTTATTAAAACCATTACAGGTTTAGAGCAATTAGCTAGGTCTACATTGCTACAAATAGTATCTTAAACCCAGAATAAATTAGGGAAAATTTTCCTAAAAGATGGACGTACGGACTTCCTTTAAATAATTATAGAGTTACTACGCTTTTTCAAAAATAAACCTAACTGTTTAGAAAATCATTATACAAAGTTTGAAATCAATAGAACAATTCTAACATTACGATAAAAGCTATCCGATACGGGTGGACAGACCCTAATTATTGAAAAGCTTCACTTTTAAAACAAAAACAAACCTTGAAGCACATGAGCATGAGAACCAGAAATAGTATTGTGTTGACCACCAGAATTGTTATCAAAGTACTCTTGATTTTGTGTCTGATATCAATAATTTGTTATTTGAATTTATGACTAATGATCTTAAGGGATAAGATAATGGACGATAAACTGGTGTATACCTTAAGTTGTAATAAAAAAATACTCCATCTATATTTGTGTGAAAGTTTGGACACTACTAATTTGTACTACCCAATCAAGATATAATAAAAGTATGCAATGTTTTTTTAAAAATTTGGTACCAGTATATTTTACATTCAAATGTCCCCCCTGATTGTAATGTTCAATTTGTGTATTTTAGACTTAATAAATCGTTTGATTTGAGTTTTGTTATTAAATTTTTAAGTAAAACATTTAGTGATTTAAACAAAACTTATTAATCAAAAGGTTAAGGCTATTAGAACACCGTAAATAATACATCTCATAAGACAATACATACAGATTTAAATGCACAAGCTAAAACAAAAGTGCATTTAGTAATTCTAATTGCTATTCTATTACCTATCATATTTTTTTTAAAATTCATTAATGTTATTTATTGTAAAAGTTTGAATAAAAATTTCCTAAATCTATCCATACAAAATCCACAAAGCATGGATAAAACACAACTACCTGTTAATATGGAAAATAAATTTAAAACTACAAAAATAAATTTCTAGCAGCTGTGCCTCTAGGGAAAGGAATGAACATATAAATAGCCTAAAACCATCCCAAGACTACTCTATATAATAGGACTAACGGTTGCGCCCCTTAGAGCTCTGTATTCAAGTATGGAAAGGTGAAAAATATCCTTAATATCTTAAAATTAAATAGCCTAAAACCATCTCGGGACCTTTGCGAATCTTCCATAAGATACATACAGATTTATCGTAGGCATGGAAATCTTAAGCAACTTATAAATATAAATCCTATTATATAAAGTAGTAAGCTTTTTTGTTTGAAGCGAAGGATCTCGCTAACTTTTGAACCGATTTGGTTCTCCTTTACAGAGTAGCTTCTCATAGGTTATAGAAAGGTTTATAACTATTTTGGGGAGGGTGCTAGCTAGTAAATGTAACCCCCCCTCCGAAAAAATTTATTTTTATTTTTCCTTTAAAACTTAAAACGAAGATAGTGGGGTCGAATTTCCCTCCCCCTTCAAGAGAGCCTAGAGGCCTTTAGGGGCGTATAAGCTAGTATCTTTAATATTTGTTTATTTTCCATTCCTAGAACTGACACTAAACCAATGTAACCAATCTGATAATTAGATATAATTATATTATATATTTTTGTCGTATTCATTCCAATCCGGTGGATAGGAACCGGTTCTCATCCATACGAAAAAACTATGTCTAGCATCGTATTATATCTAGCTTTCAACGAATATAAAAATGTACAATCATAAGATTAAACCAGTTTTTTAGCCCGTGCCTTCGGCACCTCGGGGCTAAAAAAACTGGTTTTAATCTTATAATTGTACATTCTATATCCGCGGAAAGCTGTTTATAATACGATGCGAGAAATAACAATTAAAGATCTCAAAGAAGGAGACAATAAACGATAACTTATGATAACAAATTTATACCTTCTGAAGTTTGAAATTATCGGAATAAAAAGTTGTACACTGCAAAGGGTATCTGAGGTTTAACAAAGGTACCAAAGACGTCCAAGGGGGGGGGGGGGTAACGAAATTTTTTTTCATTTTCACCCCCCCCCAAAAAAAAAAAAAAAATTTACCCCGGGGGTAAATTTTTTTTTTTTGGGGGGGGGTAAAAGAAATTTATCCCTGCCAACAGATTTCAGGGGGGGTAATTACCCCCCCAAAGCAAATTTTACACCCGGGGTAAACATTTTTTGGGGTTAAGGGGGTGGGATTCTTTCTCAACCTAAAATTTTAGTTGAAAAAGGAGAGGTACAAAGTGTCTCAAAAATCAGCCATGTGACCTCATAAAAATGAGAGATTAGCCTTCTCTTTTCTAGGGGTTTTCTTTCCCACTTCTCCTCTCATTTTGTCCCTCTTCTTGAAAAACAAAAAAAAATTGAGGAATATTTTTCATTCATTTGTCCTTTCTTAAAAAAAGTTAAACAATCTCTACAAAAATGTAACAAATAAAATTAAATACCCAATATGAAATATGATCAATATATAATATATTCCTCTGATTCGTTAATTCCAAGTGAGCGAAGATTCAAAACCATCACAGCCATCCATACACCAACAATTCCTGAAAAATCATTGTTTTACTATTTCATCATACTTGTTGCATTGATTTGACCAAACGCTTAATACGCGCAGATCGAATAGGAGGGAAGATATAAACACACATACACACACGCACACACACACACACACACACACACACAGACAACAGAGAAAAAAGGAAGAAAAGGGGAAAAAAGAGAGGGGAAGCAACTATCTTTATTTTTTGGTTATTTACACTTTTTTTCATGATTTTAATTAATCTATTACTATTTTGTAGCGAAGACTTAATTTGGTATTTAGTTGCAGATAAGTAATCAGAGTAAGTAAATTTGTAAAACTATTATACTTTGTATGGATTTGCTTTAGGATGCATGTGGGGTAGTGTGTCTGTCTATCTATAAATGAGAATTCTAATCTCATTTGAATAAAGTACAATAGTTTACATAATTATTTTATATCTACAAATTTCATCCTTTGGTATAATAGAAATCATGGAGAAAATGTTGGAAAAATATTATTTACTAGCGCTGCACCCCTAGCTTCTAGAGGCTGGTTACTCGAAGGGGTAGGGAAGGGCATAAAAATCCTATAACCGTAGTTGGACTTTAATAAAAAAATCAAATAGTCTAAAACAACCCTGGGTCCTATGTGAAGCTTTTCTAAAATTGAGAACCCAATCGGTTCAGAGGTTATGAAAGCTTAAATTACAGATTACTTTCAGGAATAGTATATCGCATCGTATTATAGACATCTTTCCGCTTATAATAAAATGAAAAATTATAAGATTAATTCCAGTTTTGAAAGCCCGAGGGGCCAAGGCCTACAAAACTA
Source organism: Acartia tonsa (assembly GCF_053477335.1). Taxonomy (NCBI): domain Eukaryota; kingdom Metazoa; phylum Arthropoda; class Copepoda; order Calanoida; family Acartiidae; genus Acartia; species Acartia tonsa. The sequence continues at coordinate 7,153,413 of NC_137265.1, read as the reverse complement.
GTGTTGTTTAAAATGATATGATATGAAAATCAGGGATATTGGGCTGTTTATTACACTAGTCCCAAGAGTTTTATATCAACGTTCTCTCATTTTTTGGATTAATAACTTTGGAGACTTTTATTGAATTTTGATTTGTTGGTTCACTAAGTTGAGTATCCAGCTTGTGTATCAACATTGGGGATGTGTATCAATTTATCGGCAATTGTCTTATCCCTTTTGATCCCTGGATAAACAGCAAATCTACTAAATTCCTTCCTTATTTGCAAAAATGTCTTAATCAGAATTTTGGTTTTATTATTGGACATAATGTAGACATAATCTTTTCGACTCTATGTCAGTTGTGACCACTATCTTTGATCACCCATTGATGACAAATCAAATCTTGAAATTGTATTGTTCATCCTATCTGATTTATGTTGGAAAATAGACCTAAGGAACTATGGAGCAGCTTCGATATTTATTTATGGTTTGTTTATTTTATTCGGTAAATTACACAATTTTTAAATAGTGTAATTTTCACATAAATACTCTAAACTAAAGAATTCTAGAGCAGCTTCGGTGTTTTTTTCATGGTTATGTTTCTTTTATTTGGTAAATTACGCATTATTTTAACATTGTAAATTTCATAATGGCTGATAATCTAGTAATTGCCTAGCATCCAAAGCAACCAATAGCACAGTGCAAATTTTAAAAGAAAACACAGTAAGAATTAGGTTGGTTATTATATATAGTGAAGAAGAACCATTTCCCCTCTAACAAAAGTCTGTTAGTTTTTTATATGTTTGATCATGTATTTAGCCATAACTCTGTCAAAATGACAGACATAAGATACTGAAACAGTTTCTTTATAAGCCCAATTAATCAGATTTGTAATATCTTTACTTTAAAAATGAGAGAAAAGTCCAATTTCTATTGATTAAATGGTTTCCATAGATATAAAAAACTTACACCAAAAATTGCATATTTCTAGTATTTTCACATATTTTTAACAAAATAGAAAGATATTAAAATACTGATTACTTGGGCTTACAAAGGAACTTTTTCAGTATCTTAGGTTAAAAAAGGTCTATTTTGAAAGACTTTTTACCATAATCGAACATAAAAAAAACTAAGAGACTTTAAATGGTTTCATCAGATAAATACTCTTTGAAAAATTAGGAAGGAAAGCTTTAAAAAATCTGGATGTACACCTTTTTATTCTTTTTAACACTTACATTTTCCTCCTTATTAGAAGCAAAGCTACTCTAATATTTGAAATGTCTTTCCATATGTATGTATTTTCTCGGCTCCTATAAAAGATAGAAGGCTCAAACTTTGTGTCAACATTCCCATCAAAATTAAGCATAAAACATACATAGCAGCTTTTTATCCGCAATTATTTTTCACAACTGATTTTCTCGGCTCCTAAAAAAAATAAATGGCTGAATTTTCATGCCAATATTCCATTCATTATCACTATAGTTGGGTAGAAAAAAATCTATGGCTTTTAAGCAGATTTTTAGCTGCTTTTCTTTTCTCAACTTTCAAAGACATAACAGTATTTTTTAAGGTTTTGTGATTTTAAGTGTTAGCATATTCTCTCTCTTTCTTTTCTTTGTTATGATAACAGATAATCTGCTCTATAACTCACTTTGTCAGTTTGTCTATTTAATTATAGATTAAGTGTTTTGCTACTTATAGATTTTGTCATTCTTGTTTATTTTTAACTTTTTCATTTTTACTGTGATATTCTCCCTAATTAATTGATTCTTTGTATGATCAATTTGTTCAATAAGCTTTTCAAAAACCAAAAGAAATCTTCCCTTTTTAAAATTAATGTGGTAGAGACTTCTGACTATGGTATATCAATGGCTTATTCCAGTAATAAGTGTAATTTTGTAAGTTTTTAGTAGCTTAGCTACTCTATAACTAGATTAAATTAGCAGTTTGGCATATTTGAGATAGTTGTCTTTTTACAGAACATTTACTAAACATGTATAAAGTGAGTATCTTCGATTAAATTAATAAAATCATTTTTTTTTCTTATTAAAGTTTAAATTTTTATTAGTTTTAGTGGAGTGTGACAAAAGTGAAACGTTAAAATGACACTAAATCTCTTAAAATTTGAATACCTGATAATTTAAAATTATCAGCAAGCTTCATGTACAATCATGGTAGTGTTAATTACCAATAAGTTTTTTTTTTTTTAGAATTGGAATTCTGATATTTCTTTTCCCTTGTAAATGGTGGAGCAGCTGTAAACAGGAATGTGAATCTTATTTAAAAATTTTGAAAAAGGATAAGATGCCACCAAAAAAATAATGTCATCCAATAAAATGACCAATGAAAGGCCAGTATGAATTTTACCATAGGTCAATTACAATGTATACTGGCCTATCATTGGTCATTTAATTGTTTGCCCTCATTTTTTGGAGGCACTTTACACTTTTAAATGTTTTCACCTGCCTAAAGGCAAGAATTGACACTGCATACCTTCTTTGAACTTCCCATTAGTGTGCATGGGATATTGAATTTTGACACCTTCCTTACTCCAAAATTGAAGGGGGTATAATAAAAAAAAGAGGTGTAGCCTTTTGTCAGGGTGGTATATTCACCCCCATACATAATCAACATACTTAAGAGTCAATCAACCAAGCATCTTTTATTTCTAAATTTATGTATGAAACATGCATTTTTTTATGTTGACCCTAATTTGATTCCCCTCTTTGCTGTTTTAGGGGGGTGAAGAGTGAGGACCCTTATCAAGAAGGTGTAGGTGGTTGAACCCCTGGAGGGTGTATACACTCACCTATATTTGGCCATTTTTTAAATTCACTTTGCAAATCCCAGTGCTTTCCTGGAAAGAGTGAAGAGTCTCAAGTGTCAGAAGCTAGGAAATTTAATTGATTATCTAAATCATATGACATTTTATTTTTCACATTTTCTAGTTGGTTCTTGTTGCTCTTTTCAATTGTAGACTGTGCATGCATGTTTAGTCTAGTGTGGCTTAACTGTGTAAATATTATACAAAACTGAAAAATTTTTACAAAACAAAATTAGTTAAAGTCCATAAAAAGAACCATCAAATCCTTACAGATCCCATACTCTGAACCACAGTACAATAATTGAAAATTTGGATCGATTAATGTCAAGAGTGAACAGTTTTACAGTATCAATGGATCACCCACCTTGTCAAACAGCTGCAAACAGGGACATTGAAATAGTGCAATTAACAAAATTAAAGTATTTTTTTTTATTTTCTATTGGACTTTATTTTAAAAAATATTTTAATTTCCAGTGTTTCCTTTTATTCCAGTAAATTAGCAAACCAAACTCTTACAGATAGAATATTCTCCGGAAACATAAATAATTTGATTGGCTTGGGCTCTATTTGCAGCCAAATTACTCTAAAATAAGAGAAAAAATATATTTTCATTATGAAAAAATATAATAATAATAATTGTTGACACACATACATGTTACAGCATGCTTGCATTCTATTTCACATGTTGAATAATAGGTGTCACCACCTGCCTCCTTCATCAACTTTAACTTATCCAATTATAACATTACCTTCCACAAGACGAACCAGAGAATATTCTAGTGATCTGAGTCAAAGTCCAATTCTAGATTTTGATCCACACGTGACGGAAAGGGAAAACACTATGTATCCAACTGAACTGAGGGTTTGCTTGCCACCAATTCAAGGTAATAGTTTAAGTGCCACATCATCTTCAGGGCACTCCTTTCATCAGACTTCATCAGACAACAGTAGAAGATTATCAACGTGGTTTAATCATACATCATTGATGCCTAATCCAAGTTCAGGATTAATAGAAGTAGAAACACCCACATCACTATCTGAATTGAGGGTCAGATTGCCGCCAATTACAGAAAACAATTCAAATTTATCCAGATCCACTTCAAGGATATCAACAGGCACTAGAGGAAGAGAGTCAATGAGAACTACTCCATCAATTCAAGGGAGAAAATGATTGGAAATTGCGTAATATCTCAATATTGTGTTGTAATTGCTGAGAAGCTACAATTCTTAAAACTTATTTTATTTTGGTAACAATAGAAGTTAAATATGTTTAGTAGAAGCCCCTCTTGAATAATTAGGATTAGAATCTGGAAATCACCACGATTTCTAATCAAAGTGCCTAAGATCTGTGTATGGCATACTATATTTGTTATTATTTTTATTTGTAAGTTTTTTCCAAATAATAAAAATCAACCCATTACAGTTCCTTTAACATAGATTTTAAAAATTACACCACTGCACCCTATTGATGAGCCAAAAGATTAAGAAGATTTAAATGAAAGATTCTATAATTTAGCATTCAATCTTTTCCACTTTCTCATCAGAATCAACAATTGGACAAGAAGCATCTGTGGCATCAGGATCAAGAATGGGAAGATGGTTGCATATGTCAGATGATCATCCTCCTGATTATGACGAAATAGCTTCACCCCCTAGCTATTTAGAAGCTATTAAGGGACAATATTGTAGGAGGCATACCTCATTGAGGCGTGACTATCCCACGATTCCAAGTCATAATCTAAAGGAACAAAGAAACAGAAGGCAGGGATAAGGGATAGGAAACCTGGCCATTAATTAGGTCCCGGCCTAGATTCTAAAGGGATATTGCAACTATTACAAATTACTATCAAACTGGCGGACGCTCCCAAGTATCTATCGCTCTAAACCAATAAGAATCGGCCTGTTTTTAACAACCAATCACCAATTGGCGAAAATTTTAGAAGCAGACCATTCTAGAAAAAATAATGATTTCGTCTGCTACTAAAAAATAAATATAAATGGTGTTAGATCACATTAGTTTAATTATTAAATCTGCTTAGAGTTAAACATTAAAAAAGGGCCATATAGAAAAAACAAAAATAACGGGATTATTTTTTGGAAAGGAGGTAGCTACGAATTTTAATTTGGTAGTTTATAAATTAGATGTTGTATTTTGCCTTTTAAAAATTTAATATGGAATTGATACAACACCTCAACCCTAATATATGTACAATACACAATACAACACAGTACAAATATATCACTATTTAATAGTATCCAAAGAATACTTGATAGAATGTTACCCAAGTGCATATTAATTTATTTATTTTGAATTTTAATTAGCAATGAAATTTTCAAATAAAATTTTTACTCATTAATAAAAATGCAAATAATACAAACTAAAATCTGTCTGAGGGAAACCCAACGATAGCTTTCTGACAGTTCAAATTACCAAAGTAAAAGATAAAAAAATTTTGGGAAAGAAAAAACTTCATTTGAACAAAAGCCATTAATATATAGGTTTATAAAAGGTTATGTTTTTTACTTTAAACTAGCTACCTGAATTTGATTCTATACTTTATCTACACACACACACACAGCTTTTTATTAGCGTTTTATACGAAGCACTGCGCCATCCCAAAACTGGTTTATTAGGCTAGAAATAGGCCTAGGCTTGAAATAGGCCTGAAATAATATTTTCCTACGTTTCCCATCCCTTATCCCTGACAGAAGGCAATACTCTAATTTGTTATGGACCACTGATATGATGTATTCAGGTACAAGGAATTGGAATTCTGACCAACAATTCTAATAAAATGTCAACAAGGATGACAACATCCATAAGTAGCAAAGCTCAAAAATTATGAATGGATATCAGGCAAAAATTTACTATAGAGCAGTGTAATAAAATAAACATTAAACATGATAAAATAGGTAAAACAGGAAACCTTTAAAATCGCACGACCTTTTAGAATTACAAAAATTTAAAAATCTAGGAATTGATCTAACACACCAATTAATAGACAAATCTTAATGAAACTTCATGGAAATATGTAGAATATGAGCATATTTAATCCTTGATAATTTCAGCCGTCAATCCTTAATAGGAATCGAGAAAATCACGAAAACCTTAAAATCTAGGAATCGATCTAGCACCCCAATTAACAGACAAATCTTAACAAAACTTAGTCAAAATAAGTAGAATCTGAAATTGATTAATCCCTAAAAATTTCAGTCCTCTATCTTGAAAAGGAATTGAGAAATCATGAAAACTTGAAAATCTAGGAATCGATCTAGCACCCCAAATAACAGACAGATAGACAAAACAATGTATAGATTAGATGGGCATATGCCATAGGAATCTTCACTAAAAATTTCAGCTGTCTAATCTGAATAGGAGCCGAGAAAATCACATTTCCCCCATAGCGTTACGGACAGACTGACTGATGGATAAAGTGAATTATAGAGTAGCTTCGCTACTAACGAGAAAATCACATTAACCCCATAGCGTTATAGAATAAAGCAATAAAGGGACAATATGGTGACGTGAGACATACCTCGTTGAGGCGTGATTTTCCAGCAATTTCAAATCATATTCTAGAGGAACAAAGAAGCAGAAGGCAATTCTCTACTTGTGAATGGACCACTGATATCATGTATTGAGGGATAAGGAAATGCAATTCTGACCAACAATTCTAGTACAATGTCAAAATTTTGGATAGGTCAAATATGATTATTTAAAGCTTCTAGCAAAGTTCATGACTAAAATATTGAATATTGTTAAACATTTTATTTTATGCATCAATTAAAATTAAATAGAATAAATTCAACCATGACAAGGTCTTTACATAAAAAAGAAGTTATCATATTGTTTTAGTACATTAAAAATATTTTCATATAAAACTGCTTTATGTTTGGTTCTCTTTGATGTAATGGAGAGAACCTAATAAAATGCACTGCTTATATTTTTATAAAAAAAAACAAATTCCCCTAAAATGTAAATTACTTTTTATAATTTAAATCACTTTACTTCATGGTTCATCATGTGCTTAATAAATTAATTCCTTATAGATAGGACTATTCTAACATTGACAGATGTACCAAACCCTCAATGTGGAAATGCTTCGCTTTTAATAGGGTAGTACATTGCAATTGTGATTAACAAACAAGCTTTTTTATACATTAACTTTTATAATGATTTTTTTATTGCCTAATATTTTTGCACATTACTGTAAATTACTTTATAAAAGAGTTATTTGTAAAATACTAAAACGTACAAATTGATTATAGTTGTAATCTTGTAGCAAATAAAAGATATATAATAATATTTTTATTTTTATCTACCTATATGAAATAAATCTTTTGATTATATGCGAAGAGTTAATTTATTAAAATTACTCCCATGCATAGACGTCCAAGCTTTTTTTTTAGGGGGGGGGGTAATTCGTATTTAGGGGGGTAAAATAACGCGCGAAGCTCGCCGAAATTTTTTTTACCGCCCCCAAAATTTTTACCCCGGGGGTAAAATTTGCTGGGGGGGGGGGGGGGTAATTACCCCCCTGAAATCTATTGGTAGGGGTAAATTTTATATTAAATATTTAGGGTAGGGGTAAATTTTAAATGGGGGGGAGGGGGGGGGGAAATGAAAGAAATTTTGGGGGTGCCTACGGAACCCTTAAAATTGTTTGGGGGGGGGGGGGGTAATCACCCCATTACCCCCCCCCCCCCCTTGGACGTCTATGCTCCCGTGGATTGTACCTTACGCTATTTCCTTATTACGCAAAGGAGAAGAACTGCAATTATACTCCAAATAAACAGGTATCTAAAGGATAAGACAATGGCCCATAAATTAATGTACATACACAAGCAATGATGATACACAATATTATCCCTTCTGTAGTTACAATTAGTCTATGAAACGTCCTCCACCCCTGATAAATAACTCACCTTGAGAAATGGCATAGGCAAAGCATGACAGTAGGATTTCTCTATTTGATACTACTTCTTTTAAACCTAGATTTTAATAGTTATTTATCGCATCGTATTATAGACAGCTTTCCGCGGGTATCCAATAAAAGAATTTAAGATTAAAATCATTTTTGTTGGGCTAACAAAAATGGTATTAATGTTATGTTTTTTATACTTTTTTATTTGTGTAAAATTTCTATAATACTATGCTATACATAATTTTTCAGTATGGCTGAGAACCTGTTCTAATCCAGCAGATATTAACCATTAATGTAAATTAAAGATAACCATTTAGGATGGGATACACCATTAGGTTTGATATTGGTGTCAAGGCATTTCTCCTACTTAATCCCACCAATTACAAAGCAAACGGCTGAGATTCGAACCCCCCCACCCGACTTTTAGCGAATACAAAAGGCAGATGCAGTTAATAAAAAATGCTGTAATAATCCAAACTTTCTAATGATTTTAAAAATGATAAATTAATTATCCTATTATATAAAGTAGAAAGCTTTTTTCTGTCTGTAGCGAAGGATCTCGCTAACCACTGTACTGATATGGTTCCCCTTTACAGTGAAGCCTCTTAAAGGTCCTGAGGTGGTTTTTGGCTATTTTTGCCCTTCCATATCCCTTTGAATTTAAAGCCCCTAGATGCTAGGGGCGCAGCCGCTAGTCTATAATACAAAGTAAAATGATGTTTGTCCGTCTGTCCGTTTGTCCGTCTGTCTGTCCCTTAAGATCTCGGTAACCACTAAACCGATCGGATTCTACTCTTCAGGGAATATACCTACTGGTCCTGTGGTGGATTTAGGCTATTTCTTGGGGGATGGGACAAACAAACCCCCCCCCCCAAAAAAAACAAAAAAATCCCCCCAAATAAAATTTTTTTCCCCGAAAATAGTTGGTGCACCTCCATTTTATTTTTTATTTTTTTTCTTAATAATGTTTGAAATAAGTGGTTGCATCTCCAATTTTTTTTTTTAAATTACCTCTTAGGGCATAGCCACTAGAGGCTAGGAGCGAATCCGCTAGTTTTAATATATAAAGTACCATAATTCAATGTTACAAACGTCACCTTTCTTTATTACACTTAACATTAAATTAATAAAAAAATATATGCTTCTGAGCTATAGAAAGGTACAAAACGTGTTTTGTTGAAAATTATGTTTCCTATTAAATACTCACGTTATTTAATTCTTGTTTTTGTAAAAAGAATTTTTAATTAAATACAGGTTCCAGATCAAAAGTCAGAGTAGACAAACGCAGGAGTGTCAAGTTAATTAAGTATCTCTAAACAGGTTAGGTTAAGATATGAATAAACAAAAAAGATCCGTTCAGGGCTTAGGGATTTTAAAAAAATATTAGATGGTTTAAAATATGTTAGGTTAGGTGAACTTTCCACTCAGACGTTGGTCCACTCCGAAGTTTGGGACTTATGAGTTTGTCCTAGGACCTAAATAAACCCCGAACCACTTCATTATGCAATCTATATTTTGCTGGATATTTTGTCTATGGTAGTCCATAAGTATACAGCTTTACATTACATTGTTTCTATTTGTTAAAGCAACACGTATGATAAAAGAAAAAGATTCTTTTTAAAGTAAAATGCTTATATATCAATTGAAATCTATATTTTTTGATTTTTTACTGATCCACTTCATTATGCAAATCAAAATAAAATCAATGGGAAAACGTTTCTTTTGCACTTTTCTCCACTTTTTAAAATTGATTATGATAAAATAACAATTTTTTAAGGGATTTATGCATTAATTATAATGAAAAACAGTTTAAGGTAGATTTTAATGATTTTTCTAACTAATAAATAATTTTAAAAAAGAAATTCTATTCCTATCACTTTAGAGGACAGCTGCTGACCCCCAGTCTTATGGATGAAGCTAAATACATGTTAAAAATAAAAATAACCCTCAAAAATATACAAAAATGTTTTTTGATGTGTTAAAAAAAATCCATTTTAAAATCTTGATTTTGAGGACGATGGCCTTTAGGATGCTCTTACTGGTGGGGATGGTGAGCTAAATGTTATCAAAGTGCTTGCCCATAATAAATACTTATATATTGAACTATGGTCCAATTTTTGTAGTCATAGCAGCCTCCAGCAAAGCAATATTAAAGAAGAAAAAAAATACAATTTTAATTACTAAAATTCATAAAGTAAATAATGTATTTTTTTGATAATGGTTATGTTTCATGTCGTGAGGCTCTATTGGAGGCTGCTATGACTACAAAAAATGGTACATAGGTTAATAGACAAGTTGTTGTAATGGTCATGTACTTAGATAACATTTGGCTCACCATCACCACCAGTAAGAACATCTTTAAGGCCATCATCCTCAAAATAAAGATTTTAAAATGGATTTTTTTAACACATCAAAAAACATTTTTGTGTACAATTTAGGGTTATTTTTATCTTTAACATGCATTTAGCTTCATCCATAAGACTGGGGGTCAGCAGCTGTCCTCTAAAGTGATAGGGATTGAATTTCATTTTTAAAATTATCTATTAGTTAGAAAAAATCATTAAAATCTACCTTAAACTGTTTTTCATTATAATTAATGCATAAATCCCTTTAAAAATTGTTATTTTATCATAATCAATTTTAAAAAGTGGAGAAAAGTGCAAAAGAAACGTTTTCCCATTGATTTTATTTTGATTTGCATAATGAAGTGGATCAGTAAAAAATCAAAAAATATAGATTTTAATTGATATATAAGCATTTTACTTTAAAAAGAATCTTTTTCTTTTATCATACGTGTTGCTTTAACAAATAGAAATAATGTACTGTAAAACTGTATACTTATGGACTACCATAGACAAAATATCCAGGAAAATATAGATTGCATAATGAAGTGGTTCGGGGTTTATTAGAAATTATCATTTCAAATTTGGAATCTCCATACAAGATTAAAAAAACCTTTACAAACATATATTACGTACTGACGGACAGACACGAAATGTAGAAAAAACGCTTTACTTAGTATAGTTAGGATTATAATAATTACCTTTTAAATAATCTGTTCTGTTGATAGCCGAAGTAGGAGTGGGGGGTAGGGGAGGTTTTGATGGATAGTAGACAAGTATACATAGAAACAAACTCATAGCTATGCCAAACTAAAAAATAGATGTATTAAAGATAGAGGGTAGGAGAGGTTTTGATGGATAGGAGACAAGTATACACAGAAACAAACTCATAGCTATACCAAACTAAATAATGGCAGGAGTGGGGGGGGGGGGGGGGTGTTAGGGGAGGTTTTGATGGATAGGAGACAAGTATACATAGAAACAAACTGATAGCTATGCCAAACTAAATAATAGATATAGTAGGATTGGAGGGGGGGGGGGGGGTTGATGGATAGTAGACAAGTATACATAGAAACAATCTTGCCAAACTAGATAATAGATATAGTAAGAGAGGGGGGGGGGGGAGGGTTGATGGATAAGACAAGTATACATAGAAACAAACTCATAGCTATAGATATAGTAAGAGGGGGGGGGGGGGTTTGATGGATAGTAGACAAGTATATATAGAAACAAACTCATAGCTATACCAAACTAATAATAGAGAGTTTTATATAAAGACAGCTACTCTATAAGGTTATCAAATTAAAAAGAGCACTTTCGTTTTTTTTAAAGACACATAAATGTAAATATGTAGAAATGTTTAATGTTGTTGAAAAATACTTGGCATTTTTAGCACAAAATACACTTTAATTTCTGAATCATACAAGTAATAAAGTGAGAAGGGTTCCAGGCAAATGCACTTATTAGGTCAAGCTGTTATTTAAATATGAGTTAATTTATACTTTGCTTTTGGTCAACATTAAGAACAGTTAGACTTAATAAGCGAATTTGACTGGAAGCTTGCACATAATTTTACGGAATATTGCAAAAGCTATTATTCCTTTTATAGACTCTGTCTTTATTTTTACCTGAAGAAGCATATAGTTATCTATATCATTTCTTATATCATCAACACTAACATAGGTATCTTCATATAATCTTGGTATAGATATACCTAAATTTATTATTATCTTAATATAGTTATACATATACAAGACACTGACTAAACAAATTTTAGCAGCAACCATATTGTGTGTCTCTCCGAGAAACTGACTAACCGAATTTGAACAGCACCCATATTACGTGTCTCTGCGAGACGCTGACTAATCAAATTTGAGCGCACCCATATTGCGTGTCTCTACGAGACACTGACTATCGAATTTTAGCAGCACCCATATTGCCTGTCTTTGCAAGTCACTGACCAACCGACTTTAAGCAGCACTCATATTGAATGTCTATGCGAGACACCCACTACCCGAATTTGAGCAGCACCCATATTGCCTGTCTCTACAAGACATTGACTTACCAAGTTTGAGAATCCTTAACTACTGAAATGATGATTAATCAAGCTTTTTGACATAGGTATAAGAAATTTTATCTATCATAAATTATTAAATGGTTGTATGTGAATGTATTATTAGACAAATGGACTAGTTCTAGAGTAGCTGCCCTATTGAATATAAATCAAATTTTACCTAAATTATAAGACAGAAATGAAGTGGTAGAGTTTTCAGTTTTGTTTCCACGAATCAAAGCTGGACCTATGAACATGGCCAAGCCATTCCCCAACATATTTCCAGCCTAGATATTTGAAAGTTTTAATTTTAAAGGTTCAATTATAAAAGCTTGTTGTACCCATCAGAGAGGGAAGGATATTGGATTAAAAAATACACTAGTACCCAAAGTTTTGTAACCAATTTATCATATTAGATATTGATTAGTTGGCTCTAAACTAGTTTCCAAACTTCTCAGGAAATAATTTTAAACGACAGAAAGGGTCATTTTGCTTGTCATCATTGGAGATGTGTATTGATTTGTCGTCCATTGTTTTATTTCTTGAATTTCATTGAGTGTACCTATATCTACTATGGCTTAGCTAGGTATGCCTTCTTTAGGAAAAGGTATACTTTTTAGAATTTAAATTTAGTGAATTGCATCCTATTTCAAAAATATACTTCGGATTTTGAATTAAACTATATTAAGCATAAAAACAATCATAGAAAAGTAGGTTTAGGTTAAGGACATTATGGTTTATTATAAAATTAAATAAACCTGATTTATAGCTGTTGCAGTTGTGCGTTCATGTTGTGGAAACCAAATACTATAAATAAATCCTTATATGAAAGTAACAGGATGGAGGGGTGTTTTTTTTGTCTGTCTAATATTTTGCTTACAGCAATACCGATGAGGCCCTCCTTTTTGGTGTAGATCCTTATAGGACTAGGTACCCGCAATGTTTTTACATATTATTGGGCAATGGCATGGTTAGTGTTACTTAACTTTATCAAGAGAAATCGCAAATATCAATAAAATCATCTACCACCCCTCCTCACACAAAAAAATCATTCTTTTTTCTCAGTGAGATTAAACATCATAAATTAAAAAAATAATATGTTAATTCTACTTCTGGATATACAGACAAAGACATATTATAGAGAAGCTTTGTCACACAATAATCTCACCTGGATATTATTGGAGGAGAAGACATGATTGTAACACCTGCCATACAAGAATTTAAGTTTTAAAAAAAAGACAATCCAAATAATAGAATATTATATTTTAAAGCAAAAACCTTTCCATAAGATAAGAATGAACGACAATTCAGTACAGAAAGGGGTGTGTCTCCCCAGGACAAAATTAAGGAGGGTGTCAAGGTAAAAAAGTGGGGTTGTGAAAAAAGTTTGCGTGCTTCACGCGTCAATTTACCCTTCAAAAGGATGCTTTTGAATAAAAATAACACCCCTCTTCTAGTCCAAAATATACCACTCTCGATTTTAGTTTAAGGGGGATGTCAGTAATAGTAAGGGAAAACAGTAAAAGTGTCGAACTATGACGTCAGAAAAAATAACAATTAACCAATAAGAAGCCAGTATTCACTGTGGTAAAATATATAGCGGCCTCTCATTGGTTAATTGTTAATTTTTTTCTGACGTCATAGTTCGACACTTTTACTGTTTTCATAGTAAGGTGGTGTAATTTTCTCTTTCTGGCCATGTAATTATTCTTAAATTCCTGCCTGTGATGCCATTAAGGATAGAGCATATATGACTGGCTGCCAGAAATAGGGTTGCATTGCTTGGAAATGCCTTCCTGCACAGTCGCACCAGTGTTCCAGCAGTTATCATACCTAAATACATACCATGTTATCAGAGAAGGAGGGGACATTGGGCTGTTTATTACAATATACAGTTCCCACAGTTTTATAATATAGTTTTCTTATTGAATGGCTTAATAACTTTTAATGGTTGGTTACTTGAGTGTTTAAACGTTTCAACAACTAATTGTAATTTATAGAAGGGGCAATTTTGTATATCATCATTGAGGATGTACATCAATTTATCGGCCATTGTCTTATTCCTTTAGATATAGACTTAAAGAAACTATTTTAAAACTCACCTCTGAAGAAGGAGTTACTTTTACTTTTTTACTAGAAAATGAGCATCTTTACAATTCACTCTGTCTATCTGTAAGTTTATAAGTTTGTAACGCTATGGGATAGAATGCTTTTTGTGTGAAGAATATCTATGCCAATGGTCTGTTTGTCTGTTAGTAATGCTACAAAAATATTACAAATGAATGCGAATTGATTTAGAAAAATATGCTAGACTTATGACCACTTAACATTTGCTCTTTAAATTTGCACGTATATTTGTGTTTTGTTATACTTATTGATATAGTTCGAATCAAACGAACAGTTTGATATATATAGACAAATTCTATAATACAAAGTAGAGCAATGTCTGTCTGTTTGTTTGTCAATTTGTACCGAATGATCTCGCTAACCGCTGAACCGATCGGGTCGCCCTAACAGGGTAGCTTCTCTTAGGCCCCGGAAAGGTTTATAACTATTTTGGGGGAGGGTACCACCACTCTCTCAAGAGAACTCACAAAAAAAATCCAAAAATTTTACGTACAGAGACTTGAAGACAACATAGATAGTTATCGTAGATACTTGAACGCAACATAGATAGATAACGTATTATTTAAAAAAAAACATTAAAGTGCAACTATAGGCCTCTAGGGGGCGTAGCCGCTAGTCATGAATATAAAGAGTTAAACTAATAAGTTCATTCATTTAATTTGATTTATATATTAAGAGTTTATATTCCCTTCAGACAAATTAGAAAGTTGAAAATTAGGAACTTTTACAAAAATAAGATTCTCTTCTAAGTATATTACATAGTAAAATTTTATAATATAAACATATTACTATTAGGTTATAAACAGGTTTAATTGGTTAGTTGGTTAGCCTCTAGAGAAAGATCTTATTTGGGTTCTATGACAAACGTATGAGTCCCAAACGTTGGAGTGGAAACTTAACCTAACCTAACCTATTTTAAACTATCTTATAGGTTTTTAAATGCCTAATCCTGCGGGGGGCTTATTTGTATATACATATCTTAACCTAACCTAACCTGAATATAATTACTTAATTAAATTAATACTTTAACACTACTTCGTTTGTCCACTCCGACGTTTGGGACTCCTGGGTTTGTCCTGAACCAAATTTTGTTTAATCATGTGCACGTTTGTCTTACTGTCCTTACTGTACATGGTAATTAAATTCCCACCCCCCCCCCGGGCCCCCCCCTTGAAAAAACAAGAGAAAGCATTTTTGATGTCTATAAATATGACGTAGAGTTGGGTTTTATGTAATATTAGTGGCTCCACCCCTAGAGGTGATGGGGGATTTGGAAGCAGTTGAAATAATGTGTAAAATAAATGCGAATGGAACTAATTGTCAGAGCTCGGCAGCTTCAGTCTCAAATTAGAACGCGTTCGGGTTATTTGACAATTTTTTTGAAAGGTAGGATCGCCATATTTGAGTCTGGTTTAGACTTCCAGATGATTTTATCATTGTAAAAGGATGATTTTCCTGAGGCTTACAGGTGGAAGACGCTAATAATATACAAGGGATAAGACAATGGCCGATAAATTGATGTATGTCCCCAATGATGATAATCAAAATTACCCCATCTTTAGATTACAATCAATGGTTGAAACGTTTGGAATCTCAACTTAGTGATCCAACCAATCAAAATCTAATACATGTTCCAAATATTATTAAGCCAACGAATAAGAAAACGTTAATATAAAACTTTGGGGACTAGTGCAATGTCCCCTCCCTCCCTGAATTCTATACCTGACACTAGAACACAAACTGGACGAAGACCATAGTGCTCAATGAACCAGGACAGGGGAATGGCGGACAGGATGAAGGTGATGGTGCCCCAGTTGGCCATCATGGCCACTGTCCCGTCGCTCCATCCGTAGGCAGCCTGCAAATGATATACAATATTTTAGCTGCCGAAAAAAATTGTCTAGCTAGCTATTAATTGATTAAGATAACATTCTCAAAAATAATGTACGTAACAGCGTATAGTGTCAATTAAAAATGACGTCATACAATACAAATGACCAATGATAGGCCAGAATACAATGTAATTGACCAATGGTAAATTGTATACTAGACTATGAATGGTTATTTGTATTGTATGACATCATCTTTATTGGACATTATATGCTGTTTCAAAATGTACACTAAAATGAAGACATGTTATGAATGAAGATATGTTTGCCTGGCGAAAAAGTTGTAAGCATTAATCATCTTTTTGTTAGTCCGGGCCTTTTGCATTTCAGGGGCATTAAAAAGTATTTAACAATATTTGTTTTTGAAATTTAAAAAAAGGACCAAGGATATATCCTGCAAAAAAAAAGAAAAATAAATAGGGGGGATTTTGTAGAATCCAAGAGTAGAATCCAATCGGTTCAGTGGTTACCGAGATCTTAAGCTTCAGACGGACAGACAGACATCGTTCTACTTTGTATTATAGATATACCTGTACAGAATCTGTTATAGGTCCCCATGTATTCTATACTAGACACTTATACACAAAGTAATAATATTTACATATCTGTGGACAATACCTTGAGAAATATATATTATATACCTGTACAGAATCTGTTATAGGTCCCCATGTATTCCATACTAGACACTGATACACAGAGTAATAATATTTACATATCTGTGGACAATACCTTGAGAAATATATATTTTATACCTGTACAGAATCTGTTATAGGTCCCCATGTATTCCATACTAGACACTGATACACAGAGTAATAATATTTACATATCTGTGGACAATACCTTGAGAAATATATATTATATACCTGTACAGAATCTGTTATAGGTCCCCATGTATTATATACTAGACACTGATACAGTAATAATATTTACATATCTGTGGACAATACCTTGAGAAATAAATATTATATACCTGTACAGAATCTGTTATAGGTCCCCATGTATTCCATACTAGACACTGATACAGTAATAATATTTACATATCTGTGGACAATACCTTGAGAAATATATATTATATACCTGTACAGAATCTGTTATAGGTCCCCATGTATTATATACTAGACACTGATACAGTAATAATATTTACATATCTGTGGACAATACCTTGAGAAATAAATATTATATACCTGTACAGAATCTGTTATAGGTCCCCATGTATTCCATACTAGACACTGATACAGTAATAATATTTACATATCTGTGGACAATACCTTGAGAAATATATATTATATACCTGTACAGAATCTGTTATAGGTCCCCATGTATTCCATACTAGACACTGATACACAGAGTAATAATATTTCTCGTATTCATTTGAATCCGGTGGATAGGAACCGGTTCTCATGAATACGAAAAAACTATGTCTAGCATCGTATTATATCCAGTTTTCTACGAATATAGAAATGTACAATCATAAGATTAAAACTAGTTTTTTTAGCCGGTGCCTTCGGCACCACGGGGCTAAAAAAACTAGTTTTAATCTTATAATTGTACATTCTATATCCGCGGAAAGCCGTTTATAATACGATACGAGAAATAACTATTACATATCTGTGGACTATACCCTGGGAAATATATATTATATACCTGTACAGAATCTGTTATAGGTCCCCATGTATTATATACTAGACACTGATACACATAGTAATAATATTTACATATCTGTGGACAATACCTTGAGAAATATATATTATATATACCTGTACAGAATCTGTTATAGGTCCCCATGTATTCCATACTAGACACTGATACACAGAGTAATAATATTTACATATCTGTGGACAATACCTTGAGAAATATATATTATATACCTGTACAGAATCTGTTATAGGTCCCCATGTATTCCATACTAGACACTGATACACAGAGTAATAATATTTACATATCTGTGGACAATACCTTGAGAAATATATATTATATACCTGTATAGAATCTGTTATAGGTCCCCATGTATTCCATACTAGACACTGATACACAGAGTAATAATATTTACATATCTGTGGACAATACCTTGAGAAATATATATTATATACCTGTACAGAATCTGTTATAGGTCCCCATGTATTCCATACCAGACACTGATACACAGAGTAATAATATTTACATATCTGTGGACAATACCTTGAGAAATATATATTATATACCTGTACAGAATCTGTTATAGGTCCCCATGTATTCCATACCAGACACTGATACACAGAGTAATAATATTTACATATCTGTGGACAATACCTTGAGAAATATATATTATATACCTGTACAGAATCTGTTATAGGTCCCCATGTATTCTATACTAGACACTTATACACAAAGTAATAATATTTACATATCTGTGGACAATATCTTGAGAAATATATATTATATACCTGTACAGAATCTGTTATAGGTCCCCATGTATTCTATACTAGACACTTATACACAGAGTAATAATATTTACATATCTGTGGACAATACCTTGAGAAATATATATTATATACCTGTACAGAATCTGTTATAGGTCCCCATGTATTCTATACTAGACACTTATACACAAAGTAATAATATTTACATATCTGTGGACAATTTCTTGAGAAATATATATTATATACCTGTACAGAATCTGTTATAGGTCCCCATGTATTCTATACTAGACACTTATACACAGAGTAATAATATTTACATATCTGTGGACAATACCTTGAGAAATATATATTTTATACCTGTACAGAATCTGTTATAGGTCCCCATGTATTCCATACCAGACACTGATACAGTAATAATATTTACATATCTGTGGACAATACCTTGAGAAATATATATTTTATACCTGTACAGAATCTGTTATAGGTCCCCATGTATTCCATACTAGACACTGATACAGTAATAATATTTACATATCTGTGGACAATACCTTGAGAAATATATATTATATACCTGTACAGAATCTGTTATAGGTCCCCATGTATTCCATACTAGACACTGATACACAGAGTAATAATATTTACATATCTGTGGACAATACCTTGAGATTTATATATTATATACCTGTACAGAATCTGTTATAGGTCCCCATGTATTCCATACTAGACACTGATACAGTAATAATATTTACATATCTGTGGACAATACCTTGAGAAATATATATTATATACCTGTACAGAATCTGTTATAGGTCCCCATGTATTCCATACTAGACACTGATACACAGAGTAATAATATTTACATATCTGTGGACAATACCTTGAGATTTATATATTATATACCTGTACAGAATCTGTTATAGGTCCCCATGTATTCCATACTAGACACTGATACACAGAGTAATAATATTTACATATCTGTGGACAATACCTTGAGAAATATATATTATATACCTGTACAGAATCTGTTATAGGTCCCCATGTATTCTATACTAGACACTTATACACAGAGTAATAATATTTACATATCTGTGGACAATACCTTGAGATTTACATATTATATACCTGTACAGAATCTGTTATAGGTCCCCATGTATTCCATACCAGACACTGATATACAGAGTAATAATATTTACATATCTGTGGACAATACCTTGAGAAATATATATTATATACCTGTACAGAATCTATTATAGGTCCCCATGTATTCTATACTAGACACTTATACACAGAGTAATAATATTTACATATCTGTGGACAATACCTTAAGATTTATATATTATATACCTGTACAGAATCTGTTATAGGTCCCCATGTATTCCATACCAGACACTGATATACATTTCAACAATTAACTTTTATTATTTTAAGACATTTTTGGTTAAGTCTTATTTTAATAAGGATTATTACTGTAATAGTTATCTATAGCATTGTAATATAGACAACTTTCCGCTGAGAATCAAAGACTCGGGCCTATAAAACTGGTATTTATTGTATAATTTTCATTTTAAAATTCGTGGAAAATTGTATGTAATACAATGCTATACATGATTTTTCAGAATGGTCAAGAACCGGTTCTAATTCAGCTGATATTATTCGGTTTCGAAGCAATACCCCTTCTCTAGATTACAATTAGCAGTCAAAACGTTTGAACACTCAACTTAATGAACCAACCATTCAAAATATTCAATAAAAATCCTCAAAGTTGCTAAGTCAATGAATAAGAAAACGTTGTTTTAAAACTTTGGGGACTAGTGTAATAAACAGCCCAATGTCTTCTTCCTCCCTGCTGATTTGTCGAGATTCGTTTTTATAGACATATTCATCCTTGTTGTTTTTTTATTTAATTTATTAATTACTGTGCCTGATGACAAGCAAGTAGACTGAAGATTATCAGAATATACCATCTCCGAGTGTAGATCTGCATGTCTAGAAAACAAATAAATTTTTAAAAATCTTATTATCTGTTATTTTAAAACTCACTAGTTGACGCGCCCCTAGAGGTGCTTTTACTTTTTGCCACATATTTTCTTAGTTCCTAAAAAAAAGTTACACGGCTGAAACTTCTTGCCAATATTCACTTCTTAATGCACCATAATTAAATATAAAAAATCCGACTGCTTTTTAGCTGCTTCTCTTTTTACAATCTTTAAAGACATAAACCATTTTTTAAGGTTTCATGATTTTAAGTTTTTGCATATTCTTTCGTTTTCTATTCTTTGTTATGATAACAAGATAATCTGCTCTATAACTCGCTTTGTCCGTTTGTCTATTTCATAATAGATTGCGTGCTTTGCTACTTATGGATGTTGTCATCCTTGATTTTTTACTAATCTTATTTGCAATATTATTATTATTATTCTACAGGGCCCTATAGGGATAAGACAATGGCTGATAAATTAATGTACATCCCCAATGATTATACACAAAATTACCCCTTGCAGATTAAAATTAGTGGTTAATTAATGAATCAACAAATCAAAATTCAAAAGTCCCCAAAGTTGTTAGGCCAACGAGCAGGAAAACGTTATTACTATATAGTGTAATAAACAGCTCATTGTCCCCTCTCGCTCTGATTTTTATACCTGGTATACCAGAGCTCTCCACACTTTCCTGTTTTGGAGGCATACTGTTCTTGTTTTCTTCATCACTATAGTTTTTTTAAAACTTTGTTTAAGAATTTTTCTTTTTTAAAATTAATGCTTTATATAGATACTAACAGCTGTATCTATTCTCTAGCATCTATAGGCTCTCTATTCAGATGGCTAGAAAAGTAGCTTAAAACCATCCCAAGCCTTATCAAATCTGACTATCAAAAAGCCTAAAACCAACATGGGTAGTGGGAGAAAGTCTCCTCCATCTCCCTAATGACGTCACGTGTCTGATTTTTGATTGACTTTCTCCTCCTTCCATTGTGGGACCTATATGATTAATCTTACCTGAAATAGAGAATCTATTCATTTCAGTAATTATTGAGATCTTAAGCTTCAAAAAAAAACCTTACTACATAATATGATAGGCCGGATGGATTAAATTATTTTCAATTATATACAAGGAGAAGGCTTTGGTTAGGTTAAGTTAAGTAAAGGATAAGAAGATCCTTCACGGATTAAATTTAAAAAAAGTTGAGCATAACAAATATTTTCCTGGATGATTTATCCTGACTTGATTTATCATTATCACTAATTACAAAAAAAAATTAATAAATGAATCAAATATTAAGACTTGACACTAATACCTATTGTTTTTGTTTAAAAAGAATGCTTTTATTTATGAAACCTCAACCATTTAAAACACTGATCAAATTGGGAATCAGTCTTTTTTACTACTTTTTTCAATCACCAAACCACCCTCCCCTCCACCAAGTATATAGCTACTTTTGACATCATTTTTCTGTATTGAGATTCAAGTCTCAGTATGGTTTTAGGCTATTTTACTGCCCAACCCTTCGAACGCAAAGCGCTTTTTTGCTAGGAGCGGGGCAACATAAAATATCATCTCAATAATTATTGACCAATAATTATCCTAATTATCCATTTATTATTGCCTGGAACTATTTTGCTCTGTTGAAATAGCTAGTTCATCATGAGCCAGAATATGGACACTGTCCGTACCAACCATTACTGCACTACAGATCTACCGACCACGCAAGGATATTTTATCCTCCAACTTTTCAGCCTGTCAGAATAATCATTAGTTTAAGTAGAAAGGGATATTGAAATTGGACTGAAAATTTTCTTGTACCGAAAAACAGAATCTCTATTTTTTATTAGATTTAGTTTGGGTTATTTAAACCTTCAGTAATTAAATTCTATACTGAAGAAAGGGTAATTTTGTCCATCGTACTTGGGGGTGTACATCAATTTAGCCTCCACTGTCCCCTTATCCCTTTACATCCCTGTTGGTGAGACAAACTTAAACATATTACTTAATGTTAAAGCTTATGATTTTATCAAAACTAGCGGATAAGCCCCTAGAGGCACATAAAATGTTTTTTTTTTATTTCCAACGATAATATACATGTTAACAAATTCTGTCAGATTATTTCTGTGTTGCGCTGAAGTCTCTACAAAAATATTCTAAAAGTTCGATTTTTGTGACTTTCCTTGGGAGGGTGGTGTTACCCTCCCCCAAAATAGTTATAAACATTCCCAGAAGCTATGAGAAGCCACACTGTTAAGGAGAACCCAATCGGTTCAGCGGGTAGCGAGAACCGTCGGTACAAACAGACAGCCTACTTTGTATTATAGATTACCTTGAACAACTTTCTAGTTATTATTGAGTCAACGTTATGTATGTAGTAATGCTATTGCTGTTCAAAATATATCGAAAAATAGGCAAAATACATCCTTGAAAAAGATCAATAATACAAAGTAAGGGAGGTGACAGTCACAGAATATATTATCTTTGGGGACAGTTGATTGAATAATATATTTGTAACCAAAGTTTTATAACAACATTATCTTATTCGTTGGTTCTAAAACTGTGGGTATTTTTTTTGGTTAGTTTAAAACTAGTGGTGTCCAACTTTTTAACCAATAAGAATATCATACAGAAAAGATATTTTGTTTATCATCATTGATGATATATTTCAATTTATCGTCCATTGTTTTATCCCTTGAGACCACTATTATTGAGTCATCAAAATTTTTAGATTTACTGCAGTTCACGGTAAAATATTGCTGGTAAGCAATATTTCCAAAAATCTATTAATTTTAAAGGCTGCTAGCTGCCAAACGGCTGAACGTACAGATAATACCCGCACACCATTTTAAGCGGCATAAGAAGGCCCACAAATAATCTGGAATAGCCAAGATCTAATTATGCACAGGGAAAGCTTCACTGAAGAAAAAACGCGTAAAATAGGTCTTTTTCGCGCATTTCTCTGCACTGCGAGATTATTATGCATTATTGATTTATGGCTATTCCAGATTATTTGTAGGCCTTCTTATGCCGCTTAAAACAGTGTGTGTGGGCATGATCTGTACGTTCAGCCGTTTGGCAGCTAGCAGCCTTTAAAATTCATAGATTTTTGAAAATATTGCTTACCAGCAATATTTTACCGTGAACTGCAGTAGATCCAAATTTTTAAGTTTGAAAAAACAATGGCTAAATAGTTTTTCTTCATATAAAATATCCCTTCCTGCTATCCTCAAATATTAATATTATAATAATTTACAGTAAAAATGCACTTTTAATCACAATATGTTATTAGAACTAACTATAATCTTGATTTTCTTCTACTTTCTTATCATTATAAGTTATAGAATTTCTGTGGTTTCTGCTTGTTTTTTCCAACACATTTTTTCTAGACTCTCATTTTTACATTCTTAATTAATTATAAATATTAGTGTTAAAATAAATGTATAAGTATAGATGTATAACCCAAACAACAATTCCAGTGTTGGGGACCTTTTTTTGTCTGCTAGCAAATTGTTTTCTGGTTGTTTTTAGCGACTTGGCCTAGTTAAAGTTCCGACGCCATTGGCTGATATTCAAAGACCCAATTGAAAGTCGGCACAGGGCTCCCAACTTTTAACCCCTGACCCCTCTATTCTTTTACTCTAATGTTTTACCACTTTAAATATATTCTATAATTCTTAGCATCCACCATTTTGGATTGTGTATGTATGTATGTTAGTTTGTTGTTATATAACTTAGCTTGTCTATAATGAGGGCCGTGCCGTACTTTATATCAATTATTTTTTTTTCTTTAATTAAGACATGTTAGAATAGTCCTATTAATTTCAAACTTTGTATGATGACTCCTATAACAATTAGAAACGATTTTGAAAGCGTAGCAACTCTATAATCGTTACCAGAAAGTCCATAAGGTTTTATACAGATACAGTTAGATACACGATTGGAATGTTGTGTTGAGAATTCATTGAAATACCAAAATTTGTATTCAAAGAAAAACAAAAATTGCCATAATTTGTGTTTTACTGGTACGAAAATAAATCTGACTTTACTGTATTCAAATATATATTTTGATACGTTCATTAAAGAAAACTTTACTGAAACATTATTTGAACTTATCACTTTCGACGTAGTTTCAACTTATAATTTTAACTGCTTTAAGCAATTCTATGCTTTATTTTAGCTTTAAAGAACAATAATATATTATCAAAATGTTTTTGTTGATATGATCAGCTGATTTTTCGCTTACTGTTATACTATACGGCAGCAGACGGATTTGCTTGGTTGTAGTTTGTCGCTCTCTTTCTTTCTCTCCCTCACAGTCACCCTCTCTCTCTCACTCTCTCTCTCTTTCTCTCTCACACACACTCACTCTTTCTCTCTTTCACAGCATATTTTTCTTTCTCTGTCTCTTCCTTTCTTATACTTTCTCTCTCTTCCTTTCTCTCTCTCTCTCTCTCTCTCTCTCTCTCTCTCTCTCTCTATCTCTCTCTCTTTCTCTCTATTTCTCTCTCTCTCTCTCTCTCTCTCTCTCTCTCTCAATCTCAATCTCTCTTTCTCTCTCTCTCTCTCTCTCTCTTTCTCTCTCTCTCTCTCTCTCTCTCTCTCTCTCTCTCTCTCTCTCTCTCTCATTCTCTCTCATTCTCTCTCTCTTACTTTCTCTCTCTCATACTTTCTCTCTCTCTCTCTAACTTTTGTTCACTGTAATACTTAAAGCACATGCAAAAACTCCCATAAAATATCACTTCTACATTATAGCTAAAGTATGTCCGTTCGTCCGTCCTTTTTCAGTAATTATACGCTTATACGTTACTGTTCTCTTTTTATCTGGATATTACAAAATTATTCTTATTGAAAGAATTTGTGATTATCTAAATATAATACAAAGTAGAACGATGTCTGTCTGTCCGTCTGTCTGTCCGTCCGTCCCTTAAGATCTCGGTAACCACTGAACCGATTGGATTCTACTCTTCAGGGTATATACCTATTGGTCCTGTGGTGGTTTTAAGCTATTTTCTTGGGGGGGGAGGTGGGACACCCCCAACCCCCCCAAAAACAAAAAAAATCCCCCCCATTTTTTTTTTGATGATATACAGTTTGAAGAAGATGAGGATCCAAATTTTTTATTTTTTTTATGTATAATTGATATACAGTTTGAAGAAGATGAGGATCCAAATTTTTTTTTTTTTATGTATAATTATAATATGATGAAGATGAAGATCCACCACATGTACTACCTTATTTTTTTAATTACCTCTTGAGGCAAAGCCCCTAGAGGCGAAGCCCTCATATTCTTGTTCATAATTATTTTTTGTTACTTTAGTACTTTCCCTAAAAGTGTTAAGCGGACACAGAACCCCCATTTAAAAAAATAAATCAGAGGTAAGGGGAGGGGGGGGGGGTTGTAAGGTTATCTTTACACTGTGGGCTACAATTGAATCAAGACAAAAGTAAGTGCCGAGCCCTGGGACCTATGTAGGGTGAAAATAGACATAAATCCTTGATGATTCCAGGTGGAGACAAAATATTTTAGCGGGGTCTTTTGGTTTTTTTTCAATTTAAAGTTCTGAAAAAAAATTGAAAAAAATATGAAAATCTTTAATAAAAAACAAACAAAAAATAATTTTCAATATTTTTTTTTACTAAAAGATACAAACAACTTATATAAATACTATAAGCTTTAAAAAAATCACAATTTTTAAATTTAGACTTTCAATATAAAGATTTGTAGAAAAAACCTAACAACAAATTCTAACATATTTCTGATCAACATAGCAATAAAACGTCTTTTGCAAAATCTTTATCATCAAAAATAAATAGCACTTACTAAAGACTTTTTTTCATTTCAACTTATACTTTTCACATTAATTAACTTTAAAGATTGATTTTTTCTAAAAGAAAGGTTGCGTGATTTTTTATTCATAATTAATTGCCTAATTTTGAGATTCAGATAAAAAACCTTACTGCTTTATATCATTGGATACTCTACTAGCAGCGGCTACGCCTCTAGAGGCATATAGGGACGCTTAGGTTGGGGGGGAAGACGAACCCCCCCTTACAATTACAGCTTTTTTTAATGAAAAAGTTAAAAACATTTATTTTGGAGAGTTAATTCTCTTGGGATAGTGATGGTACCCTTCCCCAAAATAGTTATAAACCTTACCAGGACATATAAGAAGCTACCATGTAAAGGAGAACCATATTGGTTCAGTGGTTAGTGAGATCCCTTGGTGCACAAAGACTCACATAGAACGTGTTACTTTATTATAAAGATACATATATACACAGAAACTCTACAATCAGAGTATGTCTGTTTGTTCATCTGTCTGTATAAAAACATTACAGAATATATTTATTTGGTACTAGCGGCTACGTCCCTAGAGGCCTTTAGGGGCACTTGAGAGGGGAAGAAGTGGTTGAATTCTACAACTAGATTTTTATTTTAGACTTAAAAAGAAAAAGTTATTTTTTGTGTGTGAAATGGGGTCCTTTTTTAGGGGTTGATTTCTCCTAGGATGGTGGAGGTACCATCCCAAAATAAGTTATAAACCTTCCAAGAACCAATGAGAAGCTACATAGAAAAAAAAGAACCATTGATCATTTTTAATTACTATTCAGGGATCTAAAGGGATAAGACAATGATCGCTAAATTGATTTACATTCCCAAATATGATACATGGATAACCCTTCCGTATGTTTAAGTTAATGGTTGAAATGTTGGGCCCCTTAATTTAATAATCCAACCAAACAAAAATCGCAACAGGTCCCCTAAGTAGTTAAGCCAACGAATAACAAATTCCTATATTAAACTATGGGGACTAGTCTAATAAACAGACCATTGTCCCATCTCGCTCTGATTAATATATTTTTGTATCTGTATGTTACACTTACTATTTTCTTTATTTGTATTCTTTTAAACTTAAGAGCTTTACTAATTATGGATGTTGTCTTTTTCCCTTGTTAAATCCAATTACCTAATTCTGGATATTCTTTGAGGTTGATAATTACAATTATATTTTATTAAATGGAAAAAGAACAATTTAATTATAATTCAAGATAAAAATTATTTTATCACTAGCGGTTTTGCCCCTAGAGGCATCTAGGGGCCCTTGACAAGTGGGGGGAAGTTGACCCCTCCCCTACTTTCAGTTTTAGTATGTAAAAGAAAAAGTTTTTTTTAAATGTTGGGTAGGAACTAATTTTTTCTAAACTCAAAACTTCTCAGGACCATGAAAAACTTGAACCAAGAAGAACTATATCAGTTAAGCAGTTACAAAGAATCTTCGGTACCGACAGACACCCTCACACACACACACAAACAGACAGACACAGAAACTGTTACTTTTATATAAGGATTAATAGACACTAAACTACTCCTTAATATGTTGATCCTATTATCAGTCTAAAAGATAGGTCAATAAAGAAAACCAAATTGGTCCAGCGGTTAGCAAGAACTTTAGGCACAGACAGAAAAAACACATGGACATCCTATCTTTTTTATACAGGGATATAACTTTTAAACGATTGGAAAATTTTTTTTTCCAGATGATATTTCTCTCCCTACTTTAAAGCACTATTTATTATACAAAATAGATTGATGTCTGTTTGTCCATCTTTCTGATGCTTACGAACTGATATGGTTCTTTTTTTACTTTACTATGTAGCTTCTCATTGGTCCTTGGAAGGTTTATAACTTCTTTTGAGAAAGAGAAGAGAAATCGCCCCTTAAAAAAGGACCACAACACACAAAAAAAACATTTTCTTTTTAAGCCTAAAATAAAAATATAGTTGTTGAATTAAACCCCTTCTTCACCTCTTAAGTGCCCCTAAAGGCCTCTAGGGACGTAGCCGCTAGTACCAAATAAATATATTCTGTAATGTTTTTATACAGACAGATGAACAAACAGACATACTCTGATTGTAGAGTTTCTGTGTATATATGTATCTTTATAATAAAGTAACACGTTCTATGTGAGTCTTTGTGAACTATGGTTCTCCTTTACATGGTAGCTTTTCATATGTCCTGGTAAGGTTTATAACTATTTTGGGGAAGGGTACCATCACTATCCCAAGAGAATTAACTCTCCAAAATAAATGTTTTTAACTTTTTCATTTAAAAAAGCTGTAATTGTAAGGGGGGTTCGTCTTCCCCCCCAACCTAAGCGTCCCTATATGCCTCTAGAGGCGTAGCCGCTGCTAGTAGAGTATCCAATGATATAAAGCAGTAAGGTTTTTTATCTGAATCTCAAAATTAGGCAATTAATTATGAATAAAAAAATCACGCAACCTTTCTTTTAGAAAAAATCAATCTTTAAAGTTAATTAATGTGAAAAGTATAAGTTTAAATGAAAAAAAGTCTTTAGTAAGTGCTATTTATTTTTGATGATAAAGATTTTGCAAAAGATGTTTTATTGCTATGTTGATCAGAAATATGTTAGAATTTGTTGTTAGGTTTTTTCTACAAATCTTTATATTGAAAGTCTAAATTTGAAAATTGTGATTTTTTTAAAGCTTATAGTATTTATATAAGTTGTTTGTATCTTTTAGTAAAAAAAAATATTGAAAATTATTTTTTGTTTGTTTTTTATTAAAGATTTTCATATTTTTTTCAATTTTTTTTCAGAACTTTAAATTGAAAAAAAACCAAAAGACCCCGCTAAAATATTTTGTCTCCACCTGGAATCATCAAGGATTTATGTCTATTTTCACCCTACATAGGTCCCAGGGCTCGGCACTTACTTTTGTCTTGATTCAATTGTAGCCCACAGTGTTCCTTTGCATAACTCCTATGGTTTACCCTTACCTGCACCAAACCTAACCTAATTTGACTGAAGTAAAAAAAAACACAAAAAAATAACTCTCCCACAATTATTTCTGTTATATCTAAGACTAGCGGCTTCGCCCCTAGCCTCTAGGGGCTTTGCCCCAAGAGGTGATAAAAAAAATTAAGACGAAATTCGAAAAAGGACAAAGGAAATCTTCTTCAGCAAAAAAAGGACCAAGGAAATCTCAAAAAAAAAATAAATAAAAAAAAAGGACCAAGGAAATCTTCAACAACAAAGAAAAATAAAATAAAAAAAAGGACTAAGGAAATCTTCAACAAAAAATGGGGGGGGGGGATTTTATGTTTTTTGGGGGGTTGGGGGTGTCCCACCCCCCAAGAAAATAGCCGTAAACCACCACAGGACCAGTAGGTATATTCTCTGAAGAGAAGAATCCGATCGGTTCAGTGGTTACCGAGATCTTAAGGGACGGACGGATAGACAGACAGACGGACAGACACACAGACACACAGACATCATTCTACTTTGTATTATAGATTATAGGTTAGGGTGGGGGTTCTGTGCTTGACTAGTCAATTTGAGGGAAACCACCATCATTGCAAATGTAATTCTATCTTAATCTCTTTGCCTTATATAACTTTTAAAATACAAACACACAAACAATAAACCTGACATAATTATCGGAGATATTTAGAGATATGACAATGGACGATAATTTTATTTCTCGTATTCATTCGAATCCGGTGGATAAGAACCGGTTCTCATCCATACGAATAAACTATGTCTAGCATCGTATTATATCCAGCTTTCTACGAATATAAAAATCTACAATCAAAAGATTTAAACCAGTATTTTTAGTCAGTGCCTTCGGCACCTCGGGGCTAAAAAACTAGTTTTAATCTTATAATTGTACATTTTATATCCACGGAAAGCCGTTTATAATACGATGCAAGAAATAACTATTACCCTCAATGAGGAAAAGCAAAGTTACCCTTTTGTGAATTCTTCTAAAACATTAATTAACACATGTCTGTAATATTCAATTTTCATCTTTTGATTCATTAAATTGAGTGTCCAAAACGCTAATCTACCGAAGGTATAATTTTGTGCATTATCAGTTAAGATGTACATAAATTTATTGGTCATTGTCTTATCCCTTTAGATTCCTGCCTGATAAGTCTTAACTTATTAAGTCTTAGGAAGATTGTTTAAATGTCAAATTTCGTTCAAGCTATTAAAGGCTGTCTAATTTGTTAATTCTAGCTTTAACAAGGATGACAACATCCATAAAATAGAAGCTCTAAAATCAGAAGAAAAGACAAATGAGCAATAACCATTGTAGAGTGTCATAGAGCTGAATAAGCATAATTTAATTAAAACTGCTTAAATACCGGATACTTACATTTTTTAGGACTTTATTATAGGAAAGCTTTGCTTATAAAATTGTCTTAGGAATCAATACTCAATAAATCAGATGAATAGAATAATTATATCACATTGAAAAGTGTTGTAAAAAAAAATAAAAAAGTCAGCATATTTTAAATGGACGTACGGACTTTCTGGTGACAATTATAAAGTTACTACGCTTTAAAAATTGTACCTAATTGTTATACCTATAATCATGCAAAGTTTGAAATCGATAGGACAATTCTAACATGCCAAAATTATATACAAAAAGGGCTAACCGTTACGGACGGACCGACCCTAATCATAGAAAAGGCTTTGCGTTTAACATCTGTCAAAGTGCCACCAGCTTCATCAATTTCACTTCCAAGATACTCTAAGCAATTCACCCTTGCATTTCATAATCGATATATTATTATTTGGATATTGCATCAGATTTTAATGTACTTGGATAATAAAGTAATGCTCGCAACTGGCTAAAATAATAATACCCCCACCCACCCCCTTTAATCCATCCCCTATATGCCTACTGATTAATAAATGAGGGGCATGTGAGCAAGCTAAATTGACGACAATTTTACCACTGTCAATATCCACGTATATCCTATATCCATTAGAATACTAGACAGACATGGCATTGTTAATAAAATAAAGAGTTTTGTACAGAAAATATTCTCTTTTACTAAACTTAATTACAAACTTTAACTTTTTAACCTTTACCACAAATGTAAAAATTTACATCTTACATAACATGGATATTTACATAAAAGGCGCAGCAATAACAATTTATGAGAAAAACGGCAAAGTAGGGCAAGTTTTTTTTTTATTTTGAGGAAGGTAAAATGAGGGGTTTCAAAGGTTCAAGGGAGGTAATCTAATTTATTTTTAAAAAAATTTTAGGTGTGAGGAATTTCAAAGTTTTTAGGTGGTACACACCCCTTTGCCCCCACTCTTGGATGGACATCTATGTTAAAGTTATAACAATTATAGGACTTTATTCCTAAGATCTGCAAATTTACTTACATTAAAGTTACAGCCATTTTGGCAAGGGAGGGAGAGGACTTTTATTAAGTTTTGAGAGGATGGTTATTAAATTGAGTGTCTAAACGTTTCAACCACTGATTGTAAAATAAAGAAGAGGTAATTTTGTGTATCATAATTAGGGATTTACAATGTACATCAATTTATCGGCATAGATCCATGCATTTTTATGTAACTTACTGAAATGTCCGTCTGGACAGACATACCCTATATAGATATAGAGAGGCTGCGCTACAAACAAGTCTTAGAAGTTTTCTTTTCATGCTTATAAAACTTTTTAGGTTTTGTAAAGAATTCTTTTCTTTGCTGGCATCAAAAAAAGAGTTCCATGAATTTAAAGATTTATTTAGTTTAATTCAAATAATTCAATAGGGCTGGTTACTGGTTATAGTTGGGTGAAACATCAAAAGCAAATTAACAATTACTTTGTATTTTTACAATAAGATAAATAAAGTAATACGTTTTTTATAAAGAAATTAAGATCTCAATGACTCCTGAGCCGATTGGGTTCTCTATTTTAGGTAACCTTCACAGAGATCATTTGATGGTTTTAGGTTAATTTATTTTGAGATTTAAGTCTTGAGATGGTTTTAAGCTATCTTTTGCCCATCTCTGACCCTGAAGACAGAGCCTCTTAGCTACTTGTAAGGATAAAAAGAGGTTCTAGGTGTACTTAAAGGGGAGCAGGGAGGGGGGGGGGGGAAGAGTTGACCTATGTTAAATTTTAAACTTTAGTTTTTAAAAGTAAGGGAGGGGCTTTTTTTAGATTTCTCTAGAGAGGTTGTTGGTACTCTCCTCCAAAATAGTTAAAAATCTTCACTGGACACATGAAAGGCTACACTTTAAAGGAGAACCATATCGGTTTAGCGATTAGCAAGACTCTTTGGTACAGAAAATATCCTGGTACTTAAATGATATAAATGAATTATTAATTAGTACAAGTACAAATCATTATATTTTTTTCTTCATAAAATCGTCCCTTTTGGTGAATAAAATATCAGTTTTGTGGTTTCAATTTCTTGGCCATATTCAGGTTTCGCCTTAAAAAGGATAAATAAGTTTTTGAATTGATGAATGGCGATTCTAATAAGAAAGCTTTTCTACATTCTAATTTTAAGTAAAAAATCACCATTGATTCTTAAACCTTATGTGAAGATTCCTATGATGATATGGTGAAAGGTTGTCAGACAGGAAGTATGTCCTTTTGCTTTTACTTCAAAGGATAAAGTTCACAATAACACTTGCAATTTTAAACTGTGCTTAATACTCTTAAAGTATGGACTGACAAACAAAGCATTTATTGTTACCTATTAAATTTTTTACATATATGGGGGGTTAGAGGTATCTTCCCCACTCAATAAAATAACCTAAAAACACCACAGGACCAGTTGCCATATTCCCTGAAGAGTAGAGCACAACCAGTTCAGCGGTTACTGAGATCTTAAGCTTTAGACAGACAGACGGACAGACATCATTTTTCTTTGTATTATAGATTTTAAATTTACCTTATTCCTTCTTGAATCATGTTAGTGCTGAGTACAAAATCATGAATGGGGAAAGTTGATTTTAAACTTGGCCAGTCCTCTCTCCACCAAAGGGTTACATTTCTAAATTAAATCATTTATGGGGAAGGTTGAAGTCAAAGTTAGCTAGTTCTAAAGGGTGTTTAAAAAAAACCAATCGCTTCACTCTTTTCAATATAAACCCTACAGTTTTGGTCAAAAACTAACAAAAAATGACCAAAATCATGTCCAAGCAATGACAATGAGATAACAATATTGAATTTTGATTTTTACTCATTTCTCCTGAGCACTACAGCTCGAGTCCTAGCCCTTGTGGAAAATTTTTCTCTACGTGGAGAGTGCATATTTTATTACAAATTAAGACAGTTTTGTCTTTTTTTAAAAAAAGAATAAACTGTCTAAAGTACTTGAAATCTTGTAGATAGACCCCATAATGTTCAGAGTTTTTGATGGGGCTTATAAAGACCTTAATCAGATTTCTGACCCAATCCTAGCCAATTTGGCATCCAAAAGACAGGCCCATCAAACATTGAGACATGACTGCTCTGTCTTTAAAAAAAAAAGAACAAACCGTCTCAAGTACTTAAAATCTTGTAGATAAACCCCATAATGTTAAGAATTTTTGATGGGGCATGTCAATATCTTTTTTTAGACACCTTAATCAGGTTTCTAACACAATCTTAGCAATTTTGTCATCAAAAAGAAAGATCCATCACACATCAAGAACTGGAGATACCCGTCATATCTAAATGTTTGATGGGTCTGTCTTTTTAATGCCAAATTGGCTAGGATTGAGTTAGAAACCTGGTTAAGATGTCTACAGAAAGGTCTTTACATGCTCAATCAAAAATTCTATACATTATGGGGTCTATCTACAAGATTTTAAGTACTTAACACGTTTTCTTGATTTTTAATCTCCATGTAAGGAAAAATTCTACACAAGGGCTAGGACTCGAGCTGTAGTGCCCAGGAGAGGTGAGTAGAAATCAAAATTCAATACTGCTTTCTCATTGTCATTACTTGGACATGATTTGTGTCATTTTTTGTTAGTTTTTGACTAAAACTGTAGTGTTTATATTGAAAAAAGGGAAGCGATTTGTTTTTTTTAAACACCCTTTATCTATATTAAAGGGTTCTATTCCTGTACAAATTTATGAATTTGGAAGGTTGATGTCAAAGTTGACAAGTCCACCAAAAAGTCACATTCCGAAATTTTTTTATAATGGGGAAGTTTGAAGTCAAAGTTGTTCATTTTTCCTTGCAACAAATGGTTACATTTATAAATTAAATCATGAAAGGGGAAATTTTAGGTCAAAATTAGCCAATCTTCTTCACACAAAATGGTTATTTTCTGTAAAACAGTGAATTCTAATTTTTCTAGAGTATAATTTGAGCTGGTGGAATTTTAACACCTGTTTCTGGGCTGTGGCACAGCACATAAAGTCTTAAAAACTATAATTGGACTATGCTCTTACTAAAAAGTGAGTGTATTTAAACTTAAGACTTTGTGCTTTGCTTATTTACAGATACTGTCATAAAATATCGGCGTTTTCCCTCAAAGGGGCTTGTTCAGCACAAAACCTTCGCCCCTTAAATTAAAATTTTTTTCAAAATAAGGGGGAAGGTTAGTTTTCCTTTTACCTGTATATAATTTAGGCCAGGTTAGGTTAGGTTATATTGATTACTGGTTAACCACGCAGGGGTTTGCATAGAAAAAATACCACCTCCCTAATTTTAATCAATTTAAAAAATAAAGGGTGTGGGGTTGTTGTTCATTGCACAACTAACACTTTTAGGGAAAGCGCAAAATTCTTTACCTATTGACGGCCGCTGCCATTTCTCTTAGTCCTGACCAGCGACCACCGATAATATCCTCCGCTGTGGGGGTCAACTGGCAGTTTGGCTTCCATGGGCTGTAGGCAGCGGGGTTCTCCTCGGCTAAGCCCACCTAAAAATATAATGTAATGTTTTAATCATTAATTGTTTACTCTTCAATGTTTGTATTTTTTAGTAGCGAAGCTACTCTATAATTTGAAATGTCCGTCTGTCCTTTACGGTCAGACTGTCTTTAAGCAGGTTTTAGGTTATTTTTGTATTTTTCACATTTTTATCTATAACTTTGGTGTTTATGGTCTGATTTACAAAATTTCATATTCAAGTTATAGATATCAAAATTAAATTTCCCATTGTTTTGAGTATCCGTATATAATTTACTTTGACCGTCAGTCTGTTAGTCATATTACTGATATATAAGTATTAAAAAATTAAAAACAAATGTTGAAAAGGTTTTGTGATTTTCTCCCTAAATAACAAATCTTTAAATTCTTATACATAATATTTGTGCCTCGCTACTTATGGATGTTGTCATCCTTGTTTATCCTAAGATTATAATGATGCGCACTATAAGCTGCTTCAGCATTGACACAATAATGATATTTCTATATTTTGCCAATATCATCCATTGAATTTTTGTCAATTTATGTCAAGTACATGCTGTCTGTTTGACAGAATTAGAGCAGCAACTACACTACTGTTTCTTTGTGGAGATTATCATCCTTGTTTTTTCTTAAACTGAAATTTTTCCTTATTTTTTGCTGAAGTTTTATATTCTCTGTAATATAATAAACATAATCTACCTAGTATAAAAGCATGGAGGAAGGGGGCATTGGAATGTTTATTACACTAGTCCTCAAAGTTTTATAATCAAATTTCCTTATTTGTTAGATTAGGGACTTGTATTGAATGTGATTGGTTGGTTCATTAAGATTAGTGTCCAAACGTTTCAACCATTAATAAAAATCTATCGAAGGGGTAATTTTGTGTATCACCATTGAGTATCTACATCAATTTATCGGCCATTGTCTTATCCCTTTAGATCCCTGTAGGAAAGTCTTTCTCAGCAAATTTAAAAAGAACATGAAAAAAAAGCAGGAAAAAAGGTTGAATTTAAAATCTTTCAATAAAAACACAAGAAAAATCCGCAAAACAAAAAGAAAAAATCTACAAAATTATGATTACCTGCTGTTAACGATAATCTTCTCAAATTTTCAGGTTCGTCCAAGGGATTTAAAGGGATTAGACAATTGCTTATAAATTAATGTGCGTCCCCAATGATCATACCCAAAATTACCCCTTCTGTAGATTATAATCAGTGGTTCAATTTAATGAATGGACAAAACAAAATTTAATTAAAGTCCCTAAAGTTTTTAAGCAAACGAATTAGAAAACGTTATTTTAACCATGTTATATTATATGTATTTGTGATCTGAGCTAATATTTATATACCTGTTGTTCAAGATATGATCTTAAATCCCCAGGTTCGTCCACATTTCCCCACCTTCCCATAACATGTTATATTATATGTATTTGTGATCTGAGCTAATATATTTATATACCTGTTGTTCAAGATATGATCTCAAATCCCCAGGTTCGTCCACATTTCCCCACCTTCCCATAACCTGTTATATTATTTGTATTTTTAATCTGAGCTAATATTTATATACCTGTTGTTCCAGATATGATTTTAAATCCCCAGGTTCGTCCACATTTCCCCATCTTTCCGTAACCTGCGTAAAGTTAAAATTAGTTAAAGAAACCTCGCAGAAGAGGAGAAAAAATGGTATAACATTAGGTAGAATTATTCTGATTGACGTTTATTAGAAGGGAATATTAAGTCGATCGGGATACTTCGGCCAAAAGTTTTTTAATTTGTCCCCCTATTTACAAAGTCAATGACTTAAACACAACTATTGAAAGTGATTAACTGCCCCACCCCCCCCCCCCCATCTCTTGATGTTTTAGTGTTCTTATTTTAGAACTTTTCCCAGTTAACCCCTGCTAAAAATGGACAATTTTAACCCATTCCCCCCCCCCCCTCCTTATATACGCTGAAAATATATTAAAATACACAAAAATTAAAGTATGAATCATATAATACAATTAAAACATAAAATCTTTTTTTAAAATAAATTTTCCTTTTGTTAACTTTTTCATGTATAAAACCACACACAGAACTTTTTCCAAAACTGTCTGAAATGAAATTTCTAAGATATTTGTCTACAACAAACAGAAAGACAAAACATTCCTCGGCAAAAAAAGTGGTTTCCCTCAAAGTGCCCAGTTGAGGACACAAACCCCCTCCCATCTTATTTTTAAAAAATTGAAAAAAAGGAGGGGAGGGGTGGAGGTTTTTATTGTGTTTGTGTTTCAATTTGATTTCAGTTAAGTTTTGTTATTTTATACAGGTTGCCCTGCCAGGTTAGGTCCCCCGCAGGGGTTCGCCAAAATAAAAAAAATACTATATCCTTATTTAAAAAAAGTAAGTGGTAGGGGTTCTTTGCTCGCTAGTCTTTTAAGGTAAAGCACCAGAAAGTTTATACTGTCTGTGTATCAGACAGACAGTCAAACATCCAATTACTGACCTCTGGGAAAAAATAGACGTCATCAGTGTGTCTCTCATTATAGGTGATTATTATTCTTCCCTCATCTTCAGGTAAAGTCACTCTAAATAAAACAAGAATGAAACAACATCCATAAAAGCGAAGACCATAGAATTAGAAAGTCAGACAAACGAACGTTACAAAAATAGACGGACACATCTATCTTTAAACAATAATTAAAAATCTGAATCAAATTAATATGTATCAAAATAAATTGAATCAATTATCACATTCAATTAAACAAGGATGACAACATCCATAAAAGTGTCAGAATTAAATATAAAAAATATAAATATATAAGTTTTGACAAAATTTTACGTAAATTTGTTGAAAAACTGCTTATATGCAGGATAATGTTTAAGGACATACTTATATTTTTAGGACTTGATTATAGAGATGATTCGCTTATAACATTGTACATTGTTGTCCTAGGAATCAGTATTAAAAAAATCTATCAATCGGATAATTATAGTGCATAAAAATTTGTTGTTAAAATGTTAAAATCAACATGTTTAAAATGGACGTACGGACATTCTTGTAATGATTATAAAGTTGCTACGCTTTCTAAATCGTACCAAACTACTGAAATCGATAAGACAATTCTAACATGCCTAATTTACGGAAAGAGCTAACCGTTACGGATGTTCGGACGCACGGAAAGAAGGACCTAACCTAATTAAAGAAAAGCTTCGCTTTAAAAAAAAATTTATTTTAGTTTAAAGGGTCAGTAACTCTATATAAAGTGTTAAAAGACTTAAATATGTGATGTCATTGAATTTATTTATCAAGAGAAAATAAAGTCCTACTTAGGATAAAATTAGAAAATGTTTTTACTAATCTTTTCAACACACAAAATATGTCTTGTAAATCTTTGTATCCCTCCA
Organism: Acartia tonsa; assembly: GCF_053477335.1. NCBI lineage: Eukaryota > Metazoa > Arthropoda > Copepoda > Calanoida > Acartiidae > Acartia > Acartia tonsa. Next base: position 7,114,824 of record NC_137265.1, on the reverse strand, counting down.
GGGATCTAAAGGGATAAGACAATGGGCGATAAATTGATGTACAATCCCAATGTTATACCTCCTCTGTAGATTACAATTTGTGGTTGAAACGTTTGGACACTCAACTTAATAAACCAACCAATCTAAAACCATTAAAGGTCCCCAAAGTTTTTAAGCCAACAAATACGAAAACGTTATTATGGAACTTTGGAGACTTTGGTCTCCCTCACTATGTCTGTAACTATATAACAACACATCTATATTTTATTTATCTCAACTCCCCTTTATTCCCCCTCCCCTCCAACCTGCCTCTTATTTTAGTCTATTTGAACCTGTTTTTTTTTATCTTCAACCTTATTTTAAAATTTCATTCTTACATAAATGACCCCTTAAATAGTGGATGTTAATATTCTTTTTTTCTCCCCGAGGTAGTCATTTCTTCCCTTGGTATCATTTTTTTCCCCGGTATCATTTTTTTCCTGGGTATCATTTTTTTCCTGGGTATCATTTTTTCCCCGGTATCATTTTTATCCCCGAGGTAGTCATTTTTTCCCCCGAACATGGCAACCGGTGAACAGAATCTCAGTTCTGCACCACAAGCCTCGCACGACTGAAGTTCCTATGTCTATACAGTCATATTTATATGAAAATCTGAGAAAATATTTTTAGAAGATTTTTGAATTTTTTTTTGAAGATTTTAAATTTTTTTTTGGAAGATTTTAGAATTTTTATTAATTACTAAAAGAAAGCATAATTACCTCGGTGAAAAAAATTAAACCACATTTTAGCATAAAAGTTTATGAGTTTTTGTTTAAATGAGAATGATATTCCTATCCAGTTTTTTGTTTAGGAATGAATATTTTCTGGCCGAGGGAATAACTGATGGAGCGATAGTGATAGCGATAGCTGGATAGGAATACCCTATTGTCTTATCCCTTTAGATCCCTGAAAATACCACAGCTTCGATGTAAATGTAATTAAAGTAAAATGATAGAGGGGGCAGGGATTAAATAGCTGTATGTTCACCATTTCAGACATTCAGTGGTGTTTTTAAATATCAGCCAATAGTGTCGGAAATATTAACACAGCTAAGTCGCTAAGAAAGAGCAGACGTAAAAGGTCCCCACCAACAGGAACCAGGTAATTGTCTGGGTTACACATCTAAACTTATACTTTTATTGTTATTTTATCTTTTTAATAGTAAAAGCAATATAGGAAATTAAATTGTGTTTAAAATAATTGAAAAGAATAAGTGCATATAATACTCATAAATCATCATTCCCCGCTCAAAATACAATTTTCCTGAGGAAAATGAAAAATGTTAGTAGCGCCGCTACTCTATGGTTAGGTTATGTCCGTATGTCTGTCCGCTATTACATTATACTATTGTATACTGTTGATTCTACGCAGCAGATTTTAGTTGGCGCTAAGGTTCTACGCATCGAAATCGGATATTGGCTTCTGAAATTTCTTGTGAAGATTATCTTTATATGCATCTATTATATATTTCACTTCGTCAGACCTTTTTTCTTGCGTTACTTATGGATGTTGTCATACTTGTTTTTGTATTTATTTACCCCAGAAAGTCATATATATTATCTTATGTCATAAACTACGTATTAAACACAAGGAAAATTATCCGTGCTAAAAAGTCCGTATGGACAATAGTGAAAAAAACGTTATTGTGTTAAAAGTAATATTAAATCAATTAATAGGTAAACAAATCTTGCTTGTTAGCTTTCTTAAAAGGCGTAGGGAAATGTGTAGAGGGACAAAGGGTCTAAAAGAATCAGCTATGTGACGTCATAGAAATAAGGGATTATCCATCTCTTTTTTAGAGTTTTCTCCCCACTTTTCCGCTTATCTATTTTATTTTTATGACGTCACATGGCTGATTTTTAAGAAACTTTGTCACTCTACGGAGAATTTACGTTTTTATTGTGAAAATCAGCTGGATGTCTAAGCCTGTTCCTAATATGGAAATAATGGCAGTGAATTTTTGAAAGCAATATAACAAGTATAAATTTGCAGAGCCTCGGCTATGCCCAATGAGGGAAGGTAAATTTTGCTGTTTATTTCACTAGTCCCCAAAGTTTTATAATAATGATTTCTCATTGGATGGCCTAAAAACTTTGGGAAATTTTACTGATTTTTTATTAGCTGGTTCATTAAGTTGAGTGTCAACCACTAATTGTAATTTACAGAAGGGAATAATTTGGGTATCATAATTGGGAATATATATTAATTTATCGGCCATTGTTCTTAGATTCCTGGGCTAAGGCACTGAACAATTTGCCCTATTATAAAATGTGCTTTTTATTAACAATATTAAAGTAAAACAACAAAGTCACTACAAGAACAGCGTTAATGTAAGAGAATAGTTATTTCTTTCATCGTATTATAAACCGCTTTCCGCGGTTTTAATCTTATGATTGTACATTTCTATATTCGTAGAAAGTGGTTTATAATACGATGCTAGACATAGTTTTTTCGTATTGATGAGAACCGGTTCCTGTCCACCGGATTCGAATAAATACGAGAAAGATAATAATTGTACCTGTTCCATATGTCTGCCAAAGTTGTATCCCATCCAATACCTAGTGGTACCACAAGCCACGGGTAGAACTCGGAAACCAGCAAATCATGCAGTTCCTAATAAATTTACTTATCTTTTTCAACGTTTGTTTAACTTAAGAATGGATATGAATTACGTGAATTACGAGATTCTCACATATCCTGTTACCTTTGCTCCCAGATACATCGATCCCCTCCCCTGACATGGATGAAAGCGACCTAAATTGACGACAAAATTCCCCCGTATTCTTTATGCAACAAGGATGACAACATCCATAAAAGCGAAGATCTGAAACGGTATGACATACGAACATTAACTCTTATAGAGTTTCAGAACTGAATTTACAAAATAAAATGTAAGTTTTGACAAAATTATAGGAATATAATCATAAAATAATGATAATAAATAATATCACAAAAAAAATTGTTGTTAAAAAAGTTAAAAATCAACATGTTTAAAATGGACATACGGACATTCTGGTAATGGTTATAGAGTTGCTACGCTTTCTAAATCGTACCTAACTACTGCAGGAATCATAATGCAAAGTTTAAAATCAAGAACAATTCCAATTTGCCTAATTAACGATAAAAGCTATCTGTACGGATGTACGAACCGACCCTAATTATAGAAAAGCTTCGCTTTTGATTATTTAAGAAAATATTACGTTTGATTTATAGTTTCCTGAAAATGGCGCTATCATAATCAACATAACAATGATGTTCATAAGTAGCGCAGTAATAAAAAAGGTATAAACATTTATTTCCTAGTGGTACCACAAACTAGGGATGGACAGGGAGGAAGGGAGGGAACAATGGGCAATAAATTCAATTTAAGAGTTTTCAAAGAAAGGCCATGAAAACCAGATTTATCCAGAAAATTTGAAGAAAATCCTAAAGTGTTAATGGTTATCTAAATTAGAAAACTCAAAATGAGAAAAAGTTCTAAGAAAAAAAGCATTTACTTATAAATAAGCCTATCAGTACATCACAATAAAGTAAACATTCTGTAATTAATCAATAGAAAAATCGCTCTTAAAACTTCTTCATACCTTCAAAAAAATATTTGTTAGATCAAGCAGAAATAATTTTATACAATATAAATGTTTTGTCTGCTAGAAATTGTGTTAATTGTTTTTTTTTATGTCTGCTAGATTTGTAACAAATTCCATGACAATTGTGCGCCAGTACCCAAAGTCCCCAAATTCAGCCTTTACGAACATTTTAAGCTGGTACCCAAGATTTTAGACCAAAAAATATTGAATATTTGATCCATTGTCCCCTCTAACCCTCCCTGAGGGATAGAATTAAAATACTAGCGACTCCTATTGATAATTTTATAACGCAACATTATAAAAAATTAAATAAAATCAACAAGGACTAGTATGAAAAGCGCAGCAATAAAAAAATAAAAGGATCCAATGCAGCAGGCTATACCTTATGTGCGTCGTCAGTCCAATTTTGTTCAAAGGTGTTGATTTCCCAAACCATAATATCCCTAAAATATACAATATAATGAAATAAAGTGCATGATTATAATAAATGAATAGTTATAACTGTATAGATGTAGAACCCAGATAACTACCTGGCCCAAGTGGTATCGACCTTTTTAGTCTTTTCTATTCTTTTGTAGGCTGTGTTTATATTTCCGAAGCTATTAGCTAGTTTAAAAGACTAAATACAAAATCGGGACAGGGTCACCGCCTTGTGATCAGAGTTACATATTGCATATACCCACTCTATTCTTATACTTAAAATAATCCTTGGAGATTTTCCCCCTGACATGAAAATAAAGTAGTTAATGAACCATATTTAAAGGTTCTGGTAATAAAGAATATCTATCTAAAAATTATATATTTAAAAAAACCCTCTGATTTATAATTTAATTTAAATATTTTCTATTTTGATCAGTTCCTACTAAAAAATATATTTGCAATTTACCTTAATTAAAACTAACACTTTTTAAATACTATTTTTTATTTCATTTAGTTTGAATTCAAAAGAGTTTTTTTAAGGTTTCTAAGACATCACAAAATAGATTTAATTTTTGAAAATATGATGAACTGGATTCAGGTGGTTTCTGCAAACTCTAAATCCCTTTTGTTATTTTTATTCAAAAGCAAAAAAATACAAATTAGGACTTGGTTGAAAAAATCAGTTGAGATTGTAACAACCAGAAAGTAAGTCTGTAGGTCTGTAGGATCATTTGAAAGATGTTAATTTTAACTAAATTTATTATATGATATGATTAAATTGATTTTAGGAATAATTTCTACGCACTATGTTGTGAGCAAAATGTTCAAGTCTTAAGATGTGAGTTTGTTCATATTAAACATTCATTTCAAGTACTTTAGATGTATGGATTTATCCATATTTTTGTTAAGACTTCTAGAAATTGTTTAATATTAATCACGTTGTTCATTAAATAACTTGTATTTACTTATTTTTCTGTCTGATTTGTTAAGCTTCGCTAACATGGATGTTGTCATCCTTGTTTTCCATAAAATGATGCAAAGAAAAAGTAAATAGACAATGGCTGGAAATTTAGTAGATATAGGACAAAGAAAACATTGCTAACAGTTACGTGTCTTATTTTTTTCTAGGAAATGCAAAAAAAACCCAATTTTTATCGTTGAAAGTTCTAGTTTGAAACGTTAAGAAACTGATTTATCTCACCTAAGCACATTGAAGAAAATTTAGGATATTTAGAATTAAAATCTGAGCTTGACAGCCGAGCATAAGCAATTTAAACATGTTTAGGAGCTTAGAATTCTACTGAGCGTACGGATTGTTTATATTACCACTGACCCGCGGTAGGGAAGTGTAATGAGATTTAACCCTCTCCCACTTAATATTAAAATTGGAAAGGCATTTGTAGGTAACCTAATTTTTAGAAAAAAATTCGAAACCTACCAGTATGAGAATATCGGTTTATTAACCCATTCTAACCGAAAAGAAACATAAAAAAAGTATTCTTTTCTATTTTCTCAAAAAAACACAGAACCTTTTAGAATATCCACGTTACAAAAAAATTGGATATAGGGTGTCTGTACCATTCAAAATTTTACCTGGATATTCTTAAAAACTGTTGAACAGCCTCTATTCCCTCCTTGAGTGGGTGTGCTTTGATGATACCATGCACCAACCAAAACTTCTCCTCGGTTGTCGGGTAGTAACCAATTCTATACATTATAACAAGGATGACAACATGCATAAAAGCGAAGCTCAAATATAAAGACAGTCAGAAAAAAAACATTTTAACAGTTATAGAGTGACCTATCAAAAAATAAAAAGATATTCAACTGTCAGAAATTTAATGGAAGCTTCACTTATATTATTGGGCCTAATCACCTTAGCAATCGCCATTGCTGATATCAAGTTACTGGGTTAATTATATCTTTTAAAATTGGTTGCAAAATGCCAAAAATTTGGACATATGGACTTTCTGGTAATGATTATAAAATTGCCATGCTATCTAGATTGTGTCTTTGTTACAGAAATCACCATGTAAAGTTTAAAATCGACCAGTTAATAATGAACGGACCCTACATGTAGAAAAGCTTTTCTTTTAGATATTATTAGGAATCATTATCTTGAAAAGTATCTATTAGACATAACCTAAAAACAGTTTTCTGTCTCTCATTTCTGTGTAAAAAGGTACAACTAGCAGACGTTTCAAGTTTGATAATTTCAGGGAGTAAGGGGACATTGAACTGTTTATTACACTAGTCCCCAAAGTTTTATAATAACGCATTCTTATTCGTTGGGTTAACAACTTTGAGGACGTTAATTAAAATAGTTAGTGGTCAACGTTTAAACCACAGAGTATAATCTACAGAAGTGGTAATTTTGTGTATTACCATTAGGGATGTACAACATTTTATCAGCCATTGTCTTATCCCCTTAGATCTCTGGATAATTTGACAGATCCTGAAATTTTGACACCTTTTCTCAAAAAAAAACAAACAATTTCAAATAAGTGGAACGGGGGGGGGGGTTATTTTTTCCCTTTTACCAACAATTGGGGTTTCTCAGTACCCAATACAACCTAACCCAAAGTAATGAACTAACAAAAAAACTACCTCCCCCCCCCCTTTGCCCCAATTTATTTCAAAGTATGTGGGTTAAATTTGTTTGCTTGACTAAACACTTTTAGGAAAACCACCAAAGTTTTAAATAGTCATTATCCTGGCGACCACAAGACGCCTGCAATCGACCTACCAGACAAAACAATTTATTATAGTGACTTGTTATACTATTTCTAAAGCCCTAAGTATTTAACCTACTTCTGAACAAAATTATTAAACAAGTGTATGCAAAAATTTAAAAGACTGTGCAAAAATTTCAGGTGCGTTAACTTTTTGTTAATTTAAAACGGCTCCTAAACCTAAAAATGATTTAATGATGGGGATTTATATGATTAAGTTACTTTGATATGTCATTGTCTACGTAAAATATTTTCTCGTATTCATTCGAATCCGGTGGATAGGAACCGGTTCTCATCAATACGAAAAAACTATGTCTAGCACCGCATTATATCCAGCTTTCTACAAATAAAAAAATGTACAATCATAAGATTAAAACAAGTTTTTTTAGCCCGTGCCTTCGGCATCTCGGTGCTAAAAAAACTTGCTTTAATCTTATAATTGTACATTCTATATCCGCGGAAAGCCGTTTATAATACGATGAAAGAAATAACTATTATGAAGCTATTTAATAGTGATATAATTATCCTATGTATCTAGTTTTTTAAAATTCTGATTTCTACAACAAGGTCCACTGTTATAAGCGAAGCAACGAATTTACTTACAACTTTATTTCGACTTAAACATTTGCATTCGCTTATTTAGTTCTGACACTCTACAATTGTTAATTTTCGTTTGTCCTACCGTTTCAGAGCTACGCTTTTATGGATGTCGTCATCCTTGTTTATGCTGTAAGTTTTGTAGTGAAGTAATTTAATTAATATTTTCATACTAAAAATGTTGAGAATGTTTTTGATTAAAATGTTATATCAATAGTACGAGAATCAGGGTGGCTGGCTGCTGTCTTGTACTTAAAAAGGACAGCTCAGCCGCGAAAGTTTGCATAACGGCTGCCATAAATATACACAAATGATAGCGGCTTAACAACAATTAATAAGTTTTTTTTTGCAGTTTTAGCTGAATGTTGTCCAAAAACAGCGGAATAACATTTTTATCAGAGTTCAGCAGCCGCGCGTCAGCCTCGACTAAGCCTCAAATTTAAACCCGTTTTTGGAAAAGAGGGATTGTCATATCTTGGTCAGGTATAGACTTTCAGCTAATTTTCAAACTTGTAAAAGGTTGAGTTCCCTAAGGCTTACAGGCGGCTGCCGAGCCCTGATTTTTATGTTTTGACTGCTGAATCTGATTAGCATGTAAGAGTGTAATCAGATCGATGAAAAATGGCGGCTGAAAAAAGTTGCAGCTGTCAATTCCTGACTAGAATGACGCAAAGATGAACCCGGTATTAGTGTCGGACTGATTATGACGTAACAAAAAAAATTAGCCAATGAGAGGACATTATTGACCAATGGTAAAATTCATAGTGTCCTCTCATTGGCTAATTTTTTTGTTACGTCATAATCAGTCCGACACTAATACCGGGTTCCGCAAAGATAAGAAGAAGAAAAAACTAATAATTTCCAATTAAGTATAATATCGAGATAAAATTTTATTATATTATGTTTTCAATATAACAAATAGAAAATATCATATGACGTTGTTAATCTATTTAATTTTTTTACTTCTACGAATTTAGGGACTATAAAGAATAGAAAATTCTAGAAAGTCCATTCTATTGACTGTATAAACCATCTGTGGGTATTTTATTAAATTGATATGAATTTGGTTACAGGTTGATTCTCTTTCTGACCCAAACTGGTGACATAATAATTTTCTTAATCGCTTCGAAACCGATTAATATCCGGTGGATTAGAAACAGTTCTCAGTCATACTGAAAAATTATGTATAAATTGTATTATATCCAGTTTTTTACGAATATAAAAATGTACAATCATAAGATTAAAATATTTTTTTTTGACCCGAGATGCCAAAGTACATTTTTATATTCGCGGAAAGGTGTTTATAATACGATGCTAGAAATAACTAATATCTAACCTGATGTCAAGAAACCTTACTCCCCATAGCAACTAAAAGAAAAATAATTAATAGACTCGGGGATCTAAAGGGATGAGACAATGGCCGAAATTGATTTACACTCCTAATGATGATACAAAAAATTACCCTTTCTGTAGATTAAAATTAGTAGTTGAAACGTTAGAAACTTAATGAATCAACCAATAAAAATTCACCAAAGTACTTAAAGTTGATAAGCCAACAAATAAGAAAACGTTATTGTAAAACCTTGGAGACTAGCGTAATAAACAACCCGTTGCCCCCTCTCATTCTGGACAGACTAAGACACTGCTGTTTCAAAAGTTTTACCTTAAAAATTCTTAAAATGTTAAATTATAAACATTTAGAAGAATTCTTTTTATGTCAAATGAATGTTAACTATCCGATCTGTTATTAAGAAACTAGTTTTGAATTTTAAACTAGCGGCTTCGCCCCTAGCCTCTAGGGGCTTTGCCCCAAGAGGTTTTATCAAACCAATTTTTCGTGTTTTAGATTTTAAAAAAATTAAATTTTTTTTTTTTGGGGGGGGTTATTTCTCATTTTTTTGAGGGGTTAGGGGTGTCCTACCCCCCAAGAAAATAGTTATAAACCCTCCCGGGACCTATGAGAAGCTACCCTGTAAAGGAGAACCCGATCGGTTCAGCGGTTAGCGAGATCCTTCGCTACAAACAGACAGACAAACAAACAGACAGACAGACAAACAAACAAACAGACATCGTTCTACTTTGTAATATAGATATCCGTCCGAGAAATGTGAAATTTTTTTTCAAGATAGGTGGCTGATTTTTTGTTGTTAATAAGGTCTGTTGATCTATCGGTAATGATACATCAATATTCTAGTAAAAAATTCAATTTACTCAGCTTCTATTTAAGATAGAAGGCTGATAAGAATCTTCCAGCTCTGAGATGAGAATAGTTATTTATCGCATAAACAGCTTTCCGCGGATATACAAATGTACAAATATAAGATTAAAGCCAGTTTTGTTAGAACCGAGATATTGAAGGCACGGGCTAAATAGACTAGTTTTATTCTTATGATTGTACATTTTTATAATCATAGAAAACTGGATATTATTCGATACGATACGTGATTTTAAAGAATGGCTTAAAACCAGCTCTAATCCGGCGGATATTAATCGGTTTCGAAGCCATGCCGTAAAAAAACCTACCTGCCCCAATAAAGTTTCTTCTTGAGCAAAAGTTGCACTTGTCACGAGATTATCATCACCAACACCTAATTATAAATTAAAATTGCAGTGGTCTCATAATATTCCTGTAACTAATGTAGCATAATTTTTTCCGTCTTTTCCTTTTTACTTATTCACAGGATAAGCACCACCCGCACGTTTTTATAAATAAATTATAATCTACCAGATTAAAGTAAAACACTAGAGTGCGAAAGGGTTAAATAACTGTTTCTCCCCATACCAGTGTCCTTGTGCCGACTCTCAATTGGGTCATTGAAAATCAACCAATGGTGTCGCTTGAGATTAACACTGCTGAGTAGCAGAAAAAATATTTGGTAGCAGACGAAAAAGGTCATTGAAAAATGGAGGGAAGTAGTTATCTGTATATACATCTATAAAATATATCTGTTTCTGCGAGTATATTGCAAAGAAAAACAATTTTAAAAGAAAAATTGGTGGTTTTCCTTACAGTGCCTAGTCGAGAATAGAACTTCTATCCCACTTATTTTTGTTTTACTTTAGGTCTGGTATAGACCCCTAAAGGCTATAATTAAAAAACTACACCCCACCCCTCCCCATATTTTCAAGTTATATAAAAGAAAGTTGGTGGGATTTTTGTTCTTGCTAGGGATTTAAAGTGAAAAAACTAAAAAATATGTGGTACTAATTAAAGTGACCTATGCTTGGATATATGCCAGATGAATTTTCTACCATGATAATCTCTGTAGGCAGGAGCGTCAGACAGACAGACAGACAGAGACAGACAAACAGACAGACAGACAGACAGACAGACAGACAGACAGACAGACAGACAGACAGACAGACAGACAGACAGACAGACAGACAGACAGACAGACAGACAGACAGACAGACAGACAGACAGACAGTCAGAGAGACAGACAGACAGACAAATAAACAGACAAACAAACAGACAGACAAACTTTCTACCTTGATAATCTCTGTAGGCTGCAGCGTCATGGGCTCCTATTAGCATCAAAGAACCAATCTGTTAAAAAAAAGGAACAATTATGTGAAAAAATACAGCTGATACTTTTAGAATTAACAAAAACATATTTAGAGATGATTTGGCACTTTTTTCTCAAAATTAAATATCAGGAGAATTGAATTTTTTTATATGCCTTTTCCCTGAGGGGAATCCAAACCCTGCGGGGCCTACACTCATTTCTAGATAACACGATTTTAAATAAGTATCAAAACTGGCAAAACTGAAGGACAAATAGCAAGTCTTAAATTCAGTACAACTAAAACATCTATAATACAAAGTAGCTTGATGTCTGTCTGTCCGTCCGTCCGTCTGAAGCTTAATATCTCGGTAACCACTGAACCGATCGGATTCTACTCTTCAGGGTATATACCCATTGGTCCTGCGGTGGTTTTAAGCTATTTTCTTGGGGGGTGAAACACCCCCAACCCCCCCAAAAACAAAAAAAATTCTCCGCCCATTTTTTTATCTTTTTTACGAATTTTGCAAATTCGTTATTTAATCGCTATTTTTTTTTTTTTCTTTACGAATTTTGCGAATTCGTTATTATTTTATCGAGAAAATGTTTTCCTGCTGGGTAGGTGCGAAAATTTGCGATCCGTTCTGCTGGGTAAGTAATAGAAGATGTAATTATACCTCTTGGGGCAAAGCCCCTAGAGGCTAGGGGCGAAGCCGTTAGTTTATCATAAACGAAATAAAGGTACCCAATGTTTTGTTTGTGAACAATTCATCTTTTCCTTTTGGAAATACCATATTTTAGTAAAGCTAAGCCAATAAAACTATAAAGACTAATGTCTTATTTGAGCATTTCACCATGTAGTTTTTTCTTCTAATGATCCCGTCAAAACTTACCTCCATCTAAAATTCATAATTTTTAAAAATTTTATTTCGTACTTTTAATCTAAACTGCTCCTTTTAAGTGAAAATAAAATGTTTCACAACCTTTAGAAATAAATTGGTGATTAGAATATTGATACTTAAATTTCACTTCCTGCGGACTTAAATGAAAAGAAAAAAAAGTGATGGTTTGTACAACCTAATCAAGCTTTTTCAATACAAGCACCGATTTTTTTTACATTCATTGAATGAAAGCTCGTATCTATGAAACTTTGGGGACCAGTATAATCACATACCTTTGCCCCTACCTCCCCAAGCAATATTCTGGGAAATATCTTTTTATTTTGTAGATGTTATATAAATTGCTTTTTAACTCACAACTTTTATTTTGTGAAAAGATAATAAATTATACAATTAATAATTATGAATTTCCTTTTCCAAAGAAGCTTTATTATTCCACTGCCATTCCGGTTCATTCCTTAAAATTAAAATAAATATATCATTGCTAGTCCGGTTCATTCCTTAAAATTAATAGAAATTTATCATTGCTAGTCCGGTTCATTCCTTAAAATTAATAGAAATTTATCATTGCTAGTCCGGTTCATTCCTTAAAGTTAATAGAAATTTATCATTGCTAGTTCGGTTCATTCCTTAAAATTAAAAGAAATATATCATTGCTAGTCCGGTTCCTTCCTTAAAATTAAAAGAAATATATCATTGCTAGTCCGGTTTATTACTTAAAATTCAAAGAAATTTATCATTGCTAGACTCAATGTACTTCCAATTATCTTGAACAGGATCATTATATTAATTCTTATTATATCATAGTACTTTAAATTATATGAAAGTAATTTAAAATTTTTTTTTAATTTTATAACTTTCTTTCTCTCAGAAATACAATCTTTCATAAGCGAAAAACAATTTAATTAATTAGGTACAACAGACATAATCCAGACATACCAAAGGATAAACAAAAGACAGACAAACAGATAGACAAACAGACAGACAAACAGATAGACACACAGACAGACAAACATTCGGATATATATTGGGACAAACAGACAGACAAACAATCATAAATACAGACAAACAGACAGACAAACAGAAGGACAAAAAGACAGTCAAAAAGAATACAAGGCAGTCTAAAAGACAGACAAAAAGACATACAAACATACAGACAAATAGATAGACACACAGACAGACAAACATTCGGAAAAATATAGGGACAAACAGACAGATAAATATACTGATTTACAATAGTTATATAAAAAAAGTATAATTGGAAGACAGACAAACACCCAGACAGAAGAATAAAAAGATGAGTAAACAGAAAATCAGAAGAAAATGTTAGGAATATGTAAAGAGAGAGAGGGGACAATGGGCTGTTTATTACACTAGTCCCCAAATTTTAATAATACTTTTTCTTATTCGTTGGCTTAACAACTTTGGGAACTTTAGTGACTTTTGATTGGTTGATTCATTCTGGTAATCACCAATTTTTATCTACAAAATGAGAATTTTATGTATCATCATTGGGGATGTACATAAATTTATTGGCCATTGTTTTATCCCTTTAATAAAGTTACCTAAGACAAGAGGATGCAATCTCCGAACCATCATTTGCTATCAAGGTAACCCTGAAATAACAACAAATGCTAAAGTAGTAGGAGGTTTGTGCGTCTGTTTGTATAGGGTTTATTATGTGAGTATGGGCATTATTACATCTTCTATTACCTACTCAGCCGAAAAAATTACGAATGAGTCGCCAATCCCAGCCGAAAAAATTGCAAATGAGTCGCCAATTTTCGCGAATAAATGGCGAATTCGCAAAATATATGCAAAAAAATAATAAAAAAATTTGGGGGGTATTTTTTGGGGGGTTGGGGGTGTCCCATCCCCCAAGAAATTAGCCTAAAACCACCGCAGAACCAGAAGGTATATTCCCTGAAGAGTAGAATCCAATCGGTTCAGTGGTTACCAAGATCTTATGGGACGGACGGACGGACAGACATCATTCTACTTTGTATTATAGATAGGTGGGCTTTATGTTAATTTGCAAGGGGTTAAAACTTAAACAAAAACGGCAGGCCTTCTCAATTTAGACCTTGTAAGCTTACTTTAGAGTATTATAAATTCAATCTGAGCCGCTTTATCTTTCACTAGCTATTATGCCCCTAACGGCATCTAGATGGGGGGGGGGGGGGCTTTATTTTCAATATTAGTTCTAAAAATAACATTTAAATATTTTTTGAAGGAGGATGGTAGTATTCTCACCTACAAAAATCATAATCTCTCCAACAGGACCTATAAGAAGCTCCAATGTAAAGGAGACAGACATCCTTTTCCTTTTGAAAAGGATTAAAACTTTACCTGTATCCAAATTGGCAAGTGGCGATGGAGAGTTTCTCTGTATCAGGATAGGTAAGGACGATGTCAGTGGTGTAAAATTTGTCTATAAAAAAAGGAAATTTATTAGGGAGGAAGGGGACATGGACTGTTTATTACACTAAAATCTTATATTGACGTTTTCCTATTTGTTCTCTCATCAAGTTCAGTGTCTTAACATTTCAACCACTAATTGTAATCTACAGAAGGGGAAATTTGAGTATAATCATAGTAGATGTACATTAATTTATCGGCCATTGTCTTATTCCTTTAGATCTTAGAAATTTAGTAATAGTTATTTCTCGTATCGTATTATAAACGGCTTTCCGCGGATATAGAATGTACAAATATGAGATTAAAACTAGTTTTTCAGCCCCGAGGTGCCGGAGACACCGGCTAAAAAAACTGGTTTTAATCTTATGATTGTACATTTTTTATATTCGTAGAAAACTGGATATAATACGATGCTAGACATAGTTTTTTTCGTATGGATGAGAACCGGTTCCTATCCACCGGATTCGAATGAATACGAGAAATTAAATTAACATATATATCAACGGTTTTGCTAAAGTCGCATTTACAATATTATACATGTTTTATAACAGGGGGTTGTAGAGCGGTGTCAACACCCCCCTTAAATTTGAAATTGGGAAGGCCTTCCTCCGCTTTTTCCCCTCTTAATGGTTTCATATACTCCTTGATGAATTCCTGTGCACGTCAATGTTTTAGAATAATAATAAGATCATTTCCACCTTAGGATCTGACCTTCACAAATTACAGAAAATTTAATTTTCATTTTAAATAATTAGCAACCAACTTTGACTTTTTTAATAGTACTTTGTGAAAAAAAATTCAATCTTTAAATACCTGGAAATTGTGTCGGGTCTATTTGAAGAACAGTTTCATTGTCTTTCAGGAGTATAATAGAGGAACCTTCGATGGAATCGTCCTACAAAACAAAATTAATTTAATGAGGTAGCATGACCAATATATAACATCAAGTGTAGAAGGAAATACTTACATATTTAAGACTTGATTATAAAGATGCTTCGATTATTAGTACCTTGTTGTAATAGGAATTAGCATTCAAAAAATCAGATGTTTCGTATAATTTTAACATACAAAAATTTGTTGTCAAAAAGTAAAAAATCAGCATGTTTAAATGGACGTACGGACTTTCTGGTAACAATTAAAGAATTGCTACGCTTTATAAATCGTATCTTACTACTAAAGGAATCACCCTGCATAGTTAATAGGACAATTCTTATATGCCTAAATTAACGAAAAAAGCAAACCGTTACGGACGTACAGACTGACCCTAATTATAGAAAAGCTTCGGTTTTTATTAAATAGAAGAAAAAACTTTCTACTCTTATGTAAAAGTTTGAAAAAGAACAATATAATTAATAGAGGCAAACAAGGATGACAACATCCATAATTAGCAGTGCAAAAGAAAATCATGGATGAAAAAAAATGACAAATAGACTTATAGAGCAGATGCTCAGTTGTCATAGTAAATACAGAGAATATTCGATAAATTGTAAACACCAAAACATTATGAAAAAACTAGCGGATGCGCCCCTAGCCTTTAGATGCTCTGTATTTGAAAGATTAGAAAAGAGCATGAAAATAGCATAAAATCATCCCAAGACTTGAATAGAAAAATCAAACCGGCTAAAACCACCCTGGGACCTATGTGAAGGTTCTCTACAATGGAGAACCCAATCAGCTCAGTGGTTAGTAAGATCTTAAGCTACAGACAAAATACCTTACTACTTTAGAATATAGGATATTCATTAATTTCTTTAAAAGCATGATCGACAACAACGGGATCTAAAGGGATAAGACAATGGCCGATTAATTGATGTTAATCCCCAATTATGATAAACAAAACTTCCTTTTCTGTAGATTACAATTATTGGATGAAACTCAACTTAATAAACCAACCAATCAAAACTCAATAAAAGTCCCCAAATTTGTTAGAACAGCGAATAAGAAACCGTTAGTATAAAACTTTGGGGACTAGTGTAATAAACAGACCAATGTCTCCTTCCTGCAATTGCTCCCAATAAGGAGTGACGGACGGACAGACAAAATGAATTATATATTAGCCTCGCTTAAGGAAGCAGAGTATAATGTCCCAACAAAAGTGGGTCAAATTTTCCAACAATTATCCTCTTTTTAAAAGCGAAGCTTTTCTATAATTAGAGTCAGTTTCTACGTCCGTCCGTCCGTCCATAACGGTTAGCTCTTTCCGTTAATTAAGACATGTTAGAATAGTCCTAATGATTTTAAACATTGCATTTTGGTTCCTGTAACGGTAAGGTAAGATTTAGAAATCGTACAAACTCTATAATCGGTACCAGAATGTCCATACGTTCATTTAAAACATTTTGATTTTTAACCTTTTTGTAACAATTTTATGTGATATAATTAGCCTATTCATCTGATTTTTTTATACCGATTCCTATTACAACAAGGTACAATGTTATAAGCGAAGCATCTCTATAAAGTCCTAAAAATTTAAGTTTGTCCTTAAACAGTATCCTATATTCAAGCAGTTTTTAACAAATTTACTTACAATTTTGTTAGACTTATACATTTATATTATGCTTATTCAGTTCTGATGCTCAAGTGTTATTGATCGTTTATCCTATAGTCTAAAGCTTCGCTTTTATGGATGTTGTCACCCTTGTTTTGGAGACACTATAAGCTGCTAATTTATCAGAAATCAAATATGGATTATTTAGATTTAGATTATATAGAGAAATAGACATAGTATATCTATGTATATGATAGTCCAACTGACCCCATTTTTTTTTGTCAAAATTAAAAAAGGGATTTTTTCAGACAGAACTGTTGTTTACATTTTGTAATATACTAGATACACAGGGAGTAAGGGAGGGAACAATGGTTTGAATATTGAAGAGTCTCAGACTTTGTGTACTGGCTTAAAGGGAATGTGCAAGAATTCAGCAGGTTCTGACTGACTTTGGGTACTAGCGCATCAATGCCCCGTTAACTAGCTGAGTTAGTTTTGAATATAGCAGACAGAAAAATTTGTCATTAGATGACTGGTTTTAACAAATATTTTTCCCAAGTAAATGTCATTTCATGTATAGAAACTCTACTGTGATATTTATGTATTAAACAATCTAAGAACCCCTCGACTTTAGGTAGCAGTTAAAAATATATGAGAAGGGTTGACAAAGTTCTAAGGGTGATATTTATAGTGATTAATTACAGAATGTTTACTACATTGTGATGTACTGGTAATTTAATTTTCAAGTAAATGATTTTTTTTCTTAGAACTAATTTGGTTCTAAATTATATTACCATGATCCCTTTACAATTTTGGTCAAGTTTTCTGGATAAATCTGGTTTTCATTTCTTTTCAGCGAAAACTCTTAAATGGAATTAATTGCCCATTGTCCCCTCCCTTACTCCCTGCTAGACACTAGCGACAAAATTTGAGCCGAATTTATTTGACGATATGATTTTTAGAAAGCTAACCTTATTAAAAGAATTTAAACTAACTTAATATTTTTTTAGAAAGCAAACTTCATGGTAAGAATTTCATAATTAACTCAATACATTTTTTGTAATATACTTCACACTATACGAGGAAAGAATTTTTTACACAAATTTATTTACCCAGGAAAAACTTAATCCTAAACATGCGACAATTTATAGCTGACTCATAATACAAACAAAATGTAAAATTATGCCCTTTCGGAACGAAATGTGTACACAATTTAAACCAATGAGGTCTCTTGTATGTACCTTTATTACTCTCCTATTGGTTTAATCTGACAATATGTCTCTTGAGCAACTATATCATTAGAGATTAATTGATTAACAAAACAGTATTTAAACCTATTCATGAAAACTGGAAAGTAATTAAATCTGAAAACGTTACAACGTCATTATGCACGCATAAAAAACATAACTACATTCAATTAAAAACTGATAAAATGTGAGATTACATACGTTGATGATATTAACTAGAAAAAACACCAATGATAAAATAAAATTGTTAATATTTATCTAGAAAACAAGGATGACAACATCCATAAGTAGCAAAGCTAAAAAATTTTCTGATAGACATCAGGAAAAAATAACCTTTTGAGTATGTTAAAAAGACATAAATGAAATAAATCACGAAACCTTTTAAAAATATATAATATCTTTTGAAGCATTAAGCTAAGAAGAAAAACGTAAAATCTAGGAATCGATCTTGCACCCCAACCAATAGCAAGTCTTTATTAAACTTTGTGAAAATATGTATAATGTTGAATTGATTAATCCCTAAAAATTACAGCTGTTTATCTTGAATAGGAGTCGAAAAAATTATGAAAAATTTAAAAACTAGGGATCGATCTAGCACCCCAACGAATTATAATGTCTTAAAAAAAATTTTTAGAAATGTGTAGAATGTTGACTTAATTAATCCCTTAAAATTCCAGCCATTTATCTTGAACAGGAGTTGAGATAATTATGAACACTTGAAAAACTAGGAATCGATCTAGCACCCCAATCAATATACAAATCTTAATGAAACTTAGTAAAAATATGTAGGATGCAAATTTACTGAATCCCTGAAAATTTCAGTCGTCTGTCTTGAAAAGATGTCGAGAAAATTATGAAAACAAAAATATCTAGGAATCGATCTAGCACCCCAATTAACAAACAGATTGACAAAACAATGCATAGATTAGATGCGCATATGTCATGGGAATCTGCACTAAAAATTTCAGCTGTCTATCTTTAATAGGAGCCGAAAAAATTACGTTTCTCCCACTTTGTCTCAGACAGACGGACGGACATTTCGAATTATAGAGTAGCTTCGCTACTAAAAAGTATACATAACCAAGAAGCAAAATAAATCTAAAATAATATTTTTGGGACAGAAGTAATGCCCCCCAACAACAGCTGAAATTAGGTATAGGTTTCGTGATTTTTTTTCGAATTAATTTCGTTGTTGGTATAAGCTCATATCTATCGAGAACAGTTGTATGTTTCTTTTAAGCTTTATTGTAAGGCCTAGACTATTTGTTAGAGATCTTTATTTACATTCAAATAACCAAAAAGGATGACAACATTCATAAGGAGCAAAGCACAAAAAAACATATCAAATGGACAAACGGACAAAGTGAGTTTTAGAGTAGATATTTAGTTTATAACTAACATAAAGAGAGAAAATATCTAAAAAATCAAAACAAAAAAAATCACGAAACCTTATCGAAAATGCGTTACTATTTTGAAGCATGACGAACAGACTGACGGTCCAAGCAAGTCATATACTTGATGCTCACTGGTAAAGAGAATTATCATCAAAAATCTTAAATAGCAGCTGAGAAAATCGCAGACAGAGCAACTGACGGACAGACAAAGTGAATTATAGAGTAGCTGCGCTTCTAAAAAGCTACTTACTAAATCATTTGCTTGCCAATTGATCTCCAATCTTCTCTTTATTATTTCACCTATGGAGGAATTCCAGCATTTTGTTTATGGAGCACAAATACCACTCAACCCCCCCCCCCCCCACCAAATCCCAAAACAATCATTAAAAATCAAAGAGTCATTGGAGTTTTGTGGGATTAAAAATGAAAGATGTCATGAATTAGGTAGCTGGTTTTTAGGTATCGAACCTTCTCTATAGATTACTCTGTTCGTCTGCCAGTCTGTCCGTAAAGCTAAAATGTATTTTTCTCGGCTTCAATTTTAATTAGACATCTGAAATATTCGAAAAAGAATCTTTGTATCAATGAGGATCCAGTATATTTAGACATCAAGCTGCTTTGTATTATAGATGTCTCTATTGTGTGATATAATCATTGAAAAGGTCAGCTGAATTCTAGTTTCCGATTGTGTACATTGCACCCTCATCCTATCTCAATATTTACTACTAGCTAAAAAAGCTTCAAACTTAAAAAAAAATGTAAATTTGAAAAATTAAAATTTTGAATGTATAATGTATAAATCGTTTATAAATTACTAGCGGCTTCGCCCCTAGCCTCTAGGGGCTTTGCTCTAAGAGGTTTGATCAAACCAATTTTTCGTATTTTAGATTTAAAAGAAAAATTTAAAAAAATATTCTTTTTGGGGGGAAGGAGAACTTTTTTTGGGGGGGATAAATGGGTAATCAATTTTCACTTGATCATTGGAAATGCGGGAATAACCTTGCCTGTTGTTTGATCTGTAAATGCCAGAGGATTGATACACAGGTATAATCCTGATAAAATTAACTCTTATGTTTCATCCTAATATCATTAGTAGCGAAGCTACTCTATGATTCACTATGTCTGTCAGTCCGTACGTCAGTATGTCTCTCAGGCAGTCCGTAACACTATGGGGCAGGGGCGTCCAAGCTTTTTTATTTGTGGGGGGGGGTAAAAATTGAAAATCCAAAATTTTAGGGGTGCCTACGGCACCCCCAACATCATTTGTGGGGGTAATCACCCCTTTACTCCCCCCCCCCTTGGACGTCTATGCTATGGGGGAAATATGATTTTGACAGTTGCTGTTTACGTTAGAAGGCTAAAACTTTTTGTTAACTTTTTAAATTTTTTTAGTTGTTGCGGAGTAACACACGTAAGTGTGGACATTCCCTATTTAATGTGCATTTTATGGTTATCATAAATAATATTTTTAATTTATTTGGAGGCAAATAAGTTTAGTTATCCTGAAATAAACAGGGAGGGGGAGGATAATGGGCTGTATTATAATAACGTTTTCTTATTCATTGGCTTAACAACTTTGGGGACTTTCATTGAATTTTGATTGGTTGGTTCATAAAGTTGAGTGTTCAAACGTTTCAAACACTTATGTAACTTTAAAAAGGGGTAATATCATTATAATTAGGGATGCTCATCAATTTATCGGCCATTGTCTTATCCCTTTAGATCCCTGGAAAATAATCCAGCTTGATAAGATGTTGAGTTAATTAATCCCTGTATTATCAAGAAGAGTAGAAGTAGGACCATCAATAATAATATCACCACCTCTGCCTTCTGAAACAAATAAAACATTTAGTTAGGGATAAAAAGATAGGACAATTAGAGGAAATATTATATCTATTTTTTCACTGTTATAGTAATAAGAATAACGAAAATGATATAACATTTATTTAAAATAGATAATCTTTAAAAAATTAAGTATAATAGCTGAAAAAAACAAGGTTTATTATGGATAAAAGAATTCGAAAAATAAGCCGTCCACCTCGAATAACAGCCGAGAAAACTAAGGATCTACTGTTGGACGGTTAGACAGACAACATGAATAATAGAGCATCTACTTGACCTTTCATATCCTTATACTAAAGTAACAGGATGTTTGTGTGTTTGTACCGAAGGATCTCACTAACCGCTGAACCGATCGGGTTCTCCTTATCAGGGTAGATTCTCATATGTCCCGGGAAGGTTTATAACTATTTTGGGGGAGGGTACCACCACCCTCCCTAGAGAAATAAATTTTTTTTTTATTTCTCGATCTTAGAAAACGAGTTTAACGAAACATAAACGTCAAACGCAAAATTTCCATATTTTAAATATAAAAAAAAACATTTAAAGTGCCACTAGAGGCCTCTAGGGGGCGTAGCCGCTAGTCCTATTATATAAAGTAGTAAGAGCTTTTTTTTGTCTAAAGTTTAAAATCTCAACAACTACTGAACACATGGAGCTTTCCATTTCAGGGAAGGTTCACAGGTTTTAGGTTATTTCATTTTATGATTTTTATATTTAAGTTTCATGATGGTATTATGCTATTTTTCTAGCCTATTTCTGCCCTTTGAATACAGCGCCCTAGATGCTAGGGCCGCAGCCGCTAGTTTTAGATAAAAGAATTGACTAAAATTTTGTACATTTAACAATGAAAACGCTTTTTTGCTTTTAAAATATAAATTTTAGAGAAAAAAATATATACATTTGTAAATATTAAGAATAGTTATTATTGCATCGTATTATAGACAACTTTCCGCGGATAGTAAAATGAAAATAAATTAATATTCATTCCAGTGGATATAAACCGGTTTCGAAGCCATACTGAAATATTAAAATCTTTTACCTTGAGCTAAGACTACAAGAAGAAATATTATATTTATTCTTTTATTCTTCACCATATTTCCTCGACTGTTTTGTTCAAATTTTATCATTTAATAAAACTTAAATTAATGCAATTTCAAGTCTTGGAAATTTGACAACAGTTAAGAAGAATTATTTCATAAATAATTTAAAAATCATAAAGGAAAATTTTAAATAATGATTTAGTCAAACACCGTTATAAATGAGACGATCTTAAGATATGAAAGGTAAAAGTTAATTTGTTTGTTTTGTTAAACAATTGGCAGGAAACTGTTAATGTTTTTTTTCTTTCTATCATCTGTTTTTATCAGTGCTTGGCAGCCGCGCTTCAGCTGCGACTAAGCCTTAAACAATTTTAACCTGTATGGATGCTTCAGGGAGTAAGGGAGGGGACAATGGGCAATTAATTCAATTTTAGAGTTCTAACTCAATATCTTCAAAACCAGATATATCTGGAAAATTCCAAAAAATTTTGATGTAGCAATCTTTATTAGATTTGTATAATAAGAAATTATTAAACACTGAAAAAAAAGTATTTAACATTAGGTTATCCTGTCTTTTTTTCCTGTGAATAGTCTGTAATTTATCATTAAAGGTATGACCTTAGTACTGGCAGTTTCTGACAAAATAATATCATAAATGGGGTTTTGTTTTCATATTTGACAAGGGGTTGATTAGAATGGATAGTTACAGAAGTATCACAGTAGAATTTCTGGTTTATCCCACCCATTCTCAGAAGAAATTTTTTTTTGTTTAAAAACCAAGATAAACTTGTTTTGATTTTTTTTCTCAAATAGTCTGCTAGTATTTGTATTGGTTAGTTTAGTAAGAGTTGTCTGCTTTGGGAATAACTGTTTTAGCGGCATTCTTTGCGCTGGTACCCAAAGTCTTAGAAATTTGCCAAAATAATGAAAATTGAATGTGTTCTGGTACCCAAAGTCCAAGACTGTCAGAAATATGAATTTTATATCCATTATCCCCTCCCTTCCTCCCTGGGATGCTTTGACATTTTCTCTTAAAAAAGAGTTGCCATAATTGAGTCAGGTTTAGATTCCCAGCTGATTTTTAAAATTATAAAAGGTTGATTTCCCTGATGCTTTTTTTGGGCGGCTGACGCGCGACTGTCAATTCCTGACTTTTTATAGTTGTTGTCATACTGTTTTATTTATTTGAATTTATTTTGAAATATTTTCCTAACACCCCACCCCCGACTGTCAATTTTAAATTAATTTGTCTTTCCATCAGTTTCATTTTTTCCAAACTAAAATTTATCATCCCCATCATAAATATATTAAATTGTTTATTGGAAGCAAAGATATTCACAATTAATGTATCCATGTCAGTTTTCTCATTACATGGAGCTCTTTTGTTCTAGGAACCACCAATTTAAATGTAATTATATTGTGGTAATACGACAACCAGACGGACAGGCAGTTTACAGAGTTGCTACGCTGTGACTTATCATAACAAACCCACTGCACTAATCTTATTATATCACCATCTATCTCATGACCGATGTTGACCCCGCTATCTAGCGGTCAAACTGGCCTGCCTAAATGTGGGGAGGGACTCAAACATGCAGCTATCACGCGCCCCTCACGCGATTATACAACCGGGAGGCGCTGCCTCCCCTTTTACCACCGCTGCCCCCACAGCCTGTCTACCGCCGGGAGCTAAGCCCTAGCGTCCCACACCCCCTTCAAACCTAACCATTGTTATAATCTGTTGTATATATATAGTAAACATTGCTTGTAAATATTATTCAGTTAAATATATAATTTCTGTATGACTAAATCCTGCTAGTTTGTTTTGGTAGAATAATTCAAGGCTAGGGCTCGTTGAACTTGAACTCGTTACCCTGTGGGCCGAGAACGCTCGGCTTACCATAACTTGGTGTCAGCGTGTTTCAATCGAGCCTTACAGAAACTAGCCTATTCTACCTCTGATTGGACCCTTTGGCAAGTAAGGGGACAATCAGCCGCCAACTGAGAAGCCAACTGACCCGTGAGACGGCCTATTTAGGTCGAATTTCCATCATTTTGAACGCAATATGTGGGCCTCTGGCCTACGGCAAGCAGATTTAGCCTGCTAAAAGCGCCAGTTAAGACGCTTTTTCCGGACCGTGTAGGAGTAGCGCTAGGTGCGCAGCCACGGTAATCGGATAATTTAGCTCAGACGGCTACAGAACTGAGTCTAAATTGGCAAGTGTAGCTGGGACAAGCCCCAGGACACCCAGGCCAAACCTACGAGACAGACAGCTGGGTGCTGGTCTCCTTGAGAAGGCAATGTGTGGCTGCGAAGCTTCAGCACACAAGTAAGCCCTACCACTGCGACGGATAGCAGATTTTGAGCCACAGGCACGGCAGGACGGGACATTCCCTGCCGCTGCCTTCCAGGATTCGAACCCGAGGCGCTGTAGGACGGGCCATTCCCTGCCGCCATTTTCGGGATTCGAACCAGCGGCGCTGTAGGACGGGTCATTCCCTACCGCCGTCACCCCTCTGAACCTTGCAGGACGGACATTCCCTGCTGCCAGTGCTTCCAGAATCACACCTAGAGCTCCTAGTGATAACAACACATAAGTGTGTATAAATGTCAACCAAGTGATAAAAATAAATATAAAATTGTTGACCCAGTGATAATTAATAAGCTCTAGTGATTCGAAGCTACAGTCTAAGCCACCATGGTAAGCGATACCACCATAGCTGCGGTTCGGCCACCACCGAAGTTTCTGCCAACCCCAGCCGAACGGGAGGCCCCCTTGTCTCAAGGGCAGGACCTCCACTTCCCCTGCCATATCAGGGTGAGGTTTCCTACTCCTGACCCTGCCCAGCATGTACAGGTTGATGCCATGATCGATTCTGGCAACCGTGTACCAGGGTCTGCTGTAATTTCTGAACACCTCATGCACGCAATGGGCGTGCAACGCATGTTGATTCCGGACAACACCCAAATCCTGACTGCTAACGAGGAAGGCCAGCCCCTCCAGGTAATAGGAAAATTGAAAGAATTATATATGGCAGTCTCACACACCCTTATACTCCATCTTTACCACGTGACTGTGGTCCGGAACCTCTCACACCCTCTGAACCTAGGAGGGTATTTTCTCAAGGAGTTCGGAACTAGGCTCTGTTTCGACATGCAACCACCTTGCTTGTGGGTGCGTGGGGAGTTTATCCCACTCCGTGGCGTCCCCATTGACCGGGAGACAGCCGAGAGAGAGTTGAGTTATGAGGGGCCTCTGCCAGGCCCACTGCCAGAGCAGCCGCGTGTGGTCGAGAAAGGCACGCACTGGGTGGATGCTGCACTCAACGCCCATAGGGGGGCCAACCTGCTAGCCATGGGGTTGCCCCCAGTGCCCAAGGTGCCGCGGGAGAACCTGCCAACAACGTTCCCTGAGATTGCCAGCCCTCCAGAACCAATCTTCTCCGCCGACACCTTTATCAACGGCCAGCCGTGTCCACCTGGCCCCCTCTACCTGGGACCCCCAGCCAGACAACCAGCCAAGCCCGAGTCCAGACCCGTCAAGTCGCGGTCTGATGCACCCGGAGCCACCCTCAACTCCCAGGAATCAGCCTCTCCCGGCGCCGTGCCCGTCAAGTCGTGGCCGGCTGCCTCCGGAGCCATGCATGGCTCCGCTGCCTCAGCCTCTCCTAGCGCCGAGCCCGTCAAGTCGCGGCCGGACGCCCACGGAGCCCAGGCTGGACCCAGCGCCTTGGCCTCTCCCAGCGCCGAGCCCGTCAAATCGTGGCCGGACGCCCTCGGAGCCACACCTGGCTCCGACACGTCAGCCCCTCCCGAGGCCGAGCCCGTCAAGTCGCGGCTGGTGGGTCCCGGAGCCGAAGCTGACCCCGCACCAGCCACGTATAGGTTAAGCGCTGTCACTCCAACTGACGGCCAGCCACCCCAACTGCACACGGCCAAGCGGGTGGTCTTGCCTGGCCGCGGTGTCATGGTGGTCCCTGTTGAGCTAGTAGGCCACCGCACCAAGGATGCCATCCAACTAGCTGCCCCAGAACAGAGGTTTGGGGAGGATCTTGTCATCCCAGAAGGCCTGTATGCCCACAGGCCTGGATCCGCCACTGTGTTTCGAGTGCTGGTGGTGAATGAAGGGGAGACGCCCCTCCTGCTGGACGCTGGCCTCCCAGTGGCAGGGGAGCTGGTCAAGCCTGACATTTTAGAGGTTTCTGATAAGCCTCCCCCGAGTCTCCACTCGTTCCAAGAGCCTGCTGAGCCCCCAGACATGCAAGAGTTGTGGGAGGCCCTTGAGATGGAAGACAACGAGTTCCTGCGCAAGGACCCCTTGCTCAAAAAGGAGGTCTGGACCATGCTATCAGAATACAGGGACGTCTTCTCCAACTCTACCCCCGGCTGCACGGATGTAGTCGAGCTGCAGCTGCGCCTCAAGCCAGGGACCCAGCCGATCCGCCAGAGATTTAGGGATCTGAACCCGCGGCAGGAGGCTGAGCTGGAGAAACAATTGGACACCTGGCTACAGGAGGGAGTCATAGAGCCGTCAGACTCCGCCTGGAGCAGCCCCCTGGTGCCCATCAAGAAGAAGGACGGGAGCACCCGCTGGGCCGTCGACTACAGAGTCCTCAACAAGTGCCTGGAGCTGGATAGCTACCCTCTGCCCAGGATCCAGCAGTTGGTCGAACGAGCTGGAGGGCACCGCGTCTACAGTGCCCTAGACGCGGTGGCCGCATACTACACCATCCGTGTGTCTGAGGACAGCCGGCCCTGCACCGCCTTCACCACCCCCAGGGGCTTGTACCAATGGAAAAGGATGCCCTTTGGCCTAGCTACGGCGCCATCTGTCTATTCCAGATTTATTGCAGGGGTCCTAAACCCATTAGGCACAGCCAACCTCCAGTCATACCTTGACGACGTCCTGACCTTCCACCAGGATACCTGGGCCCACCTGGCTAGGCTCCGGGAGGTCTTGGAAGCCCACCGCCGGGGAGGAATCCGCCTCAAGCCAGCCAAGACCAAGCTGTTCCGAGCCAAGGTGGATTATCTGCGCCATACCCTCAGCCGTGAGGGGATAGCCATGCAGGAGGATTATATTGACCGTATTCTGGACTGGCCGGCCCCCAGCACCCCCAAAGATTTGCTGGCGCTTCTGGGGTTCTTTGGATACTACCGCCTGTTCATCCCAGAGTATGCAGACCTCACCTACGAGATGAATCGGCAGAAGACGGCCAAGACCCTAGCCTGGACACCTGAGATGGAAGCCCAGCTGCTGCAGCTCAAGGACAAGTTCCGTCAAGCCCCCATCCGAGCGCCGCCCAGGTTTGACTTGCCAGCGGTATTCCAGCTCACCACAGATTTCAGCAGCCGCGCCATCTCTGCCATTTTGAGTCAATGCCAGGACGGCAAGGAGAGGCTGATTGCCGCCGTGGGGCGCAAGACAACCGACCCCGAGACTCGCTACCTGTCCTGGAAGGGAGAGATGGCCGCCATCATGTATGGAATCCGGAAATTCCACGGCATCTTGTCCTACCGCAGCTTCCAGATCAACACTGATTCCTCAGCCTTGCTGCAGATGAAGTCGCTGAACACATCCACCGGGATGGTGGCCCGCTGGCAAGAGGAGCTAGCGGCCCTAGATTTTACTGTCTGCCACCGTCCTGGCACCCAGAACACCAACGCTGACGCCCTCAGCCGCCGAGAGGACGCCAACATGCCAACGGCCAGCGCCGAAGAATTAGCAGAGCAGGCTGAGTATATCCATAACCTTTGCCAGCTAGGGGAGCCCGCAGCCAGCCGGCCCCCTGCCGCCCGACTGGACCCAACTAGAGTACTAGAAGCCCAGACACAAGACCCTCTCCTGCTCCGTGTCCGCCAGTGGGTGGCTGATGGCAGAGCCCCAACCAAGGCTGAGCTGCGCGGCAAGGAACGAGACGAGCAGCAGTACGCCAGCCGCTTCCCAGCCCTGGGACTTGACGAGCATGGCTGCCTCACCACCACTGACCAGACCCTGACAGGGGAACGGACAAGATACCTGCTGCCTTCGGCCCTCTAGCAGGACGCGTTTTTTCTAGCCCATGGGACCCCCATGGCCGGGCACTTTGGGATGGACGCGACTATTGCCCGCGTTGCCATGCACTTCTGGTGGCCCAACCTGGCCCGTGACGTCCGCCTGATGGTTCAGACTTGTCCTGAATGTGTCCAGAAGGTTACCAAGGAAAGGTTGAAGCAAGGGATACATGTGCCCTCCCGCCAGGGGTATCCACAACAAGTCCTGTTCATCGACCTGGTGGGGCCACTACCAGAGACGCCAGCCGGGAACCGCTATATCCTCACCTGTCAAGACGGGTTCAGCCGGTTTGTCAGCCTCTACGCCATCCCCAACAAGCGCACCCTCACGGTGGCTGAAGCCCTGCTGCACCGCCACCTGGCCACGTTCGGATGCCCCCTGAAGATCCACTCCGACAATGGAATGGAGTTCACCGGCCAGGTATTCCAGGAACTGGCCTCCAGGCTTGAGATTGGCCTGACACATCCACCCCCCTACAACCCGCAGTCCAACCGAGTGGAAAGGTTTCATCGGACGCTCAATACAGGCATGCGTCTGTTCTTAGACAGGGACGACAACAACTGGGAGCCCCACCTGCCTGCCATTGCCTTCGCCTACAACACCAAGGCCTGCAGATCTACCGGCGTGACCCCGTTCCTGGCCTTCTTTGGGAGAGAGGCCAAGCTTCCGGTGGACATGGTGCTCCGGCTGCCAGAAACAGAATATGCCTCGGTTCCAGCCAACGTCCAAGCTCTCCTGCAACGTTACCATGCAGTGTATGATGCCATCCAGCAGAAGGAGGAGGGAGCCATCCGGAGGAGCGCGGCAGCCTACGAAGGCACGGCCAAGTATGAGGTTGGAGACTTGGTCTGGTACCTGGCCCCCCGCCTGGTGCCAGGGAAGGCAGCCAAGATCACCAAGAGATGGACTGGCCCCTGGAAGGTAGTGAGGAAAGCTACAGAAGTCCATTATGTCATCAAACCTGCCTCTCCAATCGCCAGGATCTCGGAAGTTACCGCGCATGTCGGCCGACTGCGCAAATACACTGGAGATGTGACTGCCCACCAGATTCCAGCAGACATTCAAGTCGACGTTGACGGCGACGAGGATGCCACCGAGCTGCCGGTTGGAGCGGCGGCGCCCGCAGCTAGCGACCCAGGACAGTTCCCAGTGCACCAGCCGGCCGCAGCCGCCCCACAGCCCAGCGGCCAGGATCGTGACCCAGTAGAAGAGGACCTGCAGGAGCAACCCAACGAACCACCGCCGCCGCCGCCAGCTCCAGAGCCACCCAGAGATGCCATCTGGAATCCTGATACAGACATGGAGCACCTGCCAGCCAGCAGCGAGCCTGTAGGAGGAGAAGCAGCTACTGCAATGGAAGAGGCCGCCCCAGAGGACGAAGCTGAAGCCATGTGCCCCCTGTTGATGACAGCCATCCCTATCCGGGTAGGAGCTAGGAGGCCAAGCAACCTGAATCAAGCAGGCGCCCCCATGGAATTCTATGCGCCCTCATCCATCGTCATTCCCCCCTTGGGAACCACCAGAGTTAGCCTAGGCCTCCATGTCCAGCTACCCGCTGAGGCAGAGCTAGTCCTGCAGACGAGGCAAAATTTCCAGCGCCGGGGCTTAGCCGTCGCCAACCCCCGTCTAGAAGCCAACCAGGAGCTGACAATGCTGATATCCAACCACAGCCAGACCGAGCAACGAGTGTCCCGTGGAGCCTGTGTAGCCCGAGCTGTCCTCCATCGAGCTGTGCCCCAGGAAGAGCCTGTCCTGCGCAGACATAGGTTGTCGTATCCCCAGGTTCAAGGCCTGGTGGCTCGAGAGCCACGCAACCCTTGAAGGGGAGGTTGTGGTAATACGACAACCAGACGGACAGGCAGTTTACAGAGTTGCTACGCTGTGACTTATCATAACAAACCCACTGCACTAATCTTATTATATCACCATCTATCTCATGACCGATGTTGACCCCGCTATCTAGCGGTCAAACTGGCCTGCCTAAATGTGGGGAGGGACTCAAACATGCAGCTATCACGCGCCCCTCACGCGATTATACAACCGGGAGGCGCTGCCTCCCCTTTTACCACCGCTGCCCCCACAGCCTGTCTACCGCCGGGAGCTAAGCCCTAGCGTCCCACACCCCCTTCAAACCTAACCATTGTTATAATCTGTTGTATATATATAGTAAACATTGCTTGTAAATATTATTCAGTTAAATATATAATTTCTGTATGACTAAATCCTGCTAGTTTGTTTTGGTAGAATAATTCAAGGCTAGGGCTCGTTGAACTCGAACTCGTTACCCTGTGGGCCGAGAACGCTCGGCTTACCATAATATAATGTAAAATATTCATGACAAAATATCTTTTCAAACGGGACATTTTAAATTATCGTAATGATTGTAAAATTACTAGTTTTACTAGATTGTACCAAACTGTTTCAGGCATCGCCATACCAATTTTGAAATCATAACATATCTGAATTAGCGATCATAGCCATCGTTATGGACTGACAGACCGACCCAAATTGTAGAAACTTTTAAAAGCCAAATAGTCATAGAAATTCTATAAAATAAAGAAGTAAGCTTTTTTGTCTGTAGCGAAGGATCTCGCTAACCGCTGAGCCTATATGATTCTCCTTTACAGTTATATTTTAAGGAAAGGTTTTTTTTTGTTTTTTTTTGGAGGGGGGGAAGGGATATCCACACTCCCCTCAATTTTTCTGTCCTTTTTGATTATCCCTGTTTTTGATGGGTTTCTCCCCACCTTAAGTCACCTAACTAAAAGCTTCAGTTGGAATTGAAATTATATTCCAATATACTGAATTCAGGTCATATGAAAAAAGATGTTAATTTCGTAATTATTTATGTTGTTGTCCTTGTTTTTTGTTATCTTTATATTTTTCAAGTTAATACGCACACAAACAATGAATTTATGGAAATTTATAGCATTAAACTGTTTTCAAACAGAAAGAGAGAGGGGACAATGGGCTGTTTATTACATTAGTCCCCAAAGTTTTAAAATCATTAAGTTTACTGTTCAAACGTTTCAACTAGGGTTGGGCCGGATACTTTTTTGGCCGGATACCGGATACCGGATATCCGGCTGAGTTCAAATGCCGGATATCCGGTAACCGGCCGGATATCCGGCCAACGCCGGATATCCGGCAAATATCCGGTTATCCGGCCAAATTACCGGATATCCGGCCGGATAACCGGCCAAATTACCAGATATTAAAGTAGTAAAAAAAAATTTCTTCAAAAATCTTATATAAATTTACATAAAGTTAAACTTATTCAGAAAAAATGTTCTTCTAGCTTCAATAATAAGAAAATTATAGCCATTTAAGATTTTAAAAAGCAGAGATTTTTGGTGTAAAGTATAAAAAATTATGGAGCCGGATATCCGGCCGGATAGTTTCAATATCCGGTATCCGGCCGGATATCCGGCCACACCGGATATCCGGCCCAACCCTAGTTTCAACCACTAATTTTAATCTACAAAAGGGGCAATTTTTTTATCAAATTTTCAGCCATTGTCTTATCCCTTTAAATCCCTGGCTTTTTAAAGAAATAAGGTGTCAGAATAGTTTCTATCTACGTCTACCATTAAATACACAAATTTGAAACCTATATCTTCTGTTATAATGAATTTAATAATAATAGCTTGTCTATGGTTTTGGGTTTAAAATAAAAAAACATAAGACTTCCAAGTCAAGATTCTAAAGGGATAAAACAAAGGTTTATATATCGATGTTCATTGTACATCCCCAATGTTAATAATCAAAGTTACCACTTCTGTAGAATGCAAGTAGTGGTTGAAACGAATGGACACTCAACCTTATAAACCAACCAATTAAAATTTATTAAAAGTCCCTATGTTGTTTAAACGAATAAAAAAACGTTATTATAAAACTTTTGGGACTAGTGTAATGAACAGCCCATTGTCTCATCTCTCTCTGCTTCCAAGTAGCTTGCAAAAGTGACATTTGGGTTTATTTTCACTATGAACTATGATATCACAATAAAGATACAGTCTTAATTAAAATTCTACTCTGCTGTGACATTTAAGATTAATTGACCTTTGAACTCTCCGAAATTTTGTGCCTTTTTACGGAGATTACTCCGTGAGAACTTTCATCAGAGATGCTCTTAGGATTAAGGGATAAAGAAGATGGATATGTAGAAAGAAAGGGGGATAGAGAGAGAGAGAGAGAGAAAAGAGCGAGGAAGAGATATATAGAGAGGGAAAGAGAGAGAGAGAGAGAGAGAAGGAGAGAGAGAGAGAGAGAGAGAGAGAGAGAGAGAGAGAGTGAGAGAGAGAAAGAGGAACAGAGGGTATAGAAGACAAAAATTGAGTAGGAGTAATTTTCTCGTTGTTGCATTTAACCTGAAATGGTTTTATCGCACCAGTCACAAATATGCCCGTCAAATATATGGTTATAAAAAATATGTTCGGTTATAACCTATAATGTTTTGATTTTTAGATGTTTGGGTTCAAATTGAAAATGAAATGTCCTTAAACATAGCACAGAAATAAGAGCTTTCTAAAAAAAACAGTTGATTGTTATGCAGTGCAGTGCAAAAAATGGTTTTGTGCCAATTCCAGATAAACTGTCAAATATATGATTATAAATAATATGTTCGGTTAAATTTTTTTGATTTTTAAACGTTAAAAATGTCATTAAATTTAAAATTAAACTTCCTTAATAGTGGCATATGATAATTTAAACAATAAAATAGTTTAGTTTCTTTCAACAAGTACAAATAAGTAATGCAATACAGTCTATACAGTCTTATACAGTGCTAAAACATGCCGGTCAAATATATAATTATAACATATATATATATTGGTAATATATTAATTTTTAGATAGTTTGATGTGTTAAAATACAAATTGAAACTCGAAAAAAAAACAGTTGATTGTTAAACAGTGGAAATGGTTCAAGTTCCAGTACAAATATTTATGTCAAGTATTTGGTTTCATAAAAAATTAAAATAATGAAAAAAATAGATGGTAGGCTTATCTAATTTTAATTTTAAGGAGGTTGTCGTTTCCCATCTCACGTACGGCCATTTTTTAATATCCAGCTAAGAATGAAGCATTGCAAATCTTTTTTAAGTGTTCGAATTTTAAAATTTTAAGGTGAATGTCAACACCCCTCTCTGTACGCCAATGCTAATCATAAGCTTAGATAGTACACCTAAACTTCAGTATTTTGTAACAGAGATCCAAATTTTTAATTCCCAATGATGATGCACAAAATTATCCCTTCTGTAAATTACAATTGTTGATTGAAACGCTTAGATATTAAAGTGTAATAAGCAGCCCAATGTCTCCCCTCCTTATTTTGTAACAATTTACTCATATTTATTAAATGCTTTGTTTATGTCGAAGTGTCAAAGTTGAAATTTAAATAAAGAAAAAATCTATTTCCTCACTAATAAAACATAAATTAGGAATCTATTTTACCAGGGAGGGAGTTGACATTGAGCTGTTTATTACACTAGTTCCCAAAGTTTTATAATAACATTTCTTGATCATGTGTCTTACAACTTTAGGGACTTTCATTGAATTGTGATTAATTGGTTCGTTAAGTTGAGTGTTTAAACGTTTTAACCGCTAATTGTAATCTGCAACAGGGGTTACTTTATGTATCATCATTGGAGATATACATCAGTTATCAGCTATTGTTTTGTCTTATCTCTTTATTGCCCAGTTAATAACCGTGTTTGTTTAGAAAGAATAGGTGTAATTAAATATAAATAATTAATGTACAATTGTTGTTACTCTACATCTTAATTGTTCTTAGTTGAGAAGTACAGCTACTTTATTAATAATACTTGTAAATTGTTTTATGTTTATTGAAACAAGGATGACCACATCCATAAAAGCGAAGCTCTGAAACGGTAAGACAAACGAACATTAACACTTGTAGAGTGTCAGAACTGAATAAGTTGAATATAAATGTATAAGTTTAAGCAAAATTAAAAGTAAATTTGTTGCAAACAGCAAAAATACAGGATACTCGGTGGAATAACAACTTTTGGGACTTTTATTGAAATCTGATTGGATGGTTCAGTAAGTTAGGTGTCTAAACGTATCAACCACTAATGGCACTCTCGGAAATGGTAATTTCATGATTCATCATTGGAGGCTCACGTCAATTTATCGTCTTTTTCTTATCCCTGGAAAAAATAGCTCTTACAAGCAAACTCTATTATTATTTATGTTTAATTTTTTTCTGTTTTAACAAAGTTAAGAATTAAATCAACAATTAAATTTTACCTTTCAAAAAATAATTAATCACGCAACCTTTACTTATTTTTTTGTAATATTTTTAGTTTTGCTGCCATTTTAATATCCAATTATAAAAGTAACAGGATGTCTTTGTGTGCAGTGAATAAACTTGTTATTCGCTGAATTGAAATGGTTTTTCTTTACAGTTCAGCTTCTCATATTTTATGATTATCTTTTGGGGGTGTTCCTACTACCCTACCAAGAAAAATATCCACTTGAAAGAAAAAAAACCTTAAAGATATTTTATATTTTTTTCAAATCAAAATCAAAATTTACTCTCTCCTCAAGTGCATCAAGAGGTCTCTAGGGTATATTTGGATGTTGCACCAGCACTGTTATAAAGTGATGCTCGCAGCTGGCTAAAATTATGATACCCCCCCGTCCACCCCCTTCACACAACAGATCTATAGTATAGATATATATACAGACAACTACCTCCCTTTCTTTTTCAAAGACCTCTTTCGTCTGCTTCTAAATTATTTTCTGCTATTTGGCTGGGTTAATATAAGCTACACCATTGGTTGTTTTTCAATGACCCAATAGAAAGGTTGCACAAGGTGGTTACGATGGGGAGATACATTTATTTAACCCTTTCTCCCTCTAGTGTTTTACTTTAATCTTCACACCATACCTTTCTCTCCTACTGAATGAATGATCCTACCAAAAAATGAGGTACATATTAGCATTGAGCAAGCTAAATTAATGACAAATTTCCCTTGACAATATATCCACGTATATCCTATATCCTCTATTTTCAGATATAAAATGACAGAAGAAGAGGTGGGAAATTATCATAATTATTCAGATTCACATGTGCTACAGGAAAACAGTTTTAAAATAAACTAGTTATAGAATAGCTGCGCTACTACTAATATCCTATTATGCCTTTTGACAAAATCTACCTTAAAACCATGTAATGAGAATTAGGTATTATCTGTAAAAGCAGAGTTAATAGTATGGCTCTGAAATGATTTTAGGCTATTTTTCAACAAATTGAGGGTATAGCTGATAGCAGCAGATCCGTATCATAACTATTCTAGGATGTCTTCAAACCTGTTCCCCTCGCCCTCTTTTTTCTTTCCCTAAAAATGCGTAATTCGTGACAACTCATGGGTATTTAATATTTATACAAATGCGCCAATTTTTTTTGTAAAGTTTTTTTAAAAAATGACATCTGTTTGGTTTTCCTTTGCAATTAAGCCTATTTTTAGGAACAGGGAAGATTTTTAACTACTTTGGTAGAGCGTATCTCCACCCTCCAAATTTAAATACCCCCCCCCCATTTAAAAAAAAATATTTCTTATTAAAACTCAAATTAAAAAGTAGAAGGACGATTGACTTATCCCCCTCCCACCTTAAGAACACCTAGAGGCTTCTAGGGGGCGTTCGTTGCCCCTAGTCTTTCTTAAAATAAAAGCTATGTCTTGCATTTTTTTTCAATTAGGTGTTTGATCACGAATTGCATATGGTAAAAATATTTTTCTTATTTAATTGTTATCCTAATAAGACAAAAGTTATGCTTGAAAATTGTTTTAATAGCTATTATTATATGTTGCATTTTTAGATAAACGTGAGAATAGTGATCAAAATTGGCGTATCATTTGTACTCATTTGCGTCATCTCATTTTCAGATTTCTATTACCCTTCATCGGTATAGCTGAAGCTTCTAATAAGTAAAAGTATACTATTTTTTGCAAATACCTAAATCTAATAAACACTATTATTATTAGATGAACATTTTATATACATATATCAATCAGTTGCATTAGTTATTCAGTGAATCAGAGATCTAAAGGAATAAGACACTGACCGATAAATTGTTGATGTACATCCCCAATGATGATACACAAAATTACTAATGGACCATATTTTCATGTTCTCGTGAACTCTGTAGCAGGCTAAAATAACGATCACCCCATTGCTCTCCTTTTCCCCATCCTCTTTCTTGGATAAACGGCTCGACCAATAAATGTAAGGGGAAATTGCAACCTTAATAAGCGACAATTTTTCTCCTGTTATATCATCTACATCTATTTAATTACCCAACCAATCAAAATTCAATAAAATTTCCCAACAAATAAGAAAACGTTATTATAAAACTTTGGGGACTGGTGCAATAAACAGCCAATGTCCCCTCCCTCCCTGATGACAGTAAATGGTCAAATTAGGAAATGAAAAAGTATTTAGGAAAAAAGTAAACAAAGTTGGGCCAAACTAATCAGGAGAACAAGTGTGGTATTCGCCAACCGACGTCCCTAAATGTAGGCCAGCTTCGCTCCCAAGTTAAGGCGGTCTTAGTGATCTCCCTTGACAAATGAGGTGGGGCATGTAAACCCCCCTCCCCCATTTAGTAAAGTATTTATAGCTTGACAACCTTATTGTGTGTATTCTGTTTTATCTTGCCATTCTCCACCCCTTTCAGGGATGGAGCTAACTTTTACCAATTATTGTTGTATATATATCTATATTTAACCTATGATCTTGATTATTGATTATCCCTAATCCATGTATCTATTATTTTGTTGTATTATAGTTAGTACTTTGTAAGCCTTCAATAAATCCACACCTTAACAGATATTCTAGTTGTTGTTGGTGAAACATAGAGAAGCACAGCTCCTCTATAACAAAGCTTGTCCACGTCTGTCTACACCGCCGTAACAACCGAACTCAGTAACGGCTGATAACTTCGGCCGCTACTACACAAGAACAATTATATCAAAAAAAGCGCAGCAAATTTTAGGATAACAACTGAATTATTTTTTAAAACATACAAAAAACCTCTAGGGTTATTAAGTTTTTTTTTTTTTTTTTGGGGGGGGGTTGGGGGGAGTAAAACGACTCCTACTATTTTTAATTTAAGTTAAAAAAAGAAATTTTTGGAGGAATGGGCCATTATTTCGATGGACGATTTCTCTTGGGACAATGGAGACTTCCTCTTAAATAGTAATAAACCTTCCCTGGACCTTTAAGAAGCTATACTATAAAGGAAAACCATATCGGTTCAGTGGTTAGTAAGGAGCAGACGAAATATTCAATACAGCCCTGAGCTGGTCATACTTAAATTATTATCATGTATAATAAATAAAACTGATACATTTACTACATTCCTGAAATCCTATCATTGTAATAGATAATATATATATATATATGCATTCTATTTCAGCCAGAAACATTATAATTATAAACTGCAATCTATTTCAGGATGAAACCTTAGTAAACCATTGTAAACTTAATCAGTAACTCGCCCTAATTGTATGCACCTTAGGAAAATAAATCTTATCTTATCTTATCTTATCTATTCTTAGCTACAGACCAAAAAATCTTTATACTTTAATTAATAGGATGAACATTGAGCGTATATTTTTAAAAGGCACTTTTTTGTTAGGAAAAGTCTATTGTTTGTTGATGACTTACTTTAACCTTAAAAATCTATTTAAAATATCATATAGAATATGATGTAAAAAACTTTTATGTTTAATGCATTATTCATTAATCTTTATGTTGCTATAAACGTAAATGACTAAGCCGATTAGGTTCCGCTTTTACGAAAGTATCCTATTTAGCATAAAAAATGGTTCTTACTGAAAATAATCTTTTTTTATCCTGAAAAAAGAAATAAGGTGTTCAATGAAACTCGTAAAATGATTTGCTTTTTACATTATTAAAACACTAGGCTTCTCCCCTAGCTTCTAGGGGCGAAGCCCCAAGACGTAATTAAAAAAATTGGAGATGCAACTGATTTAAAAAAAAGAAAAAAAATTGGAGATGCAACCACTAATTTCGAACTGATTTTTTTTAAAAATGAGGGGGGTTGGGGGTGTCCCACCCCCCAGAAAATAGCCTAAAACCACCTTAGGACCAGTAGGTATATTCCCTGAAGAGTAGAATCCGATCAGGTCAGTGGTTACTGAGATCTTAAGGGACATACAGACGGACGGACGGACATCAAGCTACTTTGTATTATAGATAAATTAAGAAACGATGTATTAAGCTATATTCTTATACAATACTGTTTTACTTTTCACAAAATTGAAAAAAAAACTTATTAAAAATAATATTTGCAGAACAATTAATTTGCAGGGGTGAAAATTTTGCAGCAATTACTAAACAACAGAAAAAATTGCATTCATTGGAAAGAAAATAAGATGAGACATACACATTAAGAAAAACATCATATTACTATACTATTATTTGAAGCAAAACTATGACGAAGCCCATTCTGTACCACTTTTGAATCGATTCAGCGGTTTCCTACAGACTGACAGACATTGTACTATTTTATATTTATTGATATTTGCTTTTATATTGATACCTGATTAAATATATTTAAAACTGTGGAAAACTGTAGGGAGAAGCGTTGACTAAGTATATTACAGACATTCTTGGAGAACCAAGGAATTTTTCATCTACAATATAGTACTAGCAAAGATCAGGGAGGGAGGGGACAATGTGCTGTTTACTACACTAGCCCCCAAAGTTTTCTTATTTGTTTTCTTAACAACTTTGGGGACTTTTAATGAATTTTGATTGGTTGGTTCATCATGTTAATTCCAAATATTTCAACCATAAATTGTAATGGAAAGAAGAAGTAATTTTTTGTTCCATCATTGGGTATGTAATTTATCAGCCATTGTCTTTTCCCTCTAGTTCCCTTATCAAAGATACTCTATTATGGAACATGTTTGTACGACCGTCTGTAAAATCATTCTTGGAAAATCAAGAAAACTATTCTTCCTTTATAATTAATGAGAACTATTGTTGAGAGTAAAGCAAACACTCAAACTTTCATTAGTATTATCAAAAATAGATTTCTTATCCTATTAATACATAGAACAGAGGTGGATTCTTAAAAAAATAGGGTCGCTGCATCGCCGCTCACCAAAATTATTTTTGTGAAAAATCCTCCAAAATCACATAAAAATCTACCGAAATTTAATAAAATCATTGAAGGGTTTTTAACATAAGATTTAATTTAATTTTTGTAGATTTTTTTATGTGATTTTGGAGGATTTTTCACTAAAACAATTTTGGTGAGGCAGATAATGCTGCGACCCTAATTATTTAAGAATCCACCTCAGCTGTAGGTATTTGTGTGTGTATGTATACTGTATATATGTTTTTTTAAGATCTCGTAAACTGCTAGATTATTAGAATTGGTCCAGGGCAGGTTGGTGTAGGTCACGTCAAACCCCTCCCCCTGTTGTATTAATATTAGAGCAAAAAACTAGAAGAGGAAGAGGTTAAGAAACTATATTTCCCTATCCCAATGACATTGTGCCGTTTCTCAATTGGGTCTTTAAAAATCATCTAATGGCGTAGGGAATTTTAATACAGCCAAGTAACAGAGAACAATTTGCTAGCAGACAAATGAGGTCAATTGAAAAGGAGGGGAAGTAGTTATCTGTATATACATCTATACTATAGATCTGTTGTATTAATTGCAAAGCAACAAACCTCGTTATACTGTGGTAAGACGGCAGCATACGGACGGGCATTATACAGAGTTGCTACGC
This sequence comes from Acartia tonsa, assembly GCF_053477335.1. Taxonomy (NCBI): domain Eukaryota; kingdom Metazoa; phylum Arthropoda; class Copepoda; order Calanoida; family Acartiidae; genus Acartia; species Acartia tonsa. The sequence continues at coordinate 7,074,789 of NC_137265.1, read as the reverse complement.
AGCGGCTTATCAAGTCAAGCCTTCTGCACTAATCCTATTATCACCATTCACCCCTGCCCACTGAGACCCCACAGGCAGCGGTCAGATTGGACTGGCTAAATGGGGGAGGGACGCGGCCACCTTACAACCCCGCGCCCCCCAGGCAACTATCCTACCGGGAGGTGGTTACCTTCCCCTTTACTGCAGCTTACCCCACAGATGCCTACCGCCGCAGGGCTACGCCCTTGTCTCCCCACACCCCCTTCAAACCTAACTTATTGTTATCATCTATTTTTGTATATATAGTAATCACCCTATTGTAAATGTATTCAGTTCTAAATATATCTTGTAGTAGTAAATACTGCTAGTTTGTTATTGGTAGAATTCCTTAAGGCTAGGGGCTCGTTGGAATCGAACTCGCGACGGTAAGCTGAAACGCTTCAACTTACCACATCTTGGTGTCAGCGTGTTTCAATCGAGCCCTGCTAAAACTAGCCAATTCTACCTCTGATTGGACCCTTTTGCAAGTAAGGGGACAGTCAGCCGCCAACTAAGAAGCCAACTGACCCGCGAGACGGCCTTTTTAGGTCGATTTTCCATCATTTTGAACGCATTATATAGGCCTCTGGCCTACGGCAAGCAGATTTAGACTGCTAAAAGCGCCAGTTGACGGCGTTTTCCGTACCGTGTGGGGTAGCTGGGACAAGCCCCAGGACACCCAGGCCAAATCTACGAGACAGACAGCTGCGTAGCCGGTCTCCCTGAGAAGGCGATGTGTGGCTGCGAAGCTTCAGCACACAAGTAAGGCCTACCACTGCGACGGATAGCAGAATTCGAGCCCAAGGAGCGGCAGGACGGGACATTCCCTGCCGTCACCTCCCAGGATTCGAACCCGCGGCGCTGCAGGACGGGCCATTCCCTGCCGCCACCTCCCTGGATTCGAACCCGCGGCGCTGCAGGACGGGACATTCCCTGCCGCCGCCACTCCAGACGCAACCCATCGGCGCTTGCAGGACGGATATCCCCTGCTGCCATCGCTTCCAGAATCACACTTAGAGCTCCTAGTGATAACTACACATAAGTGTTTATAAATGTCAACCAAGTGATAAAATATAAAATTGTTGACCCAGTGATTTGATAAGCTCTAGTGATTCGAAGCTCCAGTGTAAACCACCACCAAAGGTTTACACCCACTATGGTAGGCGAGAGCACCATAGCCGCGGCCCGGCCACCGCCAAAATTTCGCTCGACACCGGCCGAACGGGAGGCCCCCTTGTCCCAAGGGCAGGACCTCCACTTCCCCTGCCATATCAGGGTGAGGTTCCCTACTCCCGACCCTGCCCAGCACGTACAGGTTGATGCCATGGTAGATTCTGGCAACCATGTACCAGGGTCCGCTGTTATTTCCGAGCACCTCATGCACGCAATGGGCGTGCAGAGGATGTTGGTTCCAGACAACACGCAGATCCTGACCGCTAATGAGGAAGGGCAGCCCCTTCAGGTAATTGGAAAGTTATATGAATTATATATGGCAGTCTCACACACTCTTATACTCCATCTGTACCACGTGACCGTGGTACGGAATCTCTCGCACCCCCTGAACTTAGGGGGGTACTTTCTCAAGGAGTTCGGAACTAGGCTCTGTTTTGACATGCAACCCCCCTGTCTGTGGGTGCGTGGGGAGTTTATCCCACTCCGCGGCGTCCCTGTGGACCGGGAGACCGCCAAGAGAGAGTTGAGTTACGAGGGGCCCCTGCCAGGCCCGCTGCCGGAGCAGCCGCGCGTAGTCAAGCAAGGCACACACTGGGTGGATGCCGCGCTGAACGCCCACAGGGGGACCAACCTGCTAGCCATGGGAGTGCCCCCAGTGCCCCGGGTGCCTCTGGAGAACCTGCCAAGGACGTTCCCTGAAATTTCCAGCCCTCCGGAGCCTATCTTCTCCGCCAATACCTTTATCAACGGCCAGCCGTGTCCACCTGGCCCCCTCTACCTGGGGCCCCCAGCAATCCAACCTGCTAAGTCCGAGACCAGGCCTGTCAAGTCGTGGTCTGATGCATTCGGAGCCGCGCCCAACCCCCAGGATTCAGCCTCTCCCGGCGCCGTGCCCGTCAAGTCGTGGCCGGACGCCCCCGGAGCCAAGGCTGGCCCCGACAACCCGGCCTCTCCCAGCGCCGAGCCCGTCAAGTCGTGGCCGGACGCCCCCGGAGCCAAGGCTGGCCCTGACAACCCGGCCTCTCCCAGCGCCGAGCCCGTCAAGTCGTGGCCGGACGCCACTCCCGGCGCCAAGCCCGTCAAATCGCGGCCAGTTGTCCCCGGAGCCAAAGCTGGCCCCGTGCCAGCCACCACTTACAAGCTAAATGCTGTCACTCCAACAAATGGCCAACCACCCCAACTCCGTACGGCCAAGCGGGTGGTCCTGCCTGGGCGCGGCGTCATGGCTGTCCCTGTTGAGCTAGTGGGACACCGCACCAAGGATGCCATCCAGCTGTCTGCTCCGGAACAAAGGTTTGGGGAGTATCTTGTCATACCAGAAGGCCTGTATGCGCACCGGCCTGGCTCCGCCAACGTGTTCCGAGTACTGGTGGTCAATGAGGGGGAGATGCCTCTCCTGCTGAACGCCGGCCTCCCCGTGGCTGGGGAGCTGGTGAAGCCCGACATTCTGGAGGTCTCAGACGAGCCTCCCCCTCGCATCCATTCCTTCCAAGAGCCTGCTGAACCCCCAGATATGCAGCAGCTGTGGAAAGATCTTGAGATGGAGGAGAACGAATTTCTGCGCAAGGACCCCCTGCTCAAGAAGGAGGTCTGGACCCTGCTGTCGGAGTACAGGGACGTCTTCTCCAACTCTACACCGGGCTGCACCAACGTAGTAGAGCTACAGCTGCGCCTCAAGCCAGGGACCCAGCCGATCCGCCAGAAATTTCGTGATTTGAACCCCCGGCAGGAGGTGGACACCTGGCTGAAGGAAGGAGTCATAGAGCCCTCGGACTCGGCCTGGAGCAGCCCCCTGGTGCCCATCAAGAAAAAGGACGGGAGCACCCGTTGGGCGGTCGACTACCGGGCCCTCAACAAGTGCCTTGAGCTGGACAGCTACCCCTTGCCCAAGATCCAGCAGCTGGTAGAACGAGCTGGGGGACACCGCGTCTACAGTGCCTTAGACGCGGTGGCTGCGTACTACACCATCCGAGTGTCCGAGGATAGCTGGCCCTGCACCGCCTTCACCACCCCCAGGGGCTTGTACCAGTGGAAAAGGATGCCCTTTGGCCTAGCCACCGCACCTTCCGTCTACTCCAGGTTCATTGCCGGGGTTCTGAACCCATTGGGCACGGCCAACCTCCAGTCATACCTTGATGATGTCCTGTCCTTTCACAACGACACCTGGGCCCACCTGGCTAGGCTCCGGGAAGTCTTGGAAGCCCACCGCAGGGGAGGAATCCGCCTCAAGCCCTCCAAGACCAAGCTGTTCCGAGCCAAGGTAGACTATCTGGGCCACACCCTCAGCCGGGAGGGGATAGCCATGCAAGAGGATTATATTGACCGCATCCTCGACTGGCCGGCCCCCAGCACCCCCAAGGACCTGCTGGCACTCCTGGGGTTCTTTGGCTACTACCGGTTTTTCATCCCGGAGTACGCCGACTCGCCGACCTCACCTACGAGATGAATCGGCAGAAAACGGCCAGGACACTGACCTGGACAGCCGAGATGGAAGCCCAGCTGGTACAGCTCAAGGACAAGTTTCGCCAAGCCCCCATCCTAGCGCCACCCAGGTTTGACCTGCCAGCCGTGTTCCAGCTCACCACGGATTACAGCAGCCGGGCCATCTCTGCCATTCTCAGCCAGTGCCAGGACAGCAAGGAGAGGCTCATTGCCGCCATGGGGCGCAAGACGACCGACCCCGAGACCCGCTATCCGTCCTGGTAGGGAGAGATGGCCGCCATCATGTATGGGATCCGGAAATTCCACGGCATCTTGTCCTACCGCAGCTTCCAAATCAACACTGATTCCTCGGCCTTGCTGCAAATGAAGTCACTGAATGCATCCACAGGGATGGTGGCCCGCTGGCAGGAGGAGCTAGCGGCCCTAGACTTCACTGTCTGCCATCGCCCCGGCACCCAGAATACCAACGCTGACGCCCTCAGCCGCCGGGAGGATGACAACATGCCGGCCCCGTCCGCCAAAGAATTAGCAGAACAGGCTGAGTATCTCCACCACCTTTGCCAGCTAGGGGAGCCTGCAGCTGGCAGACCCTCCGCAGTACGGCTGGATCCGGCACGAGTCTTGGAAGCCCAGACTCGTGGAAGACCCCCTCCTGCTCCGTGTCCGCCAGTGGGTGGCTGACGGAAAGCCCCCAACTTAGGCGGAGCTCCGGGGCAAGGACCGAGACGAGCAGCAGTATGCCAGCCGCTTCGCAGCACTTGGCCTCGACGAGCATGGCTGCCTCACCACCACCGACAAGACCCTGACAGGGGAGAGAACAAGATACTTGCTGCCGTCGGCCCTCCAGCAGGACGCGTTCTTTCTGGCCCATGGAGCCCCCATAGCTGGGCACCATGGAATGGACGCCACTATCGCTCGCGTCGCCATGCACTTCTGGTGGCCCAACATGTCCCGCGACGTCCGCCTGATGGTCCAGACTTGTCCTGAGTGCGTACAGAAGGTCACCAAGGAGAGGCTGAAGTTAGGAATACACGTGCCCTCCCGGCAGGGGTATCCACAGCAAGTCCTGTTCATTGATCTGGTGGGGCCCCTACCAGAGACGCCAGCCGGGAACCGCTACATCCTCACCTGTCAGGATGGGTTCAGCCGGTTTGTCAGCCTCTACGCCATCCCCAACAAGCGCACCCTCACGGTGGCCGAGACCCTACTGCACCGCCACCTGGCCACGTTCGGATGCCCCCTGAAGATTCACTCCGACAATGGGATGGAGTTCACTGGCCAGGTATTCAAGGAACTAGCCTCCAAGCTCGAGATTGGCCTGACACATCCACCTCCCTACAACCCGCAGTCCAACCGGGTCAAGAGGTTCCATCGGACGCTCAACACAGGCATGCGACTGTTCCTGGATAGAGACGACAACAACTGGGAGCCACACTTGCCTGCTATCGCCTTCGCCTACAACACCAAGACCTGCAAGTCCACGGGCGTGACCCCCTTCCTGGCCTACTTTGGGAGAGAGGCCAAGCTCCCGGTGGACCTGGTACTCCGGCTGCCGGACACTGAGTATGCGTCAGTCCCAGCCAACGTCCAAGCCCTCCTGCAACCTGCAGCACCAACCCAGTGAGCCACAGCTGGCGCCGCCGGCCCCAGAACCACCCACGGATGCAGTCTGGAACCCCGACGCGGACTTGGAGCCCCTACCTGCCAGCAGCGAGCCCCCAGGAGGAGAAGTGGCCACTGAGATGGAAGTTGCTGCCACAGAAGGTGAAGCAGAAGCGATGTGCCCCCTCCAGATGACAGCCGTCCCCATCCGGGTGGGAGCTAAGAGGCCGAGTAACCTGGACAAGATGGGCGCCCCTATGGAGTTCTACGTGCCTTCTACCATCGTTGTCCCTCCCCTGGGAGCCTCTAGAGTGAGCCTAGGCCTCCGTGTCCAGCTACCAGCCAAGACAGAGATAGTCCTGCAGACAAGGCCTAATTTCCAACGCCGAGGCCTGGCCGTCGCCAACCCTCAGCTGGGAACCAACCGGGAGCTGACAATGCTGATATCCAACCACCTGCCGTCCCCCATGGTTCAAGGCCTGGCGGCCCAGTGATCCCGCAGCCCTTGAAGGGGAGGTTGTGGTAAGACGGCAGCATACGGATGGGCATTATACAGAGTTGCTACGCAGCGGCTTATCAAGTCAAGCCTTCTGCACTAATCCTATTATCACCATTCACCCCTGCCCGCTGAGACCCCACAGGCAGCGGTCAGATTGGACTGGCTAAATGGGGGAGGGACGCGGCCACCTTACAGCCCCCCAGGCAACTATCCTACCGGGAGGTGGTTACCTTCCCCTTTACTGCAGCTTACCCCACAGATGCCTACCGCTGCAGGGCTACGCCCTTGTCTCCCCACACCCCCTTCAAACCTAACTTATTGTTATCATCTATTTTTGTATATATAGTAATCACCCTATTGTAAATGTATTCAGTTCTAAATATATCTTGTAGTAGTAAATACTGCTAGTTTGTTATTGGTAGAATTCCTTAAGGCTAGGGGCTCGTTGGATTCAAACTCGCGACGGTAAGCTGAAACGCTTCAACTTACCACAATACGTCGGCTATGTCACACAAAAAGTTTTTGATTAAAATTAAAGATGAAAAACTTTATTATCAGGCTAGAACTTAATACTCTTATCCCCCTGACTACAATTTACATGTAAGTAGTTTATTACATTATTACAAGAAGAAAGGGGTCATTGAATTGCAAATTTTTTCCTTGTCCCCCAACGTTTTATAGAACCAATCCTCCTTTGTTGACTTAAAAACATTGGGGACTGTTTCAGGATTCAGGCAAACAATTGCAAGTGAAATCTTTCTTTTTTGACCTTAGTTACTATTTTTCTCCAAATCATATCAACTTTGTTGTATCACAAAACCAGTTTTAAAATTACACTGTTACACAGCGTTTTGTAAGTTATCTTATTCGTTGGCTTAAAAATGTTGGTTATTTTGTTAAAGTTTGATTAATAGATTAAAATCTAGCTGCCCTAACTTATCAACAGAATGGGTAGTTTTGTTAATCATCATGATGTTTATTTTCAGGGTATTTCTTGTGATTGGAGTATTCTGGAATGTAGCCACCTGTCTTGTTATCCTTAAAAATGAATATATGAGGTAAGTTTTTGACGAAGCCCATTTTGTTCCGAATTTGCATCACTTTTGAAAAGTGCGACTCCAGTTACGTCATATTTTTCTTTCCCGAAAAAGGGAAGGGGGGAAGAAAATCTCTTCAAAAGAGATGGGGAAACCCCCTTTTCTCTCATCTCTTTTTTCTTCCCCCCTTCCCTTTTTTTTCTTTCCCCCTTCCCTTTTTCAGGAAAGAAAAATATGACGTAACTGGAGTCGCACTTTTCAAAAGTGATACAAATTCGGAACAAAATGGGCTTCGTCTAAGTTTTTGAACATTAAGATGATAGGAATGTCCTAGTTTATTTTTTTATCATTAAATTTGAATATGATAAGTAAGTGTACATTCATTAAGATCATAGAAATTGCCTAATAAGTTACTACTTGTCTTGTAATCCGTTAAAATGAATATATTAGGAAAGTTTTTGTATACTAAGATCCTAGAAATTACCCAGTAAGTTGTAACTTTTCTTGATATTCTTAAAAATGAATATATGAGGTAAACTTTCGTCCATTAAGATAATAGGAATGTCCTAGTTTATTTTTTATTATTAAATTTTAATATGATAAGTAATTGTACATTTATTAAGATCATAGAAATTGTCTAGTAAGTTGCCACTTGTCTTGTAATCCGTTAAAATGAATATATTAGGTAAGTTTTTTGTCCATTAAGATGATAGGAATGTCCTAGCTTATTTTTCTATTATCAAATTTGAATATGATAAGTAAGTGTACATTCATTAAGATCATAGAAATTACCTAGTAAGTTACCACTTGTCTTGTAATCCGTTAAAATGAATATATTAGGAAAGGTTTTGTATACTAATATCCTAGAAATCTCCCAGTAAGTTGTAACTTTTCTTGATATTTTTCGTCCATTAAGATAATAGAAATGGTATAATTTAACTTTTTAAGTAATTTCATTTTGTTATTCTTGATTATGAAATTTGAGTTCATAAAGATCATATAAATTGCATCTTGTCTTGATATACCTAAAAACAGGGCTCGGCAGCCGCGCGTCAGCCACCTGAAAGCCTAAGAAAAATCAACCTTTCACAATTTTAAAAATCAGACAATCTGACCAAAATATGACCATCCCTTCTTTAAAAAAAAATCAAATCATCTAAACGGGTTTCAATTTGAGGCTTAGTCGCAGCTGCCGAGCCCTGCTTAAAAATAAATATATGAAATGGATGAACTGAAATTAGTTTACGAATTTGAACACATTTTCCTAGGTGTTTCCCAATCCTATCTTAATATTTGCTACTAGCTAAAAAACCTTCAAACTTCAAAAAAAAATCAAAATTTGAATGTATTAACGATTTACACATTATACATTCAAAGTTTTAATTTTTCAAATTTAGATTTTTTTTTTGGAAGTTTGAAGGTTTTTTAGCTAGTAGCAAATATTGAGATAGGATTGGGAAACACCTAGGAAAATGTGTTCACATTCGGAAACTAATTTCAGTTCACCATGAAATAAGTTTATGTCTAATAATTACTCAGTTAAAGTCTTATTTGTACCTTTAAACATTTAGATAGATAAATAGTTTGTTTTTAGATTGACCTTAAATAAATATTATATATAATAAATATTTATATTTAAAATTTATAAGCTAAGCTACTCTATATTTGTGTGTTTAAATTTTTTTTTTCTAATACTCCTTTGAAACCAGATAATTTCCGCTGCATTAGAACCGGTTCTTCGCCATACTGAAATATCATGCATCATATCGTGATGTAGACAATTTTCCACGAATTATAACGAAATCATAAAATCATGACACAGTTTTGCTAGACCCGGGCGTTTGGCCCCTCGTGACAAACAAAACTGAAATCAATCTAGCATTTTCTTAATTGTATTATCCGCTGAAAGCTGTCTATACAACTATGTGATGAATAACTATTATTTTATTCTTTATCGACAAAGACATCAATTTATTTTTAAAACTGTTTTTTTTTAAATTTTTTTACTATGATAAACCAAAATACAATGGTAATATTTATATTTATGCTTATTATCTGGTATTAAACAAAAATAAATTTCGTCAAACTTATATTTTCACATTGTTATGGACAATACATATGGGATAAAAGGGCTAAGACAAAGGCCGATAAATGTATGTACATCCCCAATAACGAAACACCAAATCACCCCTTCTATAGATTATGAATAGTGTTTGAAACATTTGTACAATAAGAATAATGAAGCAACTAATTAAAATTCAAGTCCCCAAAATTGTTAAGCCAACGAATAAGAAAACGTTATTATACAACTTTGGGGACTAGTGTAATAAACAACCCAATGTCCCCTCCCTCCCTGATAATTTATCCAAAGAATGTTTATTTTGCCACCAGTTTTTCCACCAGCCAAATTATGTTATTTTTTCAGGACTGCTACGAATGTGTACCTGTTTAACCTGGCAATAGCAGACATAGCAACAATAGTAATAAGTAAGTTTATCTTTATACTAGCTGCTACGCCCCTAGAGGCCTCTAGGAGCAGGTAAAATATTTTTTATATTTATGTTATGATCAGCCTATTATTTTTTCGGCAGCTAGTTGGGGTTAGTCATATATTTTTGTTGTGATTTCTCTTGGTGGTACCCTCCCCCAAAATAGTTAAAAACCTTCCCAGGACTTATCAGAAGCTACCCTACAAAGAAAATACATTTTGATTCAGCGCTTAGCGAGATCTTTAGGTACAAACATACCTAGTTTACTTTATAATAATGATAAAAGTTTATACTGCAGTTCTGAGATATTTTGTACCTTCCTTTACTTCAAACGAACTTTTAAAAAAAAATCAAAGAAAATACTTTTTAACTATTGATTTTTAGTATATTTGTATCATTGAACTTTTTACAAAAAAATAAGAATTTAGAAATTTTAAAAGTATATAAAAATACAAATTTTAGGTTTAAAATAAATTTTAGATAATGTTTTCTATGACATCCTAGGCTTTGTATCTTTTAAACAATAAATCTAACCTGGTTTTCAAAATTTTTAACCTAAACAAATTCACCTAAAGTATAAGATACTCTATTGTAATGTTACTGGTATTGTAAGACTGTAGGATCATCCTTTAATGTCAAAGTAGATAATAGTTATTTCTCGCATCGTATTATAAACGGCTTTCCGCGGATATAGAATGTACAATTATTAGATTAAAACTAGTTTTTTTTAGCCCCGAGATGCCGAAGGCACCGGCACTGGTTTTAATCTTATGATTGTACATTTTTATATTCGTAGAAAGCTGGATATAATACGATGCTAGAAATAGTTTTTTCGTATGGATGAGAACCGGTTCCTATCCACCGGATTCGAATGAATACGAGAAAATGAATATTAGGATGCATAACAACTCTTTAATACTAATCCTCTAACCCCCCCCCCCAAATCAACAACAAACTGTTCATATGACGCATGTAAAACACATTATCAATATGGATTATTTTTGTGTGTACGTTTTCTGCTAATGACTTAATGAACCAACCAATCAAAATTCAATACAATTCCTCAAAGTTGTTAAGACAACAAATGAGAAAACATTATTATAAAACTTTGGAGACTAGTGTAATAAACAGCCTAATGTCCCCTCCCTCCCTGCATACTAAGCTATAAAAATTGGAAAGAATTTTAATGAATATAATAGATTTGAAATCTGCATGAAATTTTAAGGAATTTTATAAAATTCGTTTTTTGTATAATTCTTTATTTATAAGCGCAAATACAAATTAAGTTAAATAATTTTGACATCTGTGATTGGTGGATTGAAAACTATCTGCGCCCTGATTGGAGAAGCTTAAGTGACGTACATCATTCAACCAATTAGAGCGCAGGTAGTTTCCAATCCACCTATCCTATTGGTCAAAATTAATTAACTTAAATTGGATTTGCGCTTTTAAATAATGAATTATATAAAAAACGAATTTTATAAAAAATCCTTAAAATTTTATGCAGATTTCAAATCTATTATATTCATTAAAATTATTTCCAATTTTTATAGCTTACTGCATACTAATAATTTTTTAGCTCTATACATTTCTCAACCCTGTAGTTCTTTTTATCATTTTTGTTAATATTTTGATATTATAAACTTGACATAATACTTGACAAGTTCTAAATATTTAAATATCATGAATTTAGTTTTCTTACTTTTAAGTTTCAAGAACGTACTATTGATCTCCAAATTAGGAAAATTTGTTCACAGTTAAAAAAATTTTATGTAAAAAGAAAACAATATGTTGGATTTTTAAATGCCTCCTTATTTTGAAATAAACTTATAATGGAAATATTATTACTTGATATCAAAGCAGATTGTCATGTTCAATTAAGTGAAACTTGCATTGGGCTAAAATAACGATTCCCCTGTTAAACGCCCTTCACTCTATCCCCTCCACTTTTACTGGACGAACGAACTGTTTCATGTTGCAAGCAAATTTTAAGACAATGATTTTCGTCATAATATCCAAGTATTTCTACATCCATTAAACCAATTTTCTCTGGCTCTATTTGTTGTCTATTTTAGGTGAGGTAATATTTAGTGGAGGGAATATTGTTAGGTCACCATATTGGTTAGACATAAAGAATAAAGCAACCTTCCCCCCTTCAGTTTATTCTAAACCCATATATATCACAAGGAGGTTTTCTGTTTCTCAAAAAGTTGATTTGTGGTCCAAATGGAAAATGAGGGAAACCGTTGTGCCCCTTATTTCCATAATTTCATATTTGCAAGAAGAAGCTTATAATGCCTATAAAAATGACCTCATTAAATGACCAATGACCAATGATAGACCAGTATACTTTGTAATTGACCAATAGTAAATATATACTGGCCTATCATTGGTCATTTGTATTTCATGACGTCATTTTTTATTATTGTTAGTGATGCCATGAGAGTTGTATTAGATGTGGCAATAGTACCCCTGGCCATTTGGAGAAAATTTACTGGCCTATCATTGTTCATTTGTATTGTGTGACGTCATATTTTATTTTTGTTAGTGGTGCCAGGAGAATTGTATCAGTTGTGGCAACAGTATCCCTGGCCATTTCGAGAAAATGTATTGGCCTAGCATTAGTCATTTGTATTGTATGATGTCATTTTTTTTATTTTTAGTGATGCCAGGAGAGTTGTATCAGATGTGGCAACAGTACCCCTGGCCATTTGGAGAATTCATCTGTGATATCAAGGAAATTATACAATTAATAGAAAAAAATATGTTCTAGGACTTCTTTTGATTCAGTTTTCTAAAGAACGTGTCCTAACTTTTGTGATTTTTAAAAAAGTAGCTAGTCGGTGCTTTAGTAAGTAGTAGATGTAAAATGATCCATAGAATTTAGTTATGCAATCGTTTTGTTTGTAAACCTCTTATTTTTGAAGTAATTTAAGTTTTTTAAAAAATTAAGTTGGTTTTAAGGTACTAAAACGCAACAAAAAATGAAGAAAATTGCCATTATGAGCAAAAATAGTAAAATCTTTAATTTGACCCCTTACTTTTTTAATTCTGTTGAGTAATTATTGAAAAAAACTATTTTGTTGAAGCCCGGTGAATCAAAACTTTGAACTTTGGGAGCTAGCAACGAATAGGTAAAATAAAAATGACAAAAGTTAGGACACGTTCTTTTGTTTCTAGTTTAAGTAATTATTGGAAAAGTCTCAAACGTGTTTATCTGCGATTGAAAAAGAAATATTTTTTTTAATGCTTTAATATGATCCAGGGGCCATTAAAATAATGTTCTCGAAATAGTAAGTCTGGCTGTTTCTGTGAGGGTTTGAAATTTGAATTATCTCAGCCAATTTTCAATGGATCTGATTTTTTTAAAAATCAGAGACATAAAATAATGTCGTTCTATATGAATTAATTGGATGTTTACTTCACTCAAATACGCAATAGTAAAAAAATATTTGTCTAGCAAAATGGAAAGGAAAAAGGAGGTTTCAAAAAGGGATTGTAAGGAATTAAGAGCCAAGATTTCAAAATATCAGAAAATATAAAAGAATTTTATTGTTATGGATAGATTTTAAAACAATTTTTAGCCACAAATGGTGCAATATTCCTTGTAAGTTGGGCGTAGCTACTAAATAAACTTTGTATAATTATGTTGATGTAGATAATCATTACTGAGAGTGTCAACTATGCCTCTATTCTGACCATTGTAGCTTTCACAATTGAGAGGTAACATAACTTTGGGAGCATGGAAAGAAAATGAAGTAGCGGGTTTCATTGTATTTCTATAATAGCTTTTCTCATATTTCGGGTATAACATTTACCTAACCTAACCTAGTAGGGGAAGAAAGTCACTTAAAAATCAGCCAAGTGACGTCATAAAAACGAGGGATTGTCCATCTTTTCCCACTTCTCATCTCTCTCATTTTTTATGACGTCACGTGTCTGATTTTTGAGTGACTTTCCCCCTACCTAACCTAACCTAAAATAACCCCTAAAAAGCTACTGTGAACATACGACGAAACCCGCTTTTTCGGTTTCTTTTCATGATCCGAATATTTTTAGTAGCGAAGCTACTCTACAATTCGAAATGTCCGTCCGTCCGTCCGTCCGTCTGTCCGTCTGTCCGTCTGAGACAAATAGGGGGAAACGTGATTTTCTCGGCTCCTAGAAAAGATAGACAGCTAAAATTTTTAGTGAAGATTCTTATAACATATGCCCATCTAATCTATACATTATTTTGTCCATCTGTCTGTTGTTTGGGGTGCTAGATCGATTCCTAGATTTTCATGTTTTCGTAATTTTCTCAACTCCTTTTTAAGATAATGGGCTGAAATTTTCAGGGATTGCCTAAAATTACATTCTACATATTTTCCTTAAGTTTTATTACGGTTTATCTATTAGTTGTGGTGCTAGATCGATTCCTAGGTTTTTAGGTTTTCTATGGTTTTCTCGATTCCTATTCATGATTTGCGGCTGAAATTATCAGGAATTGAATATGCTCATATTCTACATATTTTTATCATATTTCATTAAGATTTGTCGATAAATTGCGATGCTAGATCGATTTCTAGATTTTCGTGATTTTTAAGGTTGCGTGATTTTTAAGGTTTCCTTATTTCCCTATTTTATCAAAATTAATGTTTATTGTATGAAACTGCTTTTTAGTAATTTTTTTCCTGATATCCATTCATAATTTTGAGCTTCGCTACTTATGGATGTTGTCATCCTTGTTTTATTGTATGTATTTCAGTAATTTAACTATCGATATACAATTTATGATAATAATATAGGATAAGGTATGGATACGAGTTTATGGTACAAGGATAGTAGAGCTTTATTAGCATAGATACTCTATAACACGGGTACATAAAAACGTCTCTCTAATATAATTATAAAAATTGTGTTGGCGCAAAATTTTACTTATTTTTCATCCTATAATATAAAGAAGTAAGGTTTTTAAGTTTTATTTGGTTAATGGACCGATTAAGTATGTTTTTAGCTATTTTTCTGCACTTTACCTACCCCTTTGTATACGGAGAGCCTTCATAGTATTGGCTTTTATTATTTATAATGAATAAGAAATGACGTCACGAAAGCATTACTAACTGAACACGATGCACTTATAAAAGTTTTACTTATTTAAGTTTTAATTGACCAAAACATTATGAAAATCCATCATTAAATTTTCACATAACATTTTATTTTGGTCAATGAGATCAAAAGCTTACAAAAAAACATTGAAGATTTTTGAATTATGAAAAAAGTTTAATTTAATGCTTTATATTAATCTAGTGGCTTCACCCCTGCAGGTTTTATTCTGAAAAAAGAGAAGAAAATTTGTTTTTAAGGTAGATAGGGGGATTTAACTTGAGGGATTTATCCCACCCCTCTTCAAATGGCTTAAAACCTAAGAAGCACAACCTTGTCGGTTCAGAAGTTACGGGGCTTTTAAGCTTCAGACTGACTGACAGAAAGACAAACAGACAAAGTTCTATACTTTGTATGTTCACTCCATAGTTTTTCCAGTAAGGCTTCCAAAACAATTAATATCCGCTGGACTTAAGTAGTTCTCATGCAGCCACACTGAAAAATCATTTTTATGAAACTATTTTTCCACGAATATTCAAATAAAAATTTTGAAATTAAAACCTTCAGCCCCTCGCAGCTAACAAAACTGATATTAATCTCTTAATTTTGCAGGTATCTGGCCATATGTCACCCCTTGTCCACAGGGTCCAGATCCTCGACTGGGAAGGCCAAACGTGTTGTTGGAGCTGTTTGGGCAGGTATTGTCTCCAAAACCTGGACTTAATAGTAATAACAATAAGCGGTAGGCTTTTGGTACAGACAGACTTTCACACCTACACAAATAGATACTTTTATATACAAAGTAGAATCATGTCTATTTGTTTGTTTGTACCGAAGGATCTCGCTAACCGCTGAACCGATCGGGTTCTCCTTAACAGGGTAGCTTCTCATAGGTCTCGGGAAGGTTTATAACTATTTGTGGGAAGGGTACCACCACCCTCCCAAGAGATATCGCCCTAGAAAAAAATTGCCCCCCACCAAAAAAAAGGGGTTGGGGGGCAATTATATTAAAACGTTTGGACACACAACTCATACCACATACCAATCAAATTACAATAAAAGTCCTCAAAGTCAACGAGTAGAAAAACGTTAATATAAAACTTTGGGGACTTGTATAATAAACAGATTATTGTTCCCTTCCTTCCTGAGAAACTAAATATATAACTAAAAGCTGAGGCTTTTAATCGTTTTGGGAAACTTTAAAAAAAATTATCAAGGAAAATTTATAGAGAAACTTTGCTTCATTATAAAAGACAGTACGATAAGCCAAAGTATGTAAAAGGTATAAGACATTTATTGACATTGAAATGCATATGTAAAAGGATAAGAACTGTTCTAAATCCCTATATACACATAGTTTTTTTATGTCTATATGCCCGTTTCAATAACGGTTAGCGCTTGTAGCTTAGGGAATCATTATGGAGGTCATGTACTCGAATCTCGTCATAGTCTGGTAAGCCGAGCGTTCTCGGCCCACGGGGTAACGAGTTCGGATTCAACGAGCCCTAGCCTTTAATTATTCTACCAAACAAACAAGCAGGATTCAATCATACAGAAATTATATATTTAGACTGAATAATATTTACAAGTTATGTTTACTATATATATACAACAGATTATAACAATGGTTAGGTTTGAAGGGGGTGTGGGGCGCTAGGGCTTAGCTCCCGACGGCAGACAGGCTGTGGGGGCAGCGGTGGTAAAAGGGGAGGCAACGCCTCCCAGTTATATAAGCGCGTGAGGGACTCGTGATAGTTGCATGTTTGAGTCCCCTCCCCACATTTAGGCAGGCTAGTTTGACCGCTGGGTGCGGGGTCAACAGCGGTCATGAGATAGATGGTGATATAATAAGATTAGTGCAGGGGGTTTGTTATCATAAGTCACAGCGAAGCAACTCTGTAAACGGCCTGTCCGTCTGGGTGTCGTATTACCACAACCTCCCCTTCAAGGGTTGCGTGGCTCCTGAGCCACCAGGCCTTGAACCTGGGGATACGACAGCCTATGCCTGCGCCGGACAGGCAGTTCTTGGGGCACAGCTCGATGGAGGACAGCTCGGGCTACACAGGCTCCCTGGGACACTCGTTGCTCAGTCTGACTGTGGTTGGTGATCAGCATTGTCAGCTCCTGGTTGGCTTCTAGGCGTGGGTTGGCGACGGCCAAGCCCCGCCGCTGGAAATTTTGCCTCGTCTGCAGGATTAGTTCTGTCTCGGCTGGTAGCTGGACACGGAGGCCTAGGCAGACTCTGATGGTTCCTAAGGGTGGAATGGCGATGGCAAATGGTGCATAGAACTCCATGGGGGCGCCTGCTTGATTCAGGTTGCTTGGTCTCCTAGCTCCTACCCGGATGGGGATGGCTGTCATCAGCAGGGGGCACATGGCTTCTTCTTCTTCTTCTTCTTCTGGGGCGGCTTCTTCCATCGCAGTGGCTGGCTCTTCTCCTACAGGCTCGCTGCTGGCTGGCAGGTTCTCCATGTCCGCGTCAGGATTCCAGATGGAATCTCTGAGTGGCTCTGGAGCGGGCGGCGGCGGCGGTGGTTCGTTGGGCTGCTCCTGCAGGTTCTCCTCCACTGGGTCACGATCTTGGCCGCTAAGCTGTGGGGCGGCTGCGGCTGGCTGGTGCACTGGGAGCTCCCCTGGGTTGCTAGCTGCGGGCGCCGCCGCTCCAACTGGCAGCTCAGTGGCGTCCTCGTCGCCGTCCATGTCAACTTGGATGTCTGCTGGGATCTGGTGGGCAGTCACATCTCCAGTGTATTTGCGCAGTCGGCCTACATGCGCGGTAACTTCTGAAATCCTGGCTACTGGAGAGGCAGGTTTAATGACATAATGGACTTCTGTAGCTTTCCTCACTACTTTCCAGGGGCCAGTCCATCTCTTGGTAATCTTGGCTGCCTTCCCTGGCACCAGGCGGGGGGCCAGGTACCAGACCAAGTCTCCAACCTCATACTTGGCCGTGCCTTCGTAAGCTGCCGCGCTCCTCCTGATGGCTCCCTCCTCCTTCTGCTGGATGGCATCATACACTGCATAGTAGCGTTGCAAGAGAGCTTGGACGTTGGCTGGAACTGAAGCATATTCGGTCTCTGGCAGCCGTAGTACCATGTCCACCGGAAGTTTGGCCTCTCTCCCAAAGAAGGCCAGGAACGGGGTCACGCCAGTGGATCTGCAGGCCTTGGTGTTGTAGGCGAAGGCGATGGCAGGCAGGTGCGGCTCCCAGTTGTTATCGTCTCTGTCCAGGAACAGGCGCATGCCTGTGTTGAGCGTCCTATGAAACCTCTCCACTCGGTTGGACTGCGGGTTGTAGGGTGGTGGATGTGTCAGGCCAATCTCAAGTCTGGAGGCCAGTTCCTGGAATACCTGGCCGGTAAATTCCATTCCATTGTCGGAATGGATCTTCAGGGGGCATCCGAACGTGGCCAGGTGGCGGTGCAACAGGGCTTCGGCCACCGTGAGGGTGCGCTTGTTGGGGATGGCGTAGAGGCTGACAAACCGGCTGAATCCATCTTGGCAGGTGAGGATGTAGCGGTTCCCAGCTGAGGTCTCTGGCAGTGGCCCCACCAGGTCGATGAATAGGACTTGCTGTGGATACCCCTGGCGGGAGGGCACATGGATCCCCTGCTTCAGCCTCTCCTTGGTAACTTTCTGGACACACTCAGGGCAGGTTTGTACCATCAGGCGGACGTCACGGGCCAGGTTGGGCCACCAGAAGTGCATGGCAACGCGGGCGATAGTTGCGTCCATCCCAAAGTGCCCAGCCATGGGGGTCCCATGGGCTAGAAAGAACGCGTCCTGCTGGAGGGCCGAAGGCAGCAGGTATCTTGTCCTCTCTCCTGTCAGAGTCTGGTCAGTGGTGGTGAGGCAGCCGTGCTCGTCAAGCCCCAGGGCTGGGAAGCGGCTGGCGTACTGCTGCTCGTCTCGTTCCTTGCCACGCAGCTCAGCCTTGGTTGGGGCTTTGCCATCAGCCACCCATTGGCGGACACGGAGCAGGAGGGGGTCCTGTGTCTGGGCCTCCAATACTCTAGCTGGATCCAGTCGGGCGGCAGGAGGCCGGCTAGCTGCGGACTCCCCTAGCTGGCAAAGGTTGTGGATATACTCAGCCTGCTCTGCTAATTCTTCGGCGCTAGCCGTTGGCATGTTGGCATCTTCCCGGCGGCTGAGGGCGTCGGCGTTGGTATTCTGGGTGCCAGGCCTGTGGCAGACGGTAAAGTCTAAGGCCGCTAGCTCCTCCTGCCAGCGGGCCACCATCCCTGTGGATGTGTTCAGTGATTTCATCTGTAGCAAGGCAGAGGAATCAGTGTTGATCTGGAAGCTGCGGTAGGACAAGATGCCGTGGAATTTTCGGATCCCATACATAATGGCGGCCATCTCTCCCTTCCAGGACGGGTAGCGCGTCTCAGGGTCGGTTGTCTTGCGCCCCACGGCGGCAATCAGCCATTCCTTGCCCTCCTGGCATTGACTCAGTATGGCAGAGATGGCGCGGCTGCTGAAGTCTGTGGTGAGCTGGAACACCGCTGGCAAATCAAACCTGGGCGGCGCTCGGATGGGGGCCTTGCGGAACTTGTCCTTGAGTTGCAGCAGCTGGGCTTCCATCTCAGGCGTCCAGGTTAGGGCCTTGGCCGTCTTCTGGCGGTTCATCTCGTAGGTGAGGTCTGCATACTCTGGGATGAACAGGCGGTAGTATCCAAAGAACCCCAGCAACGCCAGCAAGTCCTTGGGGGTGCTAGGGGCTGGCCAGTCCAAGATACGGTCAATATAGCCCTCTTGCATGGCTATCCCCTCACGGCTGAGGGTGTGACCCAGATAATCCACCTTAGATCGGAACAGCTTGGTCTTGGCTGGCTTGAGGCGGATCCCTCCCCTGCGGTGGGCTTCCAAAACCTCTCTGAGCCTGGCCAGGTGGGCCCAGGTATCCTGGTGGAAGGTCAGGACGTCGTCAAGGTATGACTGGAGGTTGGCTGTGCCTAGTGGGTTTAGGACCCCTGCAATAAACCTGGAATAGACAGACGGTGCCGTAGCCAGGCCAAAGGGCATCCTTTTCCATTGATACAAGCCCCTGGGGGTGGTGAAGGCGGTGCAGGGCCGGCTGTCCTCGGACACACGGATGGTGTAGTATGCGGCCACCGCGTCTAAAGCACTGTAGACACGGTGCCCGCCAGCTCGTTCCACCAACTGCTGGATCCTAGGCAGGGGGTAGCTGTCCAGCTCCAGACACTTGTTGAGGGCTCTGTAGTCGACGGCCCAGCGGGTGCTCCCGTCCTTCTTCTTGATGGGCACCAGGGGGCTGCTCCAGGCGGAGTCTGACGGCTCTATGACTCCCTCCTGTAGCCAGGTGTCCAGTTGTTTCTCCAGTTCAGCCTCTTGCCGCGGGTTCAGATCCCTAAATCTCTGGCGGATCGGCTGGGTCCCTGGCTTGAGGCGCAGCTGCAACTCAAGCACATCTGTGCAGCCGGGGGTAGAATTGGAGAAAACGTCCCTGTATTCTGACAACATAGTCCAGACCTCCTTCTTGAGCAAGGGGTCCTTGCGTAGGAACTCATTGTCCTCCATCTCCAGGGCCTCCCACAACTCCTGCATGTCTATAGGCTCAGCAGGTTCTTGGAACGAGTGGAGGCGCGGGGGAGGCGTATCAGAGACCTCTAGAATGTCAGGTTTGACCAGCTCCCCTGCCACTGGGAGGCCAGCATCCAGCAAGAGGGGCACCTCCCCCTCATTGACCACTAGTACTCTAAACACAGTGGCAGAGCCAGGCCTGTGGGCATACAGGCCCTCTGGAATAACAAGATCCTCCCCAAACCTCTGTTCTGGGGCAGCTAGTTGGATGGCATCCTTGGTGCGATGGCCTACTAGCTCAACAGGGACCGCCATAACCCCGCGGCCAGGCAGGACCACCCGCTTGGCTGTGCGGAGCTGGGGTGGCTGGCCATCAGTTGGAGTGACAGCGCTTAGCCTATACGTGGCTGGTGCGGGGTCAGCTTTGGCTCCGGGACCCACCGGCCGCGACTTGACGGGCTCGGCTTCTGGAGGGGCTGACGTGTCGGAGCCAGGTGTGGCTCCGAGGGCGTCCGGCCACGATTTGACGGGCTCGGCGCTGGGAGAGGCCAAAGTGCTGGGTCCAGCTTTGGCTCCGTGGACGTCCGGCCGCGACTTGACGGGCACGGCGCCGGGAGAGGCTGGGGCCTGAGAGTTGAGTGTGGCTCCGGGTACATCAGACCGCGACTTGACGGGTCTGGACTCGGGCTTGGCTGGTGGACTGGCTGGAGGTCCCAGGTAGAGGGGGCCAGGTGGACACGGCTGGCCGTTGATAAAGGTGTCGGTGGAGAAGATTGGTTCTGGAGGGCTGGCAATCTCAGGAAACGTTGTTGGCAGGCTCTCCCTTGGCACCTTGGGCACTGGGGGCAACCCCATGGCTAGCAGGTTAGCTCCCTTGTGTGCGTTGAGCTCAGCGTCCACCCAGTGTGTGCCTTTCTCAACCACACGCGGCTGCTCAGGCAGGGGGCCTGGCAGGGGCCCCTCATAGCTTAGCTCTCTCTCGGCTGTCTCCCGGTCAATGGGGACGCCACGGAGTGGGATAAACTCCCCACGCACCCACAAGCAAGGTGGTTGCATGTCGAAACAGAGCCTAGTTCCGAACTCCTTGAGAAAATACCCTCCTAGGTTCAGAGGGTGTGAGAGGTTCCGGACCACAGTCACGTGGTATAGATGGAGTATAAGAGTGTGTGAGACTGCCATATATAACTCTTTTAACTTTCCAATTACCTGGAGGGGCTGGCCTTCCTCATTAGCAGTCAGGATCTGGGTGTTGTCCGGAATCAACATGCGTTGCACGCCCATCGCGTGCATGAGGTGCTCAGAAATTACAGCAGACCCTGGTACACGGTTGCCAGAATCAATCATGGCATCAACCTGTACATGCTGGGCAGGGTCAGGGGTAGGAAACCTCACCCTGACATGGCAGGGGAAGTGGAGGTCCTGCCCTTGAGACAAGGGGGCCTCTCGTTCGGCTGGGGTTGGCAGAAACTTTGGTGGTGGCCGCACCGCAGCTATGGTGGTATCGCTTACCATGGTGGCTTAGACTGTAGCTTCGAATCACTAGAGCTTATTAATTATCACTTGGTCAACAATTTTATATTTATTTTTATCACTTGGTTGACATTTATACACACTTATGTGTTGTTATCACTAGGAGCTCTAGGTGTGATTCTGGAAGCACTGGCAGCAGGGAATGTCCGTCCTGCAAGGTTTAGAGGGGTGACGGCGGTAGGGAATGACCCGTCCTACAGCGCCGCTGGTTCGAATCCCGAAAATGAAGGCAGGGAATGGCCCGTCCTGCAGCGCCTCGGGTTCGAATCCTGGGAGGCAGCGGCAGGGAATGTCCCGTCCTGCCGTGCCTGTGGCTCAAAATCTGCTATCCGTCGCAGTGGTAGGGCTTACTTGTGTGCTGAAGCTTCGCAGCCACACATTGCCTTCTTAGGGAGACCAGCACCCAGCTGTCTGTCTCATAGGTTTGGCCTGGGTGTCCTGGGGCTTGTCCCAGCTACACTTGCCAATTTGGACTCAGTTCTGTAGCCGTCTGAGCTAAATTATCCGATTGCCGTGGCTGCGCACCTAGCGCCACTCCTACACGACACGGAAAAGCGTCTTAACTGGCGCTTTTAGCAGGCTAAATCTGCTTGCCGTAGGCCAGAGGCCCACATATTGCGTTCAAAATGATGGAAATTCGACCTAAAAAGGCCGTCTCACGGGTCAGTTGGCGGCTGATTGTCCCCTTACTTGCCAAAGGGTCCAATCAGAGGTAGAATAGGCTAGTTTCTGTAAGGCTCGATTGAAACACGCTGACACCAAGTTCTGGTAAGCCGAGCGTTCTCGGCCCACGGGGTAACGAGTTCGGATTCAACGAGCCCTAGCCTTTAATTATTCTACCAAACAAACAAGCAGGATTCAATCATACAGAAATTATATATTTAGACTGAATAATATTTACAAGTTATGTTTACTATATATATACAACAGATTATAACAATGGTTAGGTTTGAAGGGGGTGTGGGGCGCTAGGGCTTAGCTCCCGACGGCAGACAGGCTGTGGGGGCAGCGGTGGTAAAAGGGGAGGCAACGCCTCCCAGTTATATAAGCGCGTGAGGGACTCGTGATAGTTGCATGTTTGAGTCCCCTCCCCACATTTAGGCAGGCTAGTTTGACCGCTGGGTGCGGGGTCAACAGCGGTCATGAGATAGATGGTGATATAATAAGATTAGTGCAGGGGGTTTGTTATCATAAGTCACAGCGAAGCAACTCTGTAAACGGCCTGTCCGTCTGGGTGTCGTATTACCACAATAGCACCGCTTAAAAATTAGAGACATTAAAAATGGTTTCTACTGCTGCTATGTCAGTTATTTTTACCCAAAAGGACAACTTCAAATTCAAAACTATACTTTTATATCAAAGCAAAAAAAGTCTTTTATCATTTAATCTCTTAAATTGCTATCCGTGGCAATGTTAAAAACGCCAAAAGTATTAAGAATTCTTGAAATTTTGTCAAATTTTGTATGAATTTGACTCAATTTTCATTTCACTTTACATTATATAAACGTGACGTACCTAGTGGCTCATTTTCTGAATGAACCACCAAAGTCAAAAACCACTTTATATTTTTTAATTAAAAGGCTATTCCAATATGGCTTCAAAACCGGTTAATATCTGGTGGACAAGAACCGGTTCTCAACCACACTGAAAAATCATGTATCGTATTGTATAATATCCAGTTTAACGAATATAAAAATGAACAATCATAATATTAAAACCAGTTTTGTTAGCCCATGCCTTTGGCATCTTGTGGCAAACAAAAAATGGTTTCAATGTTATAGTTGTACATTCCTATATCCGCAGAAAGCTGGTTCAGTGTTTATAATACGATGCGATTAATAATTGTTCCATAACCTATGCTCGAAAATTTAACCCTGCGGGAAAGGAAATGATTAAAGTCCTATCTATATTATTCAATATTTAATCAATAATAAGTCTTTGCAGATTTTTCAATAACAATCTTTTTAGGAGCGTTGGTATCTGCTACTCCTTGGGCCTATTTTACAAAGGTAGATATTTTTTAGAAGCAAACTATAATTCAAATTTCAATTTGTCTTTAGCTTCAGTCAGTCCGTTTCGCTTTGAAAAAATGCGATTTTTCAAGGCTGATATTTAAGATAGACATCTGAAATTTACGGTTTCAATCTATACATTGTTTTACCTATAGAAAGTTTTTTAATGCCGAAGCTGTTCAATAATTCAATTTTTCTGTTGTCTGTAGTTCACGCTACAAAAGATATAATAACCAATTTTATTATGAAGGTTTCGTGTTTTTCAAATCTATTTAAATCGCTAAATATTATAACCCTTTCAATTTTCCTTGGTTGTAAATATCTATGCATGTCAAAATAATCCTCTAAGATATTCATGAAGATTATTCCAGAGAGGGAGGGGGCATTGGGCTGTTTATTACACTAGTCCCCAAAGTTTAATAATAATGTTTTCTTATTTTTTAGTGTAACAATTTTAAGGTCTTTTAATGAATTTTGATTGGTTGTTTGCTAAACGTTTCAACCACTAATTGTAATCTAAAAAGTGATAATTTTGTGTATTATTATGGAGGATGTACATCAATTTATTGGGCTTTGTCCTTCCCTTTAGATCCCTGAGATTATTCTCCATGTTATTTCTAGAGCCATTTCAACTAATTTAAGACAATAAATTTCAAGATATATTATATGCTAAAACAGAGACAATTAATCTAAAACTAAAGTCGTCTTGATACATTTCATGATAAATGAACTTACAAGAGATTCTCGCACACACTGATAATATGCAATTTCCAGCTGGCTAATATAACTATAACCCACATACTCCTTATTTACTCCCTACCCTTCCTTCTACTGGAGGAACACACTGACCAATAAATGAGGATGAAAGTAGTAACCTAAATTTTTATATCCATTAGTCATATCAAACGTTTTATCATAGTCAAACTAACATTATATCAAAATAAGATTCTGGGGGGCAATTTTACATATACAGCTAGGAAAAGGTATATGAAGGTACATATATTCTTTTTAATTTGTCTTACATTACAATATCTATCTACTTAATATTTATACATTAAAGTAAATGAAAAGAGGGGGCACGAACTATATATAACTCTGCTCACCGGGTGGGAAACCTTGCTGACTTTCAATTGGTTCTATACATATCAGCCAACAGCGTCGGAAATATTGACACATCCAGGAGCAGAAAATAATTTTCGAAAAAGGTCTAAACCAGTTGGGCCAAGTAGTTTATTGGGTTATACATCTTTTCTTATACATTTATGATGTCAGTTTATTATATCTGTGCTACCTATTAACACAAATTTTCCATTTTAGAATACATTTCTCTAATTCTTGAATATGAGAGTTACTGAGAACATATTGAATTCTAAATGTATAAATCTTAGCTTCATATTCTACAGGGATAGGACACAAAAAGACAGAAATGAAGTCAACATACTTTTAAAAACAAAGCTTTTCTATAAACAGTGTCAGTCTGCCCGTTAGTTTTTTTTACGTGTAAAGGTTAGCTCTTCTCGTGTAACAGTAAGCTCTTTTCGTTAATTTATCTTATCGTTTTTCAACTTAGCAGATGATTCCTATAACAGCTAGGTACAATTTAGGAAGGGTAACAACTGTATTTATAATATTCATGTAATATAATTATCCTTGTTATCTGATTTTCGGAATTCTGACTCTTCTTTCAACAAGGTACAAGTTCTACAAATCTAAGTCCTTGAACAGTATCATGTATTGAAGCAGTTTTGCAAAAAAATCACTATCAACTTCTACATTTTCAGAGCTTTGCGTTTATGGATGTTGACATCATTGTCATTATTTAGTTTTAGTTCAATAGTGAATTATAACTATCTATTACATATTTCTGTAGGAAAAAAGAACCTAATTCTAACTCCTGCGGAGAACCATAATTCTCCATGATTTGTTATTTGTTAAAAATTTTTTTTCTTATAAATAGTATAATGAAAGAAGATTAATTCTAAAAACATATTAATCAGTTTTGTAGCATAACTTCTCTATAAATCAGCTTTTTTGTTAGCTGGAACTTTATGTTAGTTGTACATAATTTGGTCTTTTTAATCATACTAGTGGCTTCGCCCCTAGCATCTAGGGGCTTTTACCCTATAGGTAAAGGGGAGATTTTTAAAAGTTTTATTTCAAAACTTTTTAGAATTTTTCCTTTTTTGAGGGGGTGGGGCTGTCCCACCAGCCAAAAAAATAGCTTAAAACCACCAAAGGACCAGTATCTACATTCCCTGAAGAGTAGAGCCAAATCGCTTCAGCGGTTGCTGGGATTGACGGACGGACAGACAGACGGACAGCAGGAAAAACATCATTCTACTTTGTATTATAGATAAATGATCTCAATTCTATTTCAGCAGTTCATTTATCAAATCCTATCATGTAAAGTAGTAGGGGTTTTTGGCTGAAGATTAAGATCTTTATAACTACCAAACCGATCGAGTTCTCCTTTTCTGGAAAGTTTTACATAGGTGCCGGAATGGTTTTAGGCAATTTTTAATTCTAAATCTTGGGATAGTTTTAGACTATTTTTCAATCCTCAAATATAGACCCCTAGATGGCAGGGGCGCAGTCACGAGTACTCTATATTAAAACAAGGATGACAACATCCATAAAAGCGAAGCACTGAAACGGTAGGACAAACGGACATTAACACTTGTATAGTGTCAGAACGGAATAATCATAATATAAATGTATAAGAGTCAAAGCAAAATTGTAAGTAAATTTGTTGAAAAACTGCTTGATTCAGGATAATGTTTATGGACATACTTACATTTTTAGGACTTGATTATAGAGTTGCTTCGCTTATTACATTATACTTTGTCGTCCCAGATATCAATATACCAAAAATCAGATCAATCGGATGATTAAATCACATAAAAATTTGTTGTTAAAAAAGTAAAAAAATCAACTTGTTTAAAATGGACGTACGGACATTTTTGTGATGATTATAGAGTTGCTACGCTTTCTAAATCGTACCTAACTATTAAAAGAATCACCATGCAAAATTTGAAATCGATAGGACAATTCTAACATGCCTAAATTAACGAAAAAAGCTATCCGTGACTTGATTATAGAGTTGCTTCGCTTATTACATTATACTTTGTCGTCCCAGATATCAATATACCAAAAATCAGATCAATCGGATGATTAAATCACATAAAAATTTGTTGTTAAAAAAGTAAAAAAATCAACATGTTTAAAATGGACGTACGGACATTTTGGTAATGATTATAGAGTTGCTACGCTTTCTAAATCGTACCTAACTACTAAAGGAATCACCATGCAAAGTTTGGAATCGATAGGACAATTCTAACCTGTGACGGACGTACGGACGGACCGACCCTAATTATAGAAAAGCTTCGCTTTTAAAAAGGTTTTACGTCGTTTTTTAAGTCCCTCCTTTCATATGTAAATTTACTATATAAAAGAAGGATTTAAATTATTTTTTATAAGCTTATACAGATTAGTTTTTAAAAGCGAAGCTTTTCTATAATTAGGGTCGGTCCGTCCGTACGTCCGTCCGTCATGGATAGCTTTTTTCGTTAATTTAGACATGTTAGAATTGTCCTATCGATTCACAAATAGAGCATTCATGTTCCTCCAATCCACACTAAATTTTTAAAAACGAAGCTTTTCTATAATTAGGGTCGGTCCGTCCGTACGTCCGTCACAGGTTAGAATTGTCCTATCGATTCCAAACTTTGCATGGTGATTCCTTTAGTAGTTAGGTACGATTTAGAAAGCGTAGCAACTCTATAATCATTACCAAAATGTCCGTACGTCCATTTTAAACATGTTGATTTTTTTACTTTTTTAAATAGCTTTTTTTGTTAATTTAGGCATGTTAGAATTGTCCTATCGATTCCAAATTTTGCATGGTGATTTCTGTAATAGTTAGGTACGAGTTAGAAAGCGTAGCAACTCTATAATAATTACCAGAATGTCCGTACGTCCATTTTAAACATGTTGATTTTTTTTTACATTTTTAACAACAAATTTGTATGTGACCTAATTATCCGATTGGTCTGATTTTTGGTATACTGATTTCTGGAACAACAAAGTACAATATTATAAGCGAAGCAACTCTATAAACAAGTCCTAAAAATGTAAGTATGTCCATAATCATTTTCCTGTATCAAGCAGTTTTTCAACAAATTTACTTACAATTTTGCTTTGACTCTTATACATTCGCATTCTGATTATTCAGTTCTGACATTATACAAGTGTTAATGTCCGTTTGTCCTAACGTTTCAGAGCTTCGCTTTTATGGATGTTGTCATCCTTGTTCAGTTACGCTTTTATTGATGTTATCCTCCATGTTTGTTGATAACATTTAATCCGATTAAATATTAATTAAATAAAAAATATCCATTAACTTTAATTAATTTTCCATAGTTATAAAATTAAAAAATAAAATATGATACTCTAATACGCAAATCTGTAAGTGTTAATTTATTTTTAAGTACCTAGCTACCATAGAATAAGGAGGAATAGAAATGAAAACCCTAAATATTTCTGGGAAATTTGAAGGAATCTTTGACTTGCGCAGTAAAAACAATAATGATATAGTACAAATTACAATGACTAGTTGGACAAAACTAGAAAAGTTTAATTTGTATCAACATCTAATATAAGAAACATAAGAGCGCAACCTAGTTTTATAATGTAAATACTGAGACCAATATTTTTTGTAAATTTTCTTACATAATTATTTTTTTAAGGCTTAATATGCACATTAAATTCATTTTTAATCCATTGTGAATAGGGAAGAGGAAGCTGGATTCTTGGCTACATGGCTTTTAGTAAATCATTGGAAAAGAAATTTATTTTGAATATTTTTTCTGAATAATTACTGAAATCATGTTATTTACTAACAGCCTTGTAGCCGTTTTGGTCTTTCAAAAGTTCCAATTTTACTTCAGGCTAGCCAGGCAGAATCTTCTACCTGGATTCTATTCTATACTTTATCTTCTTTGCTAGCTACTTTATATTTTATCACGTATATTTAATGTTATATAATCAATCAGAAGCATACAGAACTGGACATGTGAATATATAATAACATGTTATTATAAAATATTTCCTTCCTCATTGAATATTTACCAGTTTCACAAGTTATGAATTAAAACTATTCTCGAAATAAATAACTTTAAATGCAGCTAGCTGCCAAACGGCTGGAAGAACTTTACTAACTATAATTTATTGGCTTCTTCCTTCAAGTATCTATTCAAGCACAGAACCCCTCCCCCCCCCCCCCCCCAACTTATTTGTAAGATTGCCATTTCCAATATCCGGCCGGATACAGATTCTCGAAACTATCAGGATATTCGGCTGATTTCTAATGTCGGATATCCGGTAATTTGCCGGATATCGAACTTTTGCCAGATATCCGGTCGGATACCGGATATCTAGTGTCCGGTCATAAAAGTATCCGGCCCAACCCTACTTATTTGTAAATTAATTGAAAAAAAGGGGGTAGGGTTTCTTGTGTTTAATTAAGGCTTGGTTAGGTTATACTGGGTAAATGGCAACCCCACAGGAAATAATCTACAGAAAAAAAACTACGCATCCTTACTCTAAATATATATTAAAGAAATGGGAATGTCGTTTTTCTGTGCTCGCTAAACACTTTGAGATAAAGCACTGAATTTACTACCAAAGTATTACTATGAAACGTGTGGATAACTAAATGTGTTTGTTTAGGTGAATTATGTGCAGTATAATGATGAAGATTTGATAGACTCCGCCTGGTGCAGCATACCCTTCCATGAGAAGGGCTCACAGGAATCATAGACATACTTTTTAAACGCGAAGCTTTTCTATGACTTACTTTGTCTGTTCGTCCGTCAGTCCGTAAGATTTGTTATACTCAGCCTGGTGCAGCATACCCTTCCACGAGAAAGGCTCACAGGAATCATAGACATACTTGTTTTTTTTTAGCGAAGCTACTCTATAATATACTCTATCTATCCGTCCGTCAGTCCTTAAGATTTGATAGACCCTGCCTAGTGTAGTATTCCCTTCCATGAGAAAGGCTCTCAGGAATATAGACATACTTTTTAAAAGCGAAGCTTTTCTATAATTATGGTCAGTCCGCCTGTACGTCCATAACGGATTTAATTGACATACTTGTTTTTTTTTGTAGCAAAGCTACTCTATAATATACTTTGTCAGTACGTCCGTCAGGCCGTAAGATTTATTAGACTCCGCCTGGTGCAGTATTTTCTTCCATGAGAAAGGCTCACACGAATCATAGACATACTTTTTAAAAGCGAAGCTTTTCTATAATTATGGTCAGTCCGCCTGTACGTCCATAACGGATTTAATTGTTACCTTTTTCAATAATTTAGACATGTTAGAATTGTCATATCCATTTCAAACTTTGCATTATGATTCCTTTAACAAATTTACAGAAATCTAAACAATTTTGTTTAGACTTACACATTTTTTCCTGCTCATTGGTTTTTGACACTCTACAATTGTAATGTTCGTGTGTCCTACCGTTTAACAGCATCGCTTTTATGGATGTTTTCATACTTGTTATTTACTATTTAACTAATTTTTAGTATTTCATTTTTTTGGAGGGTGGGGGTGGGGGGGAAGGGCAATTCTGGTAAGCCGAGCGTTCTCGGCCCACAGGGTAACGAGTTCGAGTTCAACGAGCCCTAGCCTTGAATTATTCTACCTCTATAAACTAGCAGGATTTAGTCATACAGAAATTATATATTTAACTGAATAATATTTACAAGCAATGTTTACTATATATATATACAACAGATTATAACAATGGTTAGGTTTGAAGGGGGTGTGGGACGCTAGGGCTTAGCTCCCGGCGGTAGACAGGCTGTGGGGGCAGCGGTGGTAAAAGGGGAGGCAGCGCCTCCCGGTTATATAAGCGCGTGAGGGACGCGTGATAGTTGCATGTTTGAGTCCCCTCCCCACATTTAGGCAGGCCAGTTTGACCGCTAGATAGCGGGGTCAACATCGGTCATGAGATAGATGGTGATATAATAAGATTAGTGCAGTGGGTTTGTTATCATAAGTCACAGCGTAGCAACTCTGTAAACTGCCTGTCCGTCTGGTTGTCGTATTACCACACAATAATGTATTTTCCAAGATTTTTAAAGAGTGTGATGATTCACAAAATTACTCCTTATGTAGGTTATAATTATTGGTAGAAATGTGTGTACACTCAACTTAATGAACCAACTAATCAAAGTTCCCAAAGTTGATAAACAGAAAGTAACAATGTTCGATTGTACAACAAACTACTACAACTATTAAAAATCTGCGCTTTCAAAAACTATTCAAAAAATTCTATGATTGAAATTCAGATTCCTTTATATTTGATGGCTGCGTCCACAGTTCTGTACTTTCTAATACCCTTGGTTCTTGTGGTTCTACTCTATGTTAAAATAGGTAAGATTTTACTTATTGTTGCTAGAGAGAGAGAGAGGGGATAATGGGCTGTTTATTACACTAGTCCCCAAAGCTTTATATTAAAGTTTTATTATTCGTTGGCTTAACAACTTTTGGGACTTTAAAGAATTTTGATTGGTTGGATCATTAAGTTGAGTGTTTACACGTTAAAACCCCTAATTTTAATCCTACTGAAGGGTAATTTTGTGTAACATCATTGGAGATTTACATAAATTAAACGGCAATTGTCTTATCCCTTTAGATCCCTGACATAATCTAGTAAGGTTAGAGTCTCAATACCAAAGATAAACATTAATCCATCTTAAAGTTCTTCACCTCAAATGGTTGTGTGTGTGTGGGGGGGGGGGGGTGGTAATAGTTATTTCTCGCATTGTATTATAAACGGCTTTCCGCAGATATAGAATGTACAATTATAAGATCAAAACCAGTTTTTTTAGCCCCGAGGTGCCGAAGGCACCGGCTAAAAAACTGGTTTTAATCTTATGATTGTACATTTTCATATTCGTAGAAAGCTGGATATAATACGATGCTAGACATAGTTTTTTCATATGGATGAGAACCGGTTCCTATCCACCGGATTCGAATGAATACGAGAATAATTATTCCAAGAACCAGAGAGAGAGGAGAGTGTGTGTAATAAACACAGGTCCCCAAAGATTCGTTGGCTTCACAACTTTGGGGACTTTAGTAAAATTGGATTGGGTGATTCAAACTATTTCATATTTACAATAAATTTTAGCTTATTTTTTTTTTTTAATATCAATGGGTTTGAATATTTTTTTGGAATTCACATTCAATTTTTTTTGTAGATATTTTCTGAAATGATTTTCTTACAGCTAGAGCTAATATCTAATTTTATAATGTTTTAAGTTGAAACATAGCCATGTCTTTGACCAATCCACAAATACTCACACATAATATATAAACCAGAGATCTAAAGGGATAAGACAATTTCCGATAAAATGATGTAATTCCCATTGATGATGCACAAAATTACTTCTTCTATAATATACGATTGGTAGTTGGAACGTTTGGACACTTAACTTAATGAACCTAAAAAAATTGAATATATGAAAAAAGGCATTGGAAGCAAAAAATATTTTTAAAACTATAAATATATAAATCTATTTTGACCTATTATCTCTATAAATGAATGAAAAAATAAAGACTTTGGTAGGCTCTTAAAAATATTAGAGTTGTTCAGCTAATTAGATTACAAATTTAGAAAAACACACATTCCAATCAACTCAAAAGAGTATAAAGTATAAATGCAGTTACTTATGTAATCCATCCGTGTTGGGCGTTTTTGTAGATTTTCATGTATACGGGAATGAGATATAACTTTAAGTGGGGAAAGAAATTTTTAAAACCATGATTAACTAATTATATTAATTAGTCTTAATTAATTGAATCAAATTTAAGGCGAATGGAAAAGTTCAAATACGAAGAAAGTCCGTCAATGACATCATAAAAATGAGGAAAGGAGGAGTGGGAAAAAAAACTCCTAAAAAAGTTATGAATAATCCCTCGTTTTTATGACGTTACATGATGATTTTTAGAAGGTCTTTCTTCGTATTCGAAAAGTTCATAATATCACATCTTTGTTTTGCTATGAAATGTCTCCAAAGGTCTATTTCCATAACAGTAACCAATAGCCCAACGAAATAAAATATCTAGAACCAACTAAAAAGAAACTGTAAAACAATGGTTTAATTACTGTAAAAAATAGGTACTACTGATTATTCATTTGGCTCAAGAAAATAAACGGTTGTGAAACCCGCCAAAAAAAAACACTTGGCAAAACTCTCACACCTTGTAATTGCAATTTTCTTATGGTCAAATGTCCGGGGAAAAAGGGATAGGATAATATGTAGAACATTATTTCTAATTCAACCCGAAATTTTACTTTCATTTTTAAATCTCCAATTAGTTTTATGATAGATTTAAGTATTATGTTAAATGTAAAACATTACCTATATAGACCTAAACAAGAATGAAAACATCCATATGTAGTAAAGCACAGAAATCATGGCTTGGACAAAAAAATCAAGAAAACCATTAAAAAATAAGTTTTATGTATGTCGTAGGCAGACAAAAATTATAGACGAGGTGTTCATATGTCCGACAAATATTAACTGAAACTTCCAACTGTCTATTTTCAATAACAGCCGAGAAACATTTCCCGTTTAGCGTTACGGACTGACGGACGGACATACAATGGAGAAATTCACTCTTAAACACAAAATCATATTTACTTGCGCTAGTTAGATCACATAATCCTATTATATAAAGTAGTAAGATTTTTTTTTCTGAAGCTTCAGATCTCAATAACTACTGAAACTACTGATTCTTTGTTTTAAGTAAGCTTCATAGAGGTCTAGTGATGGTTAACAGGTTTATGGGATTGTTCTAAGCTATTTTTCTAGCCCCTTTGAATACAATGCCCTTAGATGGCAGAAGCGCATCCGCCAGTAAATTTATAAAACAATTCTGTTTACTAGCCAAAATATTATGTGGTTGTTAGTTTTTTTCTCCGTCAATTTAAAACTTAAAAATTTAAAGTTAAAATATTTTTATGTAGCACAGCTTATAGAGGAAGGGGACATTGTTTATTATACTAGTCCCTAAAATTTAATAATAACCTTTTCTTATTCTTTGGCTTAACACCTTTGAGGACTTCAGTGGCTTTTTATTGGTGGGTTTATTTTTTTAAGTGTTCAAACGTTTTAGCAACTAATTTTACGCTACAGAAAGATACATTTAGTGTATAATCATTGGGGATTTACATTAATTTAATGTCTATTGTCTTATCCCTTTAGATCCCTCAATTCTATAAATTAGCACTAGCTTCTAGGAAAAGTGCATTTAAGGGGATTTTGTTTTTTGAAAATAGCCTTATACCATCTAATGGCATATATGAAACTTCCCGAAAAAAAAACAAAAGCCTATTTGACCCATCAATTATAAGATCGTCTGCTTCCTAAAAAAAATTTATAATTTCTCTATGATGCTCTATATAGTGCTTATAAAAAAGGGGATAAATATCAAAACTTTGAACCGACATCTTATTAGAAAAATGGACTATTCTAATATAACGCCTTTGGGGATACTTTGGCCAGAAGTTTTTAAATCTATCCCCTTTTTTATAGGCACTATAAAGAGCTTCATTCACGTATTAAATTCTTCAAAGGATAGTCAAATTGTTATGTGGTTAAATATAAACCCGCATGCGCATATAATAAATTAGTATTACGTTTTATATACTAGTAAATGGATTCTTATAAAAATTAGAAATTTTCTTATTTGACTTTAGAAAACTTATTTATTTTGGAAATTCAATTTAAGAGTTTTTTTTTATAAAGCTCTTATTTGTTTTAATGCTAGACTTGTGAGATACCTATTATGACTTATACAGTTAGGGAGTTGAATCCATTTTTATAGAAGCAGAAATATAATCTATGATTATGGTTTGGACCCTCTAAAACTGTAATCTACCTTTCCACTTTCCCCTCTCTTGGTGAAGATATCTTCAACGCCGATACGATTTTTAAATGTAAGATTCTACTTTCCCTTCTCTTGGTGAAGATATCTTCAACGCCGATACGATTTTTGAATTGTAAGATTCCACTTTCCCCTCTCTTGGTGAAGAGGGGAAAGTGGAAGGGTAGATTACAGTTTTAGAGGGTCCAAACCATAATCATAGATTATATTTCTGCTTCTATAAAAATGGATTCAACTCCCTAACTGTTATAGAGATCTGGATTGTCTTAGAATAGTTATTTCTCGCATCGTATTATAAACGGCTTTCCGCGGATATAGAATGTACAATTATATTTTATATTTTTATATTCGTAGAAAGATGGATATAGTACGATGCTAGACATAGTTTTTTCGTATGAATAAGAACCGGTTCCTATCCGCCGGATTCGAATGGGTGTGTGTTTGTCTGCCTGTGTGTCTGTACCGAAGGATCTCACTAACCGCTGAACCGATCGGGTTCTGCTTAACAGGGTAGCATCTCAGAGGTCCCGGAAATGTTTATAACTCTTTAGGGGATGGTACTACCACCCTCCCAAGAGAAATCACAAAAAATCGAAAATATTTATTTATAGAGACTCATATACGCAACATAGCTAGGTATCGTAGAAACTTGAAAGCAACGTAGATCAGTATCGTATTATTTTTTAAAAAAGTGCCACTTTAGGCTTCTGGGGGCGTAGCCGCTATTTATTCATATAGGGACAGTCATTATCATTATAATTATATTATTTAGGGTTGACACTGAAGCAAAGTAAAATGCAGAGATGCGCCGCCTCTGGTCAAGGGCAACACTGCAAAGCAGAAAGGTAAATCATGAAGCAGCTTATAGTGCCTAATACAAATGACCAATTATAGGCCAGTATACAGTTTAACTTTGATCAATTAAAATGTATACTGGTCTACCATTGGTAATTTGTATTGTATGAGGTCTTGTTTTATAGGCACTATAAGCTGCTCCAGAAATAAATTTTTATTAAATTATCATTATTTTTTATTTTTAGCTTTACTTAAAAAAATTTATTGCATAAAAAATGTGTAAAATATAAAAGATTGAAAATGCATAAAGTCCATTATTTTAAATGCATGCATAATAGCCTGTCCCGGATTTGAAAAATTTTGTTAAAATTTCAATTCTAGTGTGTCGATATAAACCTGAAATTAACCAAAAAAAATGGGAGCAGCCCTGATTATAATATATGAAGGTGTAGCAAGTAATTTTCCAAAGTCAAAATTGTCAAAATTGCATACGAGTTTCAACTCTACATTAGCCTGTCCCAGATTTGAACATTTATGTTAAAATTTTGGTTCCCAACCAAAATATGGTTAATTTATGCAAAAACAATGACCAATGCAAAATATTTTTTCTGTAATGCAAAAATTGCGACGGTAAAAGCACTTGATGAGTAGAATCAGAAACTTTTGTCCGCTTCAAAATATCTCGTTCCTAGTCTGAGAAAATCACAAAAAACATAAAAAAAACTTCTACAAATTGGACAATTCTCAATAAACTCTAAATAATGGTGGTTTTTTCATCATTTCTAAAGCTAGGAACGAGATATTTTGAAACGGACAAAAGTTCCTGATTCTACTCCTCAAGGCCTTTCCTAGGAGCACCATGAAGCCATAGTTCTGATGCAATGAATTTTTGACCTCCATAAGGGGGGCCTCAAAATTTTAAAGTGCTTGTACCGTCGCAATTTTTGCATTACTGAAGAAATATTTTGCATTGGTCATTTTTTGGAATAAACCAACCATACTTTGGCTGGGGGCAAAAATTTTAAAAAAATTTTTAAAATCCGGGACGAGCTAATGCATAACTTAGTATAAAAATTCAGAGTATTGTTGTAGGGCTTTTATAGATTTGGATTGGCAGATCTCCTCTATCTATAATACAAAGTAGAATGATGTCCGTCTGTCCGTCCGTCCCTTAAGATCTCGGTAACCATTGAACCGATCGGATTCAACTCTTCAGGGCATATACCTACTGGTTCTGTTGTGGTATTAGGCTATTTTCTTTGGGGGTGGGACACCCACAACTCCCCCCAAAACAAAAAATCCCCCACCGTTTTTTAGGCAGTTATTTTAAAATAAATGGCAGCACCAAAAATACTTACTTTTTTTAAAGTTACCTCTTTGGGCAAAGCCCCTAGAGGCTAGGGGCGAAGCCGCTAGTCTAGTACATTGTATGTTAATTTTATTTATGGTGCATTATTTGCCAAGTGGACCACTTTTTTGTTTTTTTTTGTGGTTTTTGTTACCTACCTTCATGGATAGCTAGATATCTAGATATCTAGGGACTGTGACACTTTTTTTATGTCCTCTAGGATCATAGAGATTAACAGTACTACCGAAATAGGAGAGGTAGTGCAAAAAGTGGTACATTTGGGAAATAAATCACCTTATTAACTCTTTATATTTAAATTTTAAATTGACGATATCTCCCACTCCTTCATTAAATAGTTTGGAAGTTTGACGCTTTTTCAGCTAGTAATAAATATTGAGATTGGATTAGGAAACACCGAGAAAACTGTGTACACATTCGGAAATTAAAATTCAAATGATCTGAATTTTAGATAATGGAAGGATGTATTCATTTGAGTTTAAACTTTGCAGTGTATCTATTCCTGTTTAACTGCAATAAATCCAAATGCGTAGTTTTATAAGTTTTTCTATCTCTAAGAACAACTCTCTAGTGGTCTTTAAACACAACCAACAAACTTATTTTTCATTTTAAATATAGTTTATTTAAGTATGTATTGTATGTCCAGTAAGACCTCGTAAACAGCTTAGATTAGCACTCGATAAAGTAAATATTGGTTCTGAGAAAAATAATCCCTCCCTTATATATACTTCCTTATATAAATTTTTCCCCCTACATACCTAGGGCCCTAGAGAATAGGGGCGAAGACACTAACTCATTAAAACTAGATAGACATCTAAGAACTGGAAAAATAGATTTTATTTCCTAAATGTATCATTTAAGAGTCATAATTATTGTAGGTTTGATTCTAACAAAGCAATTAAAAAAAAAGATGTTAATGGCTATCAGAATTTCAAATGTTTTAATATAGTAGTAATTATTTTTGAAGCGCAGAAAAGTGTCATGTGCGACGTCAAAAAAATTACATCTATTATCAATCTCTTTTTTAGGTGTTTCCTATTCATTTTCTCCTCTAATTCCTCCTTTTTAGACGTATTTTTAAAACACACATGTTAGAAGACGAAGAAAGTCGCTCAAAAAAATTCTGTCGTCATAAAAATAAAAAGAAAACCCCTAAAAAAGAGATGGATAATCCTTCATTTTTATGACGTCACATGCTGATTTTTTGAGCGACTTTCTTCGTTCTCCACATGGCACTTTTCAGCGCTTCATTAATTTTGCCATTTTCGCGGATTAAATGGCACACCAAAGAAAATTGAAATTGTATGAGTGGTATAAAGACAAATCCCTAAAATCCACAATAGCTCTGTGTATACCTTTCTGCATTTTAATATTCAACCATTTCTTTTCTTTTTATATCTTTTCCATCAAAATTTTTATATATATTCTAAGGCATGCCTTTCTTCATTTAAATCATGATTGCTGTAAAATGTAAATAGAATAGAAATAACTCTTTCATAAATTTATTAAGTTAAACAACTTTTTTTCAAATAGAATATTTTCAATAATAATGAACTTCTTTTGAAACCCTACGGAGAGATAAAACCTTGAACCCTGTCTAAAACTAACCTAACCCCTATGTTAACATATCTATTTGCATTTTAAAAATTCTATACAGGAGGTGGGGGGGGGGGGGGAGAATGGCCCTAATCCATTACAGAAGCCATATGAAGGTTGTAAGGTTTTTATGTCTGAGGCTAAAGATTCATAAATGTATTGCGGAGGTTTTTGGCTGTTTTTCCTGACCTCCCCTGCCTTTCCCTAGAGGCCAGGGGTGAAGCAACTATTATATGTTATAGTGATTTTCTTGAATTTTACGTAGGTGGACAAATTGTCCCAAAAATTAGCCATGTGACGCCATAAAAATAAGAGAGATGAGAGGAGAAGTGGGAAAGAAAACCCCTAAAAAAAGAGATGGATAATTCCTTATTTTTATGACGTCACAAGGCAGATTTTTTAAGACACTTTGTTCAGCTACAGTTTTACATTTAATTTTTAAAGTTTTTTTTTCTTAAATGTACAAAACACAACCAAACATTAATTAATGAAACTTTATAACCAATATAATATTGGTTATTTGTTCTTATACTTTTAAAACTTGCATACAATCTTAGTCTACTTGGTGTCTGTCATCGGAAAATGGTCTTATTGTGTGTGTTACAAGTCACGTGATTTATACAGTGCACATAGGGGCAACAAGGGGATTCAATTCACCAC
This sequence comes from Acartia tonsa, assembly GCF_053477335.1. Taxonomy (NCBI): domain Eukaryota; kingdom Metazoa; phylum Arthropoda; class Copepoda; order Calanoida; family Acartiidae; genus Acartia; species Acartia tonsa. The sequence continues at coordinate 7,035,976 of NC_137265.1, read as the reverse complement.
CCCCAATTCAAGTTTTAATCATTCTATGAGTATTACCATACCCAATGTACATCAGATTTCAAAGGAATCGTAAAAATACGCTTTTTAAGTAAGCTTTCTAATGCCTGAAAGTCAAGAAATGCAAAAATTTTCTTACAGAAAAGGGCATATTTTTTGTGTTTCACCAACAATTTTAAAAGTATTATAAAATCTCTTAGAATTAACGTAATTAGACAAAATAACTTCAGGTGAGTCATGAACTACATGTATTTTGACAATATAAAAGAAAAAAACACAAATTTAAGAAATAAGTCCTAAATAATTCTAGTTGAAGTTAAGATTTTTTGTTTGTTTTATAATCAACATTTAAGTAGACAGTTAGAGGAAACATGTTTTCACCGGTTGCCACCGGCTAAAAATACGATATTTGATTGCCCGAAGACATATTATAATCGCCTGTACTGGTTTTATTTACCCCCCCGCGCCCCCGTAGGGGTTTTTAGCACGTTTTCTGAGGGTGGGTGCACGAAAAGTTTGTAAGAAAAAGCGTTTAAATGCGCTTTTAAAGGCAAAACTTAAGATATAATTCAATTAAATAAAGAAACAAAAACATAGTTATATTGAGAAATAGTTATTCAGACTTTGAATTAAAGTTAATAATAAATATTTTCAAGTTCTATTGCACTAAATGATGGGGAGGAGAGGGGGGGGGGTCTAAACCTAAATCTAAACCTCTTTATGTTCGAGGTTTTAATGTAATTATAGATTATTACAAATATAAGGGATTTAAAGGGATAATACAAAGTTTGATAATTGATGTACATCCCCAATGATAATACACAAAATTACCTTGTGTAGATTAAAATTAGTATTTAAAACGTTTGAACACATAACTTTAAAACTTTAGGGACTAGTGTTAAAAACAGCCTAATGTCCCCTCCCTCACTGCGGAAAGGTAAAATCAATATGCAAATAATGTGAGGTTCTTATAATCAATTGAAATTGGAATTAGCAAGTAGCCTATCCGTCTGTCATTTGGTAATGCTTTATGGCCTTTATGTTTAATGTCTGCAGTTTTATTTAGGAAGGACATTGGGCTGTTTATTACACTAGTCCCCAAAGTTTTATAATAATATTTTTATATTCGTTGGCTTAACAACTTAAGGATTTTTTTTATTGGTTGGTTCATTACGTTCAGTGTCAAAACGTTTCAACCACTAATTGTCATCTACAGACAATTAATTTTGCAATATAACTTGGTGTATCAATATTGGGGATTTACATACATTTATCAGTCATTGTTTTGTCCCTTAGATCCCTGGGTGTTTATCTATAATACAAAGTAGATTGATGTCTATCCGTCTGTCTGTCCCTTAAGATTAAAGTAACCACTGAACCGATTGGATTCTAATCTTCAGGGAATATATCACCCTCAACCCTCCCAAAAAACAAAAATCCCCGTCAATTATTTTAGCCTATCCGTCTGTCTATTGGTAATGCTTTGTTTTTATATTATGTAGTTACATGGTCTTCATTTTTAATGTTTGCAGTTTTACTTAGGAAGGGAGGGGACATTGTGCTATTTATTACACTAGTCCCCATAACGTTTTTATATTGGTTGGCTTAACAACGCGACGTTAGGAATTTTGTTTAATTTTTTATTGGTTGGTTCATTAAGTTGAGTGTTGAAACCTTTCAACCACTAATTTTCATCTACAGACAATTAATTTTTTTGTAATATAATTTGCTGCATCAATATTAGGGATTTACATACATTAATCAGTCAATGTTTTGTCCCTTAGATTCCTGGGTTTAATCTATAATACAAAGTAGCTTGATGTCTGTCCGTCTGTCTGTCCCTTACGATCTTAGTAACCACTGAACCGATTGGATTCTAATCTTCAGGGAATATATCTACTGGTCCTGTGGTAGTTTTAAGCTATTTTTTGGGGCGTGGGACGTCCTCAACCCTCTAAAAAAACAAAAAATCCCTCTCAATTTTTTTATGCAGTTAATTTTAAATGTAATGGTTGCAGCACCAGAGGTATTTTTTTTTAATTACCTCTTAGGACAAAGCCCATAGAGGCTAGGGGCGAAGCTGCTATTCTATAATACAAAGTAGCTTAATGTCTGTCTGTCTGTCCATCCCTTAAGATCTCGGTAACCACTGAACCGATTGGATTCTACTTTTCAGGGAATATACCTACTGGTCCTGTGTTGGTATTAGGCTATTTTTTTAATGTAGTGGTTGCAACACCAGAGATACTTAATTTTTTTAATACCGCTTAGGGCAAAGCCCCTAGAGGCTAGAGGCAAAGCCGCTAATATACATATAAACGGTAAACAAGAATCTTAATATCATTTTAAATATAGATATTAGTTATAAAAATTGATGTCAATCATGCCCACATTTAAAATGAATTTATTTTTACTTAAAGTGAAACTTGTAGCTAGCTAAAATAAGGATTCCCCATCCACTCCCTTTACACCATCCCCTCCCCTCATACTGAAATGAATTTCCAGACCCCAACAACCCTAATTTGACACTTTGAACACTAAAATCGGTCTACAATTGACATAGATACACTTTCAAGGGCCCAAAAAGCTAGTTATAGAGTAGCTGCGCTACTGAAAAATTGTCAAATTTCTCTGATAAGTTTAGAAATGCATTCCCTGACCTCAAAACCCCCTAATATGACATTTTGAACACGAAATTCGGGCTCTAAATAATTAAATCCCCTTGTTTCTGGATTTGCCCCAATGTGCAGTGTGTTTTTTTATGAGAACTTTTTAAAAAGCAATTTTACCCCACTTATAGTTATCAGAATTTAATGATTAACGGCTTATTTTCTTCGTTTTTTATAACCATTTACAGAGCATCAAAAAAATATTTCAGTTTTTATTTAGAAAGTGCAGTAAAATCAAAAATTCAAAATTTAGGTGTCAACATCTAAAAATGGTTTTAGTGCATTTTTCTTAAGCTCAAATCTTCTACCCTTTGCAAGAAAAAAATTGGATTTTCAGTAGTCGACTTTGGGGGGCCAGTACTCCCTCCCTGGTTGAGAAATGGACTTCAAACTTTAAAATGTTCTAGTACATGTCCCCAAAAGTATCTGTATCAATTTTTAATTCTGTATCTCTACTTTGAAGCGTTTTGCAGCCATTCTTGCAAAGGGTATAAGATTTAAGCATGAGAAAAATTGCGCTAAAACCATTTTTAGATGTTGACACCTAGGTTCTATAAATGGTTATAAAAAACGAAGAAAATAAGTCATTTATCATTAAATTCTGATAACTATAGGTGTGCTAAAATTGCTTTCAAAAAAGTTCTCATAAAAAAACACACTGTATTTTTTTTCAGAACATTGATGCAGGGCAGAAGAACTGTGATACGAATGTTAGGTAAGAAATTTTCCAGTATGGCTTTGAAACCGATTAAAATCCGCTGGATTATAACCGGTTTAAATCAACACTGAAACATCATATATCGTATCGTTTAATCATAATGTTAAAACCAGTTTTTATTAACCCGTGCGATTTGCATCTCGGGGCTAATTAAACTTATAATCTTATAATTGTACTTTTTATATCCGCGGAAAGCTGTTTATAATCGATGCGATAAATAATTATTATAGTTTTCTCAAGAAAGATATTTTAATATTCCTTCCTAACTTTTCTGTGTACAATTCTAAGTGCCTAGCGAGTACAGAAAACTCTCTTATATTTAAAATCAATTGAAAAAAAGGGTGGAGGATTGGTTTATTCTCAACTTTGGGGACTATACTTGCAGTACCCAATAACTCCGTCCTAACTCCGACACAAAAAACTAATCTTTTGTTTTTAAATTATTTGAGGGTTCTATCCTTGACTAGGCACTTTGAGAGAAACCACCTTTAATAGATATGAGAGAAAGAGAGAGAGAGAGAGAGATAGATAGAGAGAGAGAGAGAGAGAGAGAGAGAGAGAGAGAGAGAGAGAGAGAGAGAGAGAGAGAGAGAGAGAGAGAGAGAGAGAGAGAGAAAGAGAGTTAAGGAGGGTGTAGATTGATTAATATTGTCATAAACTTTCTAAAATTTTTATAACTTTGTTTATAAAATGTACATTTTGCAACCTTTAAAGATATTTTAATTGCATTTTCCAAGATTAGAGATTTTTTTTCTGAGAAATAAGTTAATTAAATCTTTAAACTTTTAATCTAACGATTTTCCTCATATGAAACATCATTGAGTTCAATGGGTTAGGTATCTCAACTAATCTTTGTTTGTTGGATTTACTCTCAATTAAGTATGATTATGAAGCTTATCTGAAAAAGTTTAAATATAATTATCCAAAGTAGATTCAATTCCTTCAGAAAAATATACCCAGGGATAAGGGATGGGAAACGTAGGAAAATATTATTTCAGGCCTATTTCAAGCCTAGGCCTAATAAACCAGTTTTGGGATGACGCAGTGGTTCGTCCTAAACGCTAATGAAAAAGCTGTGTGTGTGTGTGTAGATAAATTCAGGTAGCTAGTTTAAAGTAAAAAACATAACTTTTTATAAACCTATATATTAATGGCTTTTGTTAAAATGAAGTTTTTTCTCTCCCAAAATTTTTTTATCTTTTACTTTGGTAATTTGAACTGTCAGAAAGCTATTGTTGGGTTTCCCTCAGACAGATTTTAGTTTGTATTATTTGCATTTCTATTAATGAGTAAAAATTTTATTTGAAAATTTCATTGCTAATTAAAATTCAAAATAAATAAATAAATATGCACTTGGGTAACATTCTATCAAGTTCTTTGGATACTATAATGTAATGATATATCTGTACTGTGTTGTATTGTACAAAAATTAGGGTTAAGGTGTTGTATCAATTCCGTACTAAATTTTAAAATTCAAAATACAACATCTAATTTATAAACTACCAAATGAAAATTCGTAGCTACCTTCTTTCCAAAGTAATAATCCCGTTATTTTGGTTTTTTCTATATGGCCCTTTTTTAATGTTTAACTCTAAGCAGATTTAATAATTAAACTAATGTGATCTAACACCATTTATATTTATTTTTTCGTAGCAGACGAAATCATTATTTTTTCTAGAATTGTCTGCTTCTAAAATTTCCGCCAATTGGTGATTGGTTGATACAAAACAAGCCCAAATCACAGAACACTATTGGTTTAGAGCGGTAGCCAATATGAGCCGTCCGCCAGTGAGGTCATTAAATTAGGCAAATGGTAAAAGTTGCATGATCCCTTTCAAAACCAGGCCGAGACCTAATTTATGGCCAGGTTTCCTATCCCTTATCCCTGATAATACCTATCAATATCAATGTAAAGCTTCCACGAAAAGAATACAAAATATTGAAAACCTAAACTAAGCAATTTGTCAAGTGGGTGTTTTGCCACAAAAAGCCTAGTCTAGCTAAAATCCCCCACAACCATCTTATTTTGATATTCATTTAAAAAAGGGTGAATGGGTGCTTTTTCGTTTGTTTGTTAATTACTTTAAGTCAGTCTATATTATATTTGGTAAACAAATATAGCATAGGAAAAGAACTAATCACCCCCTCCCCCTTCTTACTAACTTATTTTCAGTTAATTTGAAAGGCTTTTCAGTGCTCTAAAGACACTTAGAGGGAAAGCACCCATTTGTTAAATATGCTTTTGATTTCAGCTGCTGTGGTGTTTGCATTCTTCATGTGTTGGTCTCCATTTCACTCTCAGGAATTTATTTACATTTTAACAAATAGATTTAAATAAAGCATCTTATAGGGCCTAATAAAAAATGACGTAATACAATACAAATGACAAATGATTGTGATTGACCAATGGTAAAATGTATACTGGCCTATCATTGGTCATTTGTATTGTAAGGCTTTATTTTTTATCAGTCACTATCAGCTGCTTCGATCTAAATTAATACAGGGGGCAAGAGTTAAAAGATATACCCTAACTAATCAAAGACCCCATAATACATCCTCATTGGTTCTAAGATTTGTCAGCTTAATTTTTACAAATTATTTTTATGTCTGAAAACAACGCCATAAATCTATCGGGTCCTTGAATAAAAAGGAGGTAGATGTTTGGTGTATCACATCTATACTTAAAAGTTTAATATCTTATCAATATATTTATATCTCAATCATTTCTAAGGCAGTTAGTTTCCTTCTGTGAATCTGTCTCTCGGTGATGCTAGGGTTATCTAATAAGGCTCCATATGTTTTTTTTTATACATTAATGGGTTTATTCATACTTGGATTATACCAGATTATTATGTTTTCCAGTAAAGTTGAAAAACAATAATCCACTTCTTTGAATAACAGCCAATATCGTCTGAAATATTAACACAGCCAAGTCGCTACAAAAGAGCAGAAAGCAATTTGCTAGAAGACGAAAAAGGTACCTACCACTGGAACCAGGTAGTTGTCTAGGTTATACATATATACTTCAACATTTAGCTAACATACACTTATAAAACAAAATAAGAAAACTATTTGAAAAAGACTTTGTATTATTTGGAATTTCAAAGGTTTAAAAGTGATAATATCATTACATATTTGGTATGTGCGCATTTTCAATTTCATGTTTTATAAGATAATCTGTTCTTATAGATTTATATAAGAATAAAATGTGTACAGTATATTGGAATTATATTTGGGACTATTGCTATAACTGGGTGACTTAAAACCCAGGCATGTTAGCAAATGTGTTTTAACAAGGATGACAACAGCTATAAAAGTCTTTAAAACTATAAGACAAACGAACATTAACACTTGTAGAGAGTAATAACTCAATAAGCAGAATATAAATGTATAAGTCTAGACAAAATTGTGAGTGAATTTATTGCAAAACTGGTTAAATACTGGATACTTTTTAAGGACACTTATATTTTAGAAACTGATTATAGAAATGCTTTGCTTATAAAATTGTACTTTGTTTTCCTAGAAATTAGTATTCCAAAAATCAAATGAATAGGATAAATATATACATGAAAAATTGTTTTCAAACAAACTAAAAATCTAGATTTTAAAATCGTACATAACTACCACAGGAATCACCATTCTTACATGTTTGGGACTTACAGAGATGCTTCGCTTAAAACATTGTTCCTTGTTCAATCAGAATTAGATTAATAGGATAATTAAATTGTTTTGAACCTAGTAATAGTGTCTAACTTTTTTTCTTTGTGACGTAACAAAAATCGAAGGATGAGAGGGGAGGTGGGAAAGGAAACCCCTAAAAAAGAGATGGATTTTTGTTACGTCACAAAGATAAAAAGTTAGACACTATTACTAGGTTCATTGTTTTTAATAGGTTAAAATCGACATTTTTTAAATGGACGTACGGATATTCTGGAAACTATTAAAGAGTTGCTGCGCTTTCTGAATCGTATCTAACTACTAAAGGAAATAGCATGCCAAGTTTAAAATCGGTAGAACAATTTCAACATGCTTAAATTAGCAATAAGATCTATCAGTTACAGACGGACGTATGGATGGACGGACCTACCCTATTTCTAGAAAATATTCGAATTTAAAAACTTTTCTAAAAAATTCCTTACTGTAAGATATATGACATATCAGAGTAGGACATAATATTAAATTAGCATTCATGTACCTATCACATCAAAGTCGTGAATGAATTAAAATTTGTGCTAGTACATCTGTTATGGAAAGTGATAAAAATGTATTCAGGAAAATGAAAATCTTTGAAAATCCCAAATCAGTCATGAATAATAATTTTTTGATTGCTACAATGATCAATTTACTAACATGATCTTTAGTCTTTGCTTCAAAGCCTCTCAAAATATATGAAATTTACAAGTGCTAGAATTTGGGTTTCTTATGCAATTTTTTTTTTAAATCAAAAATTTTGTCAAAAAGCAATTTTGAAAAAGAAGGGGGAATTCCTATTACCTCTTTGGGGAAAAAGCCCCTAGTGGCTAGGGGAGAATCCATTAATAATTAATAAAGTTGTCATCACTAAACATGCAGGATAGTAGGAAAACAACCCACTCCCCCAAATGATAGGGTTAATAAAAGTTTTTCAAATAATGAAAAAGACAGTGCTTTAACATTTTGTAAAAGCGGAGCTTTTCTATAATTAGGGTCGGTCAGTCAGTCCTTCCGTAAGTCTGAAACGAATAGCTTTTTTCGGATGCTGTAAGTATTGGTGCAAAAAATCTACTGACAATTTTGCTTCGCATCTTATACATTTATATTCTGATTATCCAGTTCTGACACCATACAAGTGTTAATGTCTGTTTGTCCTACCGTTTCAGTGCTTCGCTTTTATGTATGTTGTCATCCTTGTTTACATAAGATTATTTTATATGAACTATCCTTTGATGTTATAACTTTTGATTGAAAGAAAAAAGGAAAAGGTGAAAAACGTTATGAATACGGTCACAATTACTAGATAGAATTTTTTGTTTTAAAATCAATGAAAATAGCAGAAAAAAATTATATTCAAATAGATCTTGTTGTAGAGAGATGGTGCACTCTGACTCAAACCTATTAGAGAGATATGTATTTCAACATAAGGATACAAAATAATAATAATAAAATTATTACTCATATTCACATATTTTTTGCATAGTTTGGTACTTTTATTACCTGGGTTGGCCGTTGCATAAGCTGAAAATACCAGTTTAGGACAAACATATTCAAATAAATTTTATAAGGTTTCTAGCTACATCGAATTTTAATAAGATAATTATATTGGATATATATTATATAACATATATGTGCATATAACATATATATAGGTTTAAACAGAACAAAAATAAATCAATAGTATGGTATTGGCAATGCTATTTACACTATGATACAATGGGGTTAGAAAATTGTTAAAACAGATTTTAATTATTTTTACAGACAAAACATTTTGTATAAAGTAATATGGTTTTTTTTCTGAAGCTAAAATTTCAAGTTCTTCTTTTTACGGAAGCTTTATATAGGCCCCGGAATGGTTTTAGGCTAGATATAAGCCTAGGAACGGTTTTATTACAATTTTCTGTCCCTTTTTTATAACTCATATAAATGAAAAGCCCATAGATGCTAGGTGCGCAGCCGCAAGTAGGCCAATGACTAAATAGATCAGGATATTAAGGTCTAATTTAGTGTTTTTAATGACTTTGAATTAATAAAGATTTAAATTTTACTTGAACCTGCAACATTAATATTATCTAAAACATGTATAAACAGAATATAATTTATCACATTTAATGTGAGAATGTTGCTATTATCATATTCAAAATAAATGCTGTAATAAGCTTTAAAATATTTAAACACTAGTCTCTCATTGGACACAAAATGACGTTCAATAAGAAAAAGGAATAAAAAAATTGGAAAGAAAATTATTTTATTTCAAAATTAATTCTTGGCATTTTGGAATAAAAAATATAGGGGAAAGAAAATTATTTATTTCAAATTTATTTCTGGTCTTGAAATAATATTCATTATTTTATTTTATTTCGAGTGTCAACCAATAAGAAATAGGCATGCTGTTTTAAAAGTTTGGAATAAAAATTATTATTTTTTGTCAATTCTTTTTTTCAGAGTATAAAATGAGAATAAATTTTCCAACATCATTATTGATTTCTAATTTAACATTTCATACAGTGGGTAATATTTATTTCAACATTTTTTGTCATTCAAAATCAAGTGTCACAAAAATAATAATATTTAACATAAAAAAGAAATTTTTAAAATAATTTTGTTTTCTTTATTTGTTGAAGATTTAAGCCCAAGCTTTTTCTGAGAGGGGAGACCCCCCTCAACCCCCCCCCCCTGACGCTCTCTTCTTTAAATCTTTCATTATTTCTGTAATTTATTCTAACTATCTTATAAATTTCAAAACATGAGATAAAAAGGAAATAATTTGCTGTACATTATTAAAAAATTTAAAAATTGTAAAAAAAATTCCAACATGATTTTTAATTTTAAATACAAGAATATTTTTTCCTATATGATATGTTAAATTTAAATACAGGAATAATTTTGTACTGTGGAATTGAAGAAATAAATGCTGTACATTAGAGTGGCTTGATTTTCAATGATTTTCTAATTTTAAATGTGCTACATACACTTTCTGTCTGAACATCATATAAGAGACAAAAAAATGAAAAGAAAATATTTTGAATAATGGGGAGGCTCGCTGATGCATGTAAACTTTTAGAAAGACACTTGTGGGGAGAATTTTTTTTTTTTTTGTTGGGGGGGGGCAATTATTTTTCTTTCAAAGTATAGCTTTATGCACCTTCCCAATTTTGTCTTGAAGAGTAGAATAAGAATAAAAAATCTGTTTTTAAAACTATTGATCCTAGCAAGAAAAATCCATAAATAAATTTAAAAACCAAGAGATTTTACATTTAATTTAAGATTTTTCATGCTTGGATGAATATTTTTTAAAACCAATTTGATATTCTTATATTAATCAACAAGACAAATTCAAAAAGATGCATAAAGCAATACTTTGAAAGAAAAAAAGTTACACCTCCAGAATAAACTTCTAAAGTTTTTAATGCATGGAAACACCTTCCCCCCATTTCCCCTCAAGGACAAAATCAATTTTTTATATTTAGGTTTCTTTTAAACTGTAGATGTTGATTACAAATTCAATGTCCAAAATTGATCCACTCTACTGTACATTGTTATAATTTAATATTTGATGTGGGTATAAACATAAGACATAGATGGTCAATCTGACCCCATTTTTTTCTTAAAAAGAAACCTTTGTTCACTTTTTGTTGTATATGAAATACAGCCCTATAGGCAACATTATTTGCAACTAAATTTTGCACTGATATAATTTTTAGAAAGATAACTTTATTATAAGAAATTAAATTATTTATAACTAACTTATTATATGTTGTGTCATACGCTTCACATTATATGATGGAAGAAATATTTTCTTCAAATATTTCACCCAAGGAAAGCTTTAACCTAAGATATTTAACAATTTATAGCTGATACATAATGTAAACAAAATTCCCTTGTGCTGTCTCTAGGTTATCTCTATTGTATAAATGAACGTACAAAAGAGGAGGAGAGAGAGAAGGAAATAGACAGAAAAGTGAGGGAGGGGGGAGGGGGAAGAAATATAGAGAAAAATAGACAGAGATATTTATTGTTCACCCTTAGATGATGTAAATTTTTTTATAGACTTTTTTGAATTTAAGAAAAAGATAGAGAATGAGACAAAACCAAGTATCATATTTTATTAATATTGCTTATACAAGAAAGGTCATTCAAAATTATTTCACCAATATTAAGGTCAAGTGACAAAAATTTAAATTTCCACCTACTTCGCCCCCAGAGGGGGCAATAGTAGAAGGAAAATTCAAATTTTGATCACATGACCAAAATTGTTGAAATAATTTTAATATCCTTTCTAGCAATCACAATATTACAAAAATATGATAAATAACTATTATGTTCTTATATAGAATCACATTTTCCTAGTTCAAATAAACTTTTTAGATTGAGTTTATTTTTGTTTGTTTTATCTTTTTCTGCAAAGATTTTATTATTTTAACTTTTTCCCATTAGGCCTTTGTTTTGGAATTAAATTAATAAAACAATTGCAAAATAAAAAAAAGAGTTTTATGTGATATAGGATATAGCTATATAAGTATGAATCGTAATTTTTGTTTGGACACTTTCAGATGATTTTTTAGGGAACTGTGTTTTAATTATTTTAGTAAATATGAATATGATGTTGAATGTAACAAATAAATTATCATCTCTATTAGATTATCATAATTTATCAACAAATACTTAATAAATATAAAGCTTTAATTTGTTTATAATCTATTTACAAATTACCTGCTTGATTTCATTAATCATCCAATAACCTTATATTATTAACCATTTTCATTGAATTTGATAAGTAACTTTTGCAACATAATACACATTCATTAATCAACCTTTTGATTATACAACATTTGGCTGGAAGTTCTAAGTAAAAAGTTTAAAGTATTTCACCACTCTAAAGGGTTAACAAAATGGACATAGCAAAAGTACGAACTAGTTTAGGGTCCATAGTAAGATTTTGTAGAATCAAGACCTATATAAATACCTTCTTAGTGGCAGGCTGATGCCGCAGGTTAAGTTGTTTTCAAAGATGTTAATCCAATAAAATAAAAATTGCAAGGAAAAAAGATTATATGCATTTCTTTCTAATTCACAAATTGAAATAGAGAAGTTCAATTTACCTAATAGAAGCTATTTTATGCTTTTCCCTATTTAATACTACTAGGGCATGCGCCTCTAGCATCTAGAGGCTCTTTATTCGAAGGGATATGGAAGGGTCTAAAACTATATTCATATTTAAAATAAATAGCCTGAAACCTTCTCAGGACCTATAAAAAGCTTCATTGTAAAGGAGAACCATATCTGTTCAGCGGTTAGCGATATCCTTCGCTACAGGCAAAAAAGCTTACTACTATATATAATAGAATAAACAAGGATGCAACATCCATAAAAGCGAAGCTCTGAAACGGTACGACAATCATACTTTAACACTTGTAGAGTGTCATAACTGAATAAGCAGAATATAAATGTAAAAGTCTAAACAAAATTGCAAGTAAATTTGTTGCAAAACTGCTTTAATACGGGATACTGTTTAAGGACATACTTACATTTTTAGAATTTAATTATAGAAATGCTTCACTTATAACATTGTACTTTGTTGTCCTATGAATCAGTATAACAAAAATCAGATGAATTAGATAACTACATGCAAATCTGTTATAAATCATGATTTTGGATTTATAACAATATTATCAGATTTTTAAATTGTACCTAACTACCATAGGAAACCCCATGCAAATCTTGAATTGAAAAATATGCTCATTAAAGTATGGGAAAGTTTTCTAGTCAAGTATATTACATAGTCATCCTTGTTATGGTCATCAAAATCCAGGGATCTAAAGGAATGTGACAATGTCCAATAATGTACATTCCCAATGATAATACACAAAATTACCCCTTCTGTAGATTACAATTAGTGGTTGTAACGTTTGGCACTCAACTTAATGAACCAACCAACAAAAAATAAAAAAAAAATTTTAGGCCAACGAATAAGAAAACATTATTATAAAACTTTGAGGACCAGTGTAATAAACGTCCCAATATCCCCTCCTACCCTGTCAAATGCTGTTATTTCTCTTTATGTTGTTATGTCAATCAAAGTGAAGAATATTGCAAAATATTGGAAAATATGTAAAAAATTCTTTACATTGCATACACTTTGCAGTCATTGATTCAAACACAATTTACTGACATGATTACAAATATGGCAATAGCTATCTATCGCATCGTATTATTGACAGCTTTCCGTGGATATTAAAATGAAAAATTTTACGATTAAAACCAGTTTTGCAAGCCCCGAGGGACCGACTTTAAAAATTGTGGAAAATAATTTGTGCTATTCATGATTTTTCAGTATGGCTGAGAACCGGTTCTAATCCAGTGGAATGTCAATATATCAAATGTTACATAAATGGATGTAGAATATACATGGATATTATTACAGGTGGAACATTGTCGTCAATTTTGATTGCAATTTGCCCCGCATTTATTGGTCGGGCCGTTTATCCAGTAGGAGGAGAGGGGAAGTGGGAGGGTCGATATTTAGCTGGCTACAAGGTTCACTTCATTAGAGTACATGACAATCCTAGTACTAATAAATTCATTGTTTCATACAAACAATAGCCAAATATTAATTTTATATTCTTATGCAATAAAAAGGTGAATTATAGCACAAAATAGTAAATTGCTTATTTTGTTAATCTTTGCATCAAAGTTCCAACATTATATTTAAAAAAAAAAGATGTGTGAACAATGGACTGTTTATTACATTAGTCCCCAATTTTTTTGTAATAAGGTTTTTTTATTCGTTAGCTTTACAACTTTGGGGACTTTTAATGAATTCTGATTGGTTGCTTGGTTGAATTCATTGAATTCAGTGTCCAAAGTTTTAAGTGTAATCTACAGAAAGGTTAATTTTGTGTCTTAACATTGTGGATGTACATAAATTTATCGGCCATTGTCTTATCCCTTTAGATCCCAGATGTTTACTAAACTTGCTGGACAAATATGTCAAAAGAATAAGTCATTTTTATTAAATAACATATAAAATTAATTAACATAGTATGCAATTATAATGCAAGGATGTGGATAGTATAAAATGAAAAAAGGCTGAAACTGAAAATTAAATTAATTGTAGAACTCCAGAGATCTAAAGGGATAAGACAACGGCCGATAAATTGATGTACATCCCCAATGATGATGCACAAAATAACCCCTTCTGTATATAACAAATATTGGATGAAACTTTTAAACACTAAATTTAATAAAACAACTGATTAAAATTTGATATAAGTCCCTAAAGTTGTTAAGCCAACGAATAAGAAAACGTTATTAAAAACTTTGGGGACTAGCGTAATAAACAGCCCAATGTCCCCTTTCTCCCTGGTAGAACTCTCTGTTTCATTTCAATGTTTAAACCAACCAGAAAGAAATTTGCATTTGGTCAGAGATTGTGATAAATCTTATGAAAAACATGTAAATATTATTATTCGAAAATTAGCAGGTTCTCATTTATCAATATCGTTTCAAATTAGAGTGATATAAGGAGGTAGTACTAGAGAATATTTAAGTATTTTGATAAGATAAAATGCTTTGTTTGAGTCAAAAAAATATTTTTGCTCTTTACCTGGATGACCCTGCCAGGTTTGCTGGCATCCTGTGCCCGCCAGGATGGAGATTTCAAAAAATTCCAACTCTCAGTTTTTAAATTATTTGAAAATTATCAGATTCTTTGAGACAATACCGTTTCAAATTAAAGTTGCTTTGGCCCATAAACAAATATATTGGATTCTGAGTAAAGCCTCTACAGTGCAGTGGCTAGACATAAAGAATTAAACGACCTCTCACCTAATTTTCAATTTATATTAAAAAAAATAAAGGGGGGGAGGGTGATTCTGTGCTCGAAAGGCGCTTTTAGGGAAACCACCATTGTCTGTTAGATATTATCTACTGAAGTTTTTATAGTGCCTATTAAATATGACGTCATACTGGCCTACCGTTGGTCAATTAAAATGTATACTGGCCTACCATTGGTCAATTAAAATGTATACTGGCCTGCCTTTGGTCATTTAGTCTACATTGGCCTATCATTGGTCATTCTAAAGAAATGGGATACCGCTACTACTAGTTATCCTTGGCTTTTGTCTGTCTTGTCTTCACGAGGTAATTTACAAAATGGGGTAAACAAAAGAGGCAATAAGTATTTCTTGAGATAAAATATCCTTCCTTCTTGATTGTATTAGGTGAAGGCCTATACTACGCCTTAAATTTAATTTCCCCAAAGAATAGATATATATATATATTTAATATTATGAAAGGAATAGGCATAATAGTCATTTATCGCAACATATTATAGACAGCATTTCACGGATATTAAAATGTAAAATTTTAAAGATTTAAGATTTTTATTTTAATTTTCGTGGAAAATTGTCTGTAATACGGTGTTATACATGATGTTTCAGTATTGCTGAGAACTTGTTATCATCCAGTGGATATTAATCGGTTTCGAAGCCATACTGGAATAATAGAACTAATAAAGACTAATAATTAGAGTCAAAAAGATCAACTTAAAATGAAAAAAATTATATAAAGGGTAGTTTTTTTTGTCAGAAGCTTAAGACCTTAATAACTACTGAACCGATTTAGTTCTCAATTTTATGAATGCTTCTCACAGGCGCCTAGATGAGTTATAGGCTATTTAATTTTTATATCTTAGTTTGGTTTTTGTTTGTTTTCTCACTTTCCTTACTCATTCGAATACAGAGCTCAAAGATGCTAGAAGCGTTACCGCTAGTATTATATAAAGTAGTGAGATTTTTTTAGCTTCAGGTAAGTCTTTTTTTTGGCTATTTTGTTTCAGATTAAAGTCTTTGGACGGTTTTAATCTATTTTTTCTTGATGCTCAGGGCATAGCTGCTACTGTAAAGAAAAAGTCAGAGAAAAATGTACCCCAAAAATATATAAACTTATTAATTTATTCCTTAGTCCCAGAGAAGTATTTTATACTTATATATAATATCATGTATGGTTTTCTTAATCCTTAACATAATAAGGGCACTCTATTTTGGGGAAAATTTAACTGTCATTTTGAGTCATAAGATAACTTTAGAAATATTTTCTAATACATATAAATGTGTTTCCATTCATGTAAAATTAAAGGGATTCAAGAACGTCCAAGCTTTTGCAATTTGGAAGGGAGGAGAAGGGGGGAGTAAAACACAGATTTGGTGAATACAAAAAAAAAACTTTAAACTCTGAACCATGGCATTAACAGAGTTAACTATGATACGCTCTTATAAGAGGTGCTTTTTTTGGTTTAGTTTTTACAAAATTTGGTGGGGTTAAAATTTTATCCCTAAACCCTGGACGGCCTTACAATATTTAAATTCAATTTGGATTAGATAAAATGTCTACATGTCTATTCTAATATTCATGAAAAAAATACTGTAATTTTTCTGTTTGAGGTTGAGTAATTTGCACTCTATTAATTCAGTTTTAACAATCGCGTTTTCCTGAATCTGAAAGTAGAATATTTCATCTTCAATTATTCTTTCCCTGCATACTTTTTTCGGCTGTTGACTCAGAAAGCGGCTAAACACTTTTCTGCGTCTGACGATCCCCTGGAAAATGTTGAAACCACAAATTCTTTTCATCTCATATTGCTAGAAATTGAAACTACCCTGTTAAATTATTTTGATGCTATTATCCAAATAACAGATCTATAGTATAGATGTATATACTGACAACTAACTCCCTTCATTTTTCAAATACCTCTTTCGTCTGCTTCTAAATTATTTTCTGCTACTTGGCTGTGTTAATATAAGCGACACCATTGGTTGATTTTCAATATCCAATAGGAAGGTTGCACAAGACGGTTGTCATGGGGAGATACAGTTATTTAACCCTTTCTCCCTCTAGTGTTTTACTCTAATATCCAAATAGTTTTATAACCTTATATAAAAGTAACAGGATATCTGTCTGTCTCTGTGTACCAAAGGATCTCGTCAACCGCTGTACAGATATGGTTCTCCTTTACAATGTAGCTTCTAATAGGACCTTAGAAGGTCTTTTAACTATTTTACTATTGAAATCGCCCCTAGAATAAAGTGATCTTCCAGAGAAAACAACGCTAGTATTTACATTAAACAGTGGAATAGATTAAATAATTTGTCTCTAATGACAATACTTTGTGTTGGACACATTGTCGACGTAAAAATCAGGCAAATACTACTAAAATGTCATATTAATTTAATTCTACCGAAAAAAAATTATTACAATTGTATGTATGTGGTCGACAAAACGGTTTAACATTGTAGAGTAGGCAAATTCCAGGAATATAAAGGGATAAGACAATGGCCGATAAATTGATGTACATTTTCAATAATGATACACAAAATTACCCCTTCTTAAAAATAATTCCATAGAAGTTTCCAAAGTTGTTAAGCCAACGAAAAGGAAAATGTTGATATAAAACATTAGAGTAAAACACTTTAGGGAAAAGGGTTAAATAACCGTATCTCCACATTGAAAATCAACCAATGTTTTCGCTTAAATTAAGTAGCAGACAATAATTTAGAAGCAGACGAAAAAGGTCATTGAAAAGGAAGGGAGGTAGTTGTCTGTATATACATCTATACTATAGATCTGTCTATAAAACTTTGGGGAATAGTGTAATAAACATCCCAATGTCCCCTCCCTCCCTGGGTAATTACACTTATTTTCTCGTATTCATTCGAATCCGGTGGATAGGAACCGGTTCTCATCCATACGAAAAAACTATGTCTAGCATCGAATTATATCCAGCTTTCTACGAATATAAAAATGTACAATCATAAGATTAAAACCAGTTTTTTTACTTCGGCACCTCGGGGCTAAAAAAACTGGTTTTAATCTTATAATTGTACATTCTCTATCCGCGGAAAGCCGTTTATAATACGATGCGAGAAATAACTATTACCAGAAAAGTTTTACAACATCACAACAGCTTCCTACCCCTATACATAAGTGAAATGCTATGGTGATTCTAAATAATAAAATATCGCTGGGAATAGGTAAAAATATAATATGAATGGGTTACAGAGAAACACACAAAATGAGAATTTATGTACATTATGTATCTTTAGCGGCTAATCCCCTAAACGACTCTAGAGGTACTTGTGGTGAAGGGAGGGGGGAGGTAATTTCTTTCTATGGGCGATTTCTCTTGCGAGGGTGGTGGTACCCTCTCCCAAAGTAGTGATAAACCTTACCAGTTTTGTTAGCCCTAAGGGGCAGATGGTCTGTATTACGATGCTATACATGGTTTTTCAGTATAGCTTAAAACCTCTTCCTTTCCAGGGGATATTAATTGCTTTCGAAGCCAATTGGAAAGAAAAATATTAAATGTAAATGATAATGAACGTGTAGAGACTAATGTTTGTGTCGGTAACATTGTATGGAGAATGGACACCAGCTTTGAGGTAAACTTTTTTCAGTTTGGCTTTGAAACCGATTTATATCTGCTTGATTAGAAGCGGTTCTTGGCCCCACTGAAAAATCATATATAGCATCGAATTACAGACAATTTTCTACAATGATTAAAATAAAAATAATAAAGCTAATACCAGTTTTGTTAGCTGGGGCCTTCAGCCCCTCAGGTATAACAAAACTGTTTTTAATCCTAAAATTTTTCTTTTTAATATCCACGGAAAGCTGTCTATAATACGATGCGATCAATAACTATCTTAAAACTCTTGTCATCTCTGCAAGGATAATTATGTCCATGAGTTTTGCAATAAAAAAGCTTAGATTATAATAATTCTAGGTTTCATGAGAAAGCTTTTTTTTATAGTGCCTATAAAAATGAAGTTATACTGGCAATTAAAATGTTAACTGGCCTGCCATTTTAATTTAGTCGTGTATTGGCCTATCATTGGTAATTTGTATTGTATGACGTCTTTTTTTATGGGCACAATAAATAGCTTCTAAATGAGCAACCAGACAATAAAAACTCTTTACTTATCTTTTTTTATTAACTTTAATAGTATAAAAATTTTCATATAAATTAATGCTTATTTTATTTTTCAGAAAAAGTCAGCATATCCTATTTATGTGCTCAGGTAAATAAATTTTATTTCTTAGTAAAGCATAGCTACCATATAATTTGCTTTATAGTTGAGGGAGGAGACATTGGACTGTTTATCACACAGTTTTATAAAAAGGGTTCCTAATTTGTGGCTTTACAACTTTGGGGACTTTGTACATTTTGTTGCTCAAACATTTCAACCATTAAATGTAATCTACAGAAGGGGTAATTTTGAGTGTCATCATTGGCGATATACATCAATTTATCGGCCATTGTAGTATCCCTTTAGATCCATGGGTGCAACCAACAATATAATTTTATTCTTATCATTGCTTTGTAACTTTAACTTTCAAAAAGCTTTTGATTCATGGAAGCTAGATGCAAAAATATTTTTTGCTGTACAATTTCATTATAATTTTAAATTCAAATAATTCAACTACTCAAGAAATTTTAAAGTTTCCTGTTGCCACAATTGTATGTATACTAAGTATTAATCTTTATATAAAAGTAAAAGAATGTCTGTGTGTGTGTGTTTGTATCTTAAGAGTTCGCTTACAGCTGGATATATATTGTTCTCCTTTATATTTATATTTATAGTTAAGTTAAAGTTATGGGTCGAATTACCCTCCTTCGCATAGGCCTTTAGGGGCGTAGGCGCTTGTGTTTATATAATATACTAGCGCTCCTAGCCTCTAGGGGCTTTGCCCCAAGAGGTAATTTAAAAAAAAATTAAGTACCACTGGTGCTGCAACCACCACATTTTAAATTAACTGCATAAAAAAATTAAATCGGATTTTTTGTTTTTAGGGAGGTTTGGGGTGTCCAGGCCCCCAAGAAAATAGCTTAAAACCACCACAGGACCAGTAGATATATTTCCTGAAGAGTAGATTGCAATTGGTTCAGTGGTTCTTAGGGGACAGACAGACGGACGGACAGACATTAAAGCTACTTTGATTTATAGATATTGTGTTAAAAAATTACACATTTATTAATTTAGCAATTAATTAAAAAATGAATCTTTCAGGAGTGTTTTATTACTTCAACACAGTTCTCAATCCAATTCTGTACTCTGTCATGTCGAAAAGGTAAAAAGTTTTATTTTAATTTTCTCGTATTCATTCGAATCCGGTGGATAGAAACCGGTTCTCATCCATACGAAAAAACTATGTCTAGCATCATATTATATCCAGTTTTCTACGAATATAGAAATGTACAATCATAAGATTAAAACCAGTTTTTTTGCCGGTGCCTCCGGCACCTCGGGGCTAAAAAAACTAGTTTTAATCTTATAATTGTACATTCTATATCCACGGAAAGCCGTTTATAATACGAGAAATAACTATTCTTGGTTAACTTTTTAGTAGATATTTTTGAAAAAGAATTCGTATTCTAACAAGGATGAAAACATCCATAAAAGTGAAGCTCTGAAAGAGTGTCACAACTGAATAAGAAGAACATAAACTATATATTATTACAAAATTGTTAGTATAAATTTGTTGCAAAACTACTAAATGCAGGATACTGATTGTATAAGGACACATTTTTATGACTTAATCCTAGAAAAGCTGCGTTTGTAACATTGTACTATGTTGTCCTAGGAATCAGTCCAAAATTAGATTAAAAGGATAATTATATCACATGAAAAATTTTTGTCAAATTAAAATTGTTGTTAAACAATCTGTATGTCTTTTGTTTGCAGTTTTATCTAATACACTTTTCCTTATTTACTCTTTATTCATAATAGATGTAGAATATACGTGGATATTATGACGTCAATTTAGCCTGCTACCATGGAACTCGTTTAATAATTAGTTTGTTCATTCAGTAGAAGTGGAAGGTGATGGGGTTATGTTTTTTTTTAGCCCGCTGCAAGTTTCACTTTATTAGAGAACATGAAAATCTGGTGTAAGATCCAAGTAATAATATATCCATTTTTGTAAAATACAAATGTAACAACATTTCAAGTGAACAATAGTCATTAATCGCATAATATCAGGGACAGTTTCCTCGGATATTAAAATCAAGATTGATTCCAGTTTTGTTTGCTTAAAAAACTGGAATTTATCTTGTAATTTTGATTGTCTATTAAAATTCTACTCTTTCATAAACCAAAGAGGCGTTTTATATTTTCTAATGGAAATATACTCTGAATAAATACGATGCAGTTTACAATGACAAGTTTACTTGAAATTGTGTATTGTAAGTTGTAAAGGAATGGTGTGCTTTTGACACTCTACCCAGGGAGGGAAGGAACATTGGGCTGTTTATTACACTAGTCCCCAAAGTCTTGTAATAAGGTTCTCTTATGAATTGGCTTAACAACATTGAGGACTTTTGATTTTTATTGGTTGAGTTGAGTTTCCAAACGTTTCAACAATTAATCGAAATCTACAGAAAGGTTATTTTGTGTATCATCATTGGGAATGTTCATCGGTCTCTGTCTTATCCCTTTATATCCCTGCACTCTACAATTCATACAATTTTGCGTAAATTCATGTTGGTTATTCATTTCCTATTGCGTCATACTAAAGACGTAAAAACGACCTACTTGTGTATATGCAAATGTCATGGACTTGTAATACACAAAAGAAGTTTCAAATTAAGATCGTGTAAAAAGTATTTTTAAAGGATTATAGGCTTAGGACTCTCTGTAGGTTTTGGAATATTTTATTTTACCCTAATTTAAGTATAATTTTGTTATACATTCAATGGATGGTTTAGGACTTTTTCTATATCACTGTTGCACGGCCAGATGCAAAAAGTTTATTTTAGTGTTAGGCAAAAATGACTTTGCAAATGTATCAGTAAGTAGGTCTAATAACAACTTTTGCTAATTTTAAAATCCAACTAAATCTAATTTTTGAAAAATTTAAGTTTGAAAATTTCAAGTTGGAATTTCAGCCCCTAAGAGCTTACACTCATTCATGATAAGAAAAACAAATATTCATATTTTTCAATTCTTTACAACTTTGCTTTTATGAAGTCTTTCATAAAACCACTCTATATATGATTTATTTAAGGCTGAATTTCCGTGACCTTAGCAAAGCAACTGATAAAGATGGCCAATGATTAACTCCCTTCAGGAGTGGTTTTATGAAGAACTTTATAAAAGCAAACTTGTTTAAAATTTTAAATTAATAATCTTTGCTTTTCTTGTCGTGATTGTTCGGTAACTCCTAGGGGATAAAAATTGAACTTAAAATTTTCAAATCTAATTTTCTCAAAAATTAGATTTAGTTGGATTTTAAAATTATCAAAGGGTGTTATTAGACCTACTTACTGATACAATTGCAAATTCATTTTTGCCTAACACTAAAATAAACTTTTTGCATCTGGCCGTGCAACAGTGATGGGTCTATATGTGGTTATGTGGAAAATAGCTAGTAAAACGTAAATTGAGTAAAAATATAAAATTTGTATTTTTTATATTTTTAATATCTTTAAGCTGTAAATATTATTAAAAAATGATAATATACAAAAACAAGAAAAAAATCACCAATATCTGCCAAAAATATAAGCAATTATTTTTTTCAGAGAATGATTTTTCACCTGTTATAAACTATCATATATTATTTTGTAGTCAATATAGTTTATACCTCTAAAAGTATAATAAAAATTGGAATTTTTTTACAATTTTTAACAAGACATGTTTTAAACATTAAATTTTTAAGGTTTCGCCGTGGATTTGCCGACATAAAGAAGTCTTTGTTTGGGAGCGCAGCACCTAGACAATCAGAACCAGGTCGTCATAGGACTCATAATAGACCCAGGTACGTAGCTCCTGGACAATCAGAACCAGGTCGTCATAGGACTCATAATAGACCCAGGTACGTAGCCTGTAGAAAAACAGAACCTGGTCGTCACAGGACTAATAATAGACCCAGGTACGTAGCTCCTAGACAAACAGAACCAGGTCGTCATAGGACTCATAATAGACCCAGGTACGTAGCTCCTAGACAATCAGAACCAGGTCGTCACAGGACTCATAATAGACCCAGGTACGTAGCTCCTAGACAATCAGAACCAGGTCGTCATAGGACTCATAATAGACCCAGGTACGTAGCTCCTAGACAAACAGAACCAGGTCGTCATAGGACTCATAATAGACCCAGGTACGTAGCCTGTAGAAAAACAGAACCTGGTCGTCACAGGACTAATAATAGCCCCAGGTACGTAGCCTGTAGAAAAACAGAACCTGGTCGTCACAGGACTAATAATAGACCCAGGTACGTAGCCTGTAGAAAAACAGAACCAGGTCGTCACAGGACTCATAATAGACCCAGGTACGTAGCTCCTAGACAAACAGAACCAGGTCGTCATAGGACTCATAATAGACCCAGGTACATAGCTCCTAGACAATCAGAACCAGGTCGTCACAGGACTCATAATAGACCCAGGTACGTAGATCCTAGACAATCAGAACCAGACTCATCATATACCTAGGTACGTAATAATATCCTTAGATTATACAAGAGAAAGGTTTCCTTTTTAACATGAATTGTTATTTTATCTTGTTTCTAGCGTAAGATGGTATTGTTATTGAGTATTTTATATCCGTACCTTATGTAGACAATATGCATAATAAATATTGTATTACATACATATAAGGTCTGGTTGAAGTCAAGAACTCTGAAAGGTAATTTTTTTTTGGGGGGGGGGGATGAAGTTCTTCTCATTAGAGGGTTGGGGAGGAAGGGGGGGGGGGGTTGCACCTAAAACCTTCTATGGACAAATGAAAACTTCCCTGATAATTGTGGAGCAATTGGTATATCCACACAAACAGACAGACAAATATGCATATATTTTATATCTACGACGCAAGTTGTCAGAGATGGATCTTTAAATCATTTTAATGGTGAGCCAGATCGGGGTGAGCCGAATTTCAGCCAATCACAGCGCGGCATTTCATAAAATGATGTGCTCTCATTGGTGGAAAGTTAGCTCTCCCCGATCTGGCTCACCACTAAAATGATTTAAAGATCCAGCTCAGGTAAAGAATACAGTGAGAGAGGGGACAATGGCCCGTTTTTAACAATGGTCCCCAAAGTTTTTTAATAACGTTATCTTTTTCGGTAGCTCAACAACTTATGGGAATTTCATGTAATTTTGATTGGTTGTTTCATTCAGTTGAGTGTTTAAACGTTTCAACCACTAATTGTAATCTACAGAAGGAATAATTGTGTATATCATTATTGGGGAAATACATCAATTTATTAGCTATTTTCTTATCCCTTTAGAGCCCTGCTGATATGAATATATGAAGTAGACAGGTGTAGAATATATAAAATTGAATTATGTTTATGAGACACTATTGTTACTTGATACCAGGGCTCGGCAGCCGCGCGTAAGCCGTCTGTAAGCCTCAAGTAAATAAACTTTTTACAAATCAGCTGGAAGTCTGAACTGACCAAAATATGGTAATCCCTCTTTTTAAATTGTTTTAAAAGCATCAATATAGATTTTAATGTGAGGCTTAGACACGGCTGACCGGCGGCTGACCCGCGGCTGCTAGCCTTGCCTGATACAACTGCATATATAGCAATATTAGAAAATACAGACATGGTGTTTTCATACAAAAGAACACAAATAACAAAACAAAAGTTCTAAAAAGCGTCAGGAATGACTAGAGAGTAGAGAAGAAGAATTATATCACCTGAAAAACCGTACATACTTCTATGAAAAAAATGTGCTGTTATTCGTGGTTTAAGCTCCACCTAGAGATAAATGACAATTTTTACAGGATATAATCATCTTATTATCTTGATATATTTCTTTGTTAACTATCTTGTGTTTAAAAAACTTAACAAATTTGAGTATTTTTCTCAGACTTGCATAATATTATGATTTCCCAAGCACAGTCACTATATAATTGTTTGAATTCGTTAGTCTGCTAGTCTGAATTGGGAAGATTCGCATTTAAAGGTGTTGCCATCCTTGTTTCTTGTAAACAGCAAATATGCAAGAATTCCAAAAATTTTGCAATTGAATTTGAAACAATTTTCTTACAATGGATTTCAAACAAATTTTTCCGTGAATCTTTTTTCAGCATGAACTATTTAACTTCAATAAGGAGAATAGTAGTGTAGATCTGAAATTACATAAAATGCAGGTTCAAGGGACCAGGATTCTGATAAAAAGTTCTAAGTGAAAATTCAACACAACCCACTTCTTACCCACTTCCTTTAGTTACGTTTTACCCCCACATTCGCCACTAAAATATCCAATTTTTTTTGCAATTTCATATGGAATTAATTTTCAGAAGCACGGCTCTTGCAAAATAAACATTAAATTTCTATGCTTTACTGTTTATGGATATTGTCATCCTGGTTTATTCTTACTTTGTTTTCTTTCAACTATCTTTTATTTCTTTTAGGCACTGGATACCGAGAGATCAACGGGATCAAATACTTAAAAAGTAAGTTTCTCTTTCAGCAATAATGCACTTTTTAAACTTTAAAGTATAAAATGTTCAGATGGTTCGATGGTAATAATAGTTGCACTTTTTGAATTGTTTTTCGTCCCCCGATTCTAAAACTTTACTTTTCTTTGCCTTTTTCTTCAAATTTTTTCCATTGCTTGAAGAGATTCTATTTTAAAGCTTTTCATTGATCTCTTTATTTGATTTTCATTCACCTAAAAAGTATCATACTTTTTTCAGTATGACATTGAAACCGATAATAGTTATTTCTCGCATCGTATTATAAACGGCTTTCCGCGGATATAGAATGTACAATTATAAGATTAAAACTAGTTTTTTTAGCCCCGAGGTGCTGAAGGCACCGGCTAAAAAACTGGTTTTAATCTTATGATTGTACAGGGTGCGCCACATAAATCCGGACTTTTTCTTATTTTTAAACAAATGAACATAAAATCGTCAATCTTAAAGATTTTATTGAATTTTAAAAAGTGGAAGGCAAACTAGGTATATGACTATCAGATTATTCAATAAAATCGCCGCCAGCCTCAATCACCGCCTCTAACCGCCCTCAGAACCGCCCGCCGACCCTGGTCACCATGTCCCTGTCCAAGTTGGCAAAGTTCTCTTTGATAGTGGCAATGAAGGAGGTCTTTGTGGAATTGGCATGTCTATTGGTTCAAGCTTCAATGGCGCTCCAGGCCCAAAAGTCCATTGGATTAAGATCGGGGCTGCTGGGAGGCCACATATCCTTGGGGACGTGAGTAACCGCAGGATCCAAATTACCCATCTTTCAAGCTACCCTTTAACACGGCGGCTCTCATTTGGGCCACAGTTGAGCTAAAACAACGTTTTATACCTTTTTAAAAATGGCATGCAGATTAAGCTAGGGTTAACAGCGCAACACATTGTCTAAAACGGGTTTCAAGGTTCCATATGGGCCCCCTGAAGTCGAGAACCGAGAAATTTTCAAGATTTTTGACGTTTTTGACATCTTAAAATCTACCACGATTCACTTTGCCAATGTAATACGGCCATACTAGCTGAGATAGAGAGCTCTAGTCTTTTCTAGTGTCTTCATTAGGTATCTAATAGTATCTCAAGCACGCTTCATAAGTTTATCTCATCTACAGATGGGCTGAGGTCATATTTAGTAGGCCCAAGTCGAAGATCCTGAGTAAACTATCAGCGCATTTCGAATCTGCCTTGTTGAACATATGCGCGGCCAGCTTGGAGTACATGTCCTCCATAGTCCAAAACTTTTTATGGGCAAAAAGGTCATTGCCTAAGCTTTTTATAGTGGGGTCAAACGTCCTGATTGGTCAAGTAGTTTTGGCGCTATGGCCGTTTAAAAAAAGTCCGGATTTATGTGGCGCACCCTGTACATTTTTTATATTCGTAGAAAGCTGGATATAATTCGGTGCTTGACATAGTTTTTTCGTATGGATGAGAACCGGTTCCTATCCACCAGATTCAAATGAATACAAGAAATATCTATACTGGATTATAATCAATTTTGAGCCATACTGAAAACTCGTGTATGATGTAATGTATTACAGAAAATTTTTCACGAATAAGAAAATGAAAATCATAGAATTAAAGTCATTTTTGTTGGACAGGGTCTTTGGCCCGTATGGGCCAACAAAACTGGTAATTATCTTATAATTTACTATCCGCGGAAAGCTGTCTATAATACTATGAATAATTGTTGTAGAGCCCTTGGAAATGGTGAAACACTGGAAGGTGGAAATAGCCAAGAATCAAGCAAGGTAAAGTTTAAATTTATTTGCTTCATTCTAAAGGGGACTATGCACGAACAAGAGCAAGTGATATTAAGTACCTTCCAGCAGTTAACCTGAATATTTTATTGGTGAATGTACTTGGTTTATGCTTAACTAGCGGCTACGCCCCAAGAGGCCTCTAGGGGCACTTGAGGAGGGGGGAGTCGAATTTGATAACCCAATTTTTTATTTTAGATTTTAAAAGAAAAAGTAAAAAAAATATTTTGGGTGGTGGAAATTTTTTTTTTTTTTTTTGGGAAGGGTGCCCTATCATCATTTTTAATTTTAGTTAAAAAATTTAAAAATAATAGTTATAAACCTTCCCGGGACTTATGAGAAGCTACCCTGTTAAGGAGAACCCGATCGGTTCAGCGGTTAGCGAGATCCTTCGGTACAGACACACAGACAAACATCCTGTTACTTTAGTATAAGGATACAATTGTATCGACGTAAACGATGGTTTTCTATGAAAAAAAATTTGAAATAATTTTTTTATGAAATATTATCAAACATTTTGTTGAGTTCAAACTGTTGTTTCAACAAAAGTATATAATTTTGATGAAATATATATATATATAGAACAAGGATGACAACATCCATAAAAGCGAAGCCCTTAAACGGTAGGAGAAACGAATATTAACTCTTGTAGAGTGTCAGAACTGAATTATCAGAATATTTATCAGAATCTAGGGGCGTAGTCGCTAGTTTATAATAATAAACTTACTATGTTTTTATATTGACTATCCTTATACGATGTAATTGTACAGAAAAAACAAAGAAATTGATTTGATTGCAAGCAAATTGATTTTATGTCCATGTTTTTTATTGATTTTATTTGATAATTTGGAGAGAGAGAGAGAGAGAGAGAGATGTCTTTTATTGATTTTATTTAATAAATTGGATGTAATGTCTTTCTTTATTGTCATTTATGTACCTTTTATATTTGCAAAAAAAACAAGGATGACAACATCAATAAAAGCGCTGCTCTAAAAGCTCAAACGACAGAGCAAACGGTCGTGAACACTTGTAGACTATCAAAACATAATAGGCAGCATTCTATCAATCATTTTAAAGACTTGATTAAAGAGATAAGAGATATTTAAACTAGTGTACCTTGTTGTCCCAGGAATCATTGTTGAAACTCAGATGAATAGGATGATTATTTCGTACAATTTTTTTTAAAGCATGTTTTAAATCAACCTAAGGACTTTCTGCTAACTATTATAGAGTTGCTACACTTCATAAGAGTACCTAACTGTTACAGGAATCATCATCCAAAGTTTGACATCTATAGGACAATTCTAACATCCATAAATTAACACAAAGAGCTAACCGTGGCGTACGCATGGACGTACGCATGGCCTACATACCTTAATCATAGAAATGCTTCGCTTTAAAAAAAAAAAAGGCCTTTAATATCAATATGGAGGGCAGTTTTATAAGACATTATCATCATATCAATGGGGAGGAGGTAGATAAATTCATTTTCTTTTGTCCTATAGGTACCTGCTCATAGAATTTGGCAACTAGAATTAAACATACACATTCAAAAAGGACAATAGATTGTTTCTTATTCGTTGGCTTCACAACTTTCAGGACTTCATTGAATTTTGATTAGTTGTTTCATTAATTTGAATGTTTAAAAGTTGCAACCACTAATTTCAAGGTGTATTTTTGTCATCAAAACTGTGAATTTTACAGCCTAATTGAATTTAATGGGTGTGAAAATGACAGTAAAACTGTGTTTATGACATAGTAAAGGTGTAATTTTGACAGTGAATAAAAAAAATATTGCCAAAAATGTAGCTAAAAACGAAATTGACAAAAACACACCCAATTTTTGTCAAAAACACAGTGGTTGTATTTTTGCTAGTGGTAAAAGTGGCAGCACCCCGTTGTTTACTAAGGACAAGAAGAGGGAAGACCGTTGGGGGGAATTGTTCTTAATTTTGACAACCCCCAAGAGAAAAACCTCACAAGTTAACTTAACTAGATACAATTTTTAAAAGCGAAGCTTTTCTACAATTACGGTCGGTCCGTCCGTAAGTCCGTCAGCCCGTAACGGTTAGCTTTTTTCGTTAACATAAGCATAATTTTCCTATCGAAGCATCTTTATATTCAAATCATAAAAATATAAGTTTGTCCATAAAAATTATCCTGTATTACAGCACATTTCAACAAATTTGCGTTATAAAGGCTTAATGTTAATTTGACCCAACGTTTTAGAACTTCGCTTTTATGGATGTTGTCATCCTTGTTCCTTCAATAAGCAATTTTCCTTTAATTTTCTTTTCATTCATTTTCCTCTCAATTAAGTAAGATAGGGTAAATAGATACATTGATTTCACATTATAGTATTAGTTTCTTATCCTTATAATGAAGTAAAAGGATCTTTGTGTGTCTGTCTATGTGTACCAAAGGACCGCTGAACCTATATGGTTCTCCTTTCAAGGGTAGAGGCTCCATAATATCTGTAAACATTCCCTGGACCTATGAGAAGCTAAACTGTAAAGGAGAACCAAATCGGTTCAGCGGTTAGCAAGATCCTTTGGTACAGACAGACAGACAGAGAATCTCTTACTGTTATATAAGGATTGTATATCAAATTAATTTTAGTTAAGATAAAGGGAAAAAGTCAAATGATAGCATATCAAAATGGTTAGTAACTAGGAATCTAAATGAATAAGATAATGGTGATCAACATCCCCAATGATGATACACAAAATCACACCTCCTGTAGTTTACAATTAGTGGTTGGAACGTTTGGACAATAAACTTAATAGTCTCGAAAGTTGTGAAGCCAACGTTAAAAAAAATGTTATTAGAACTTTGGGGACAAGAGTAATTTACAGCCCTTTTCTCCCTCCCTCATTAGTTGGTAACATTCCAACATTAATATGTTTGCAATAGCTGTATAAAATTTTTTCTCGTATTCATTCGAATCCGGTGGATAGAAACCGGTTCTCATCCATACGAAAAAACTATGTCTAGCATCGTATTACATCCAGTTTTCCACGAATATAGAAATGTACAATCATAAGATTAAAACCAGTTTTTTTAGCCCGTTCCTTCGGCATCTCGGGGCAAAAAAATCTGGTTTTAATCTTATAATTGTACATTCTATATCCGCGGAAAGCTGTTTATAATACGATGCGAGAAATAACTATTAATATACATTATAAATCTGTTTTTCAGGATGCTAAATCTAGTCCTAGTAAAGAGGATTCCTATGGTAGTAACTGTAGTGCACTCAGAGCTAAATTAACAATCAAACTTCAGACAGACAGACAGATGGACATGGTTCTACTTTGTATTATAGATTATTAATCTGTTTCAGGATGCTAGATCTAGTTCAAGTAAAGAGGATTCCTATGGCAGTAACTGTAGTGCACTCAGAGCTGAATTAGCAATCAAACTTCTGACATACTGACAGACAGACAGACAGACATGGTTTTACTTTATAATACAGATTATTAATCTTTTTCAGGATGCTAGATCAAGTTCAAGTAAAGAGGATTCCTATGGTAGTAACTGTAGTGCAGTCAGAGCTAAATTAACAATCAAACTTTAGACAGACAGACAGATGGACATGGTTCTACTTTATATTACAGATTATTAATCTTTTTCAGGATGCTAGATCTAGTTCAAGTAAAGAGGATTCCTATGGAAGTAATTGTAGTGCAGTCAGAGCTAAATTAGCTATCAAATTTCAACATTTAAACAGGTTTCATTTTCACAGGGATCTAAAGGGATAAGACAATGGCCGATAAAGTGATGTTCATCCTCAATGATGACTTTTGTAGATTGAAATTGATGGTTATAACGTTTAAACACTAAGCTTAATAAACCAACCAATCAAAATATAGCGAAAGCCCACAAATTATAAAAAACGTCAAAAGGTTTAATTTCAGTTAATGAAAAATGGAAAAAGTACCTAATCAAAATAAACTTTTCCAGTATGGCTTTGAATCCGGTTAATATTCGCTGGAATATAATAGATTCTCTGCCATACTGATAAATTATGTATATCATATATAATTTTCTACGAATATTAAAATAAAATCAGTTTTGTTAGCCCAGGCCTTCGGCTCCTATTGGCTAACAAAACTAGTTTTAATCTTATAATTTTTCATTCTAATATCCGCAGAAAGCTGTCTATTATGCAATGCAATAAATAACTATTCAGAGTTACAGTTTTAGCAATACATATCTATCAGTAACTTTGTCTTATTTCAGCCGGGGCACCGTGCCGACAAATTTGACCGACATGACAACAACCATGGCCGTTTCTCCGCAAGGTGACGACACAATCACTTTCCGGCTGGTCAACTCGGTCTCTGTTATTCACTTCAAACGTGCCAGGCATAGAATACTATATAGAATGCTAAAGACAGTAAACAATCATTTTTTAATCGCATTTTATAACTTGTAAGGGTATTTTCTTTGAAGCTTAAGATCTCAATAACTACTCAACTCATTGGGTTTTATATTTTAGGTAAGCTTCAAATTAGTGTTTTATAGGTATTTTAAAAGTCTTTTTTTTTTATAAAAGTTAGTATATTTTCCAACCTATTTTTTTAAATTCTGCACTATTCTAAAACATGAAGATATATTTCGATTTTAGCTAGCAATCATTTTTAATTCATTCTCTTGTAGAAGTGAATCAAGCAATATTAGCTTGGTCGTCTTTTAAAAGCAATATAAAATAATTAAAAAAATATAAATTATTAAAGTCCTTTAATGTATAATATTCTATAATTGAAGTTCATGGCGCAACTCAAATGGCTCTTCTGCAGCCCCTAGCAGCTGTTATAAGGTAAGGTGTCTTTCTTTTGTCTTTTTCTAAGAAAATTATAAACAATAGACTTACTCTAAATTAATATTGTACCTTTTTACAAATCAAATTTTATTTTTAGCCTATTTTCTTAACAAAATAAATATTAATTTAACAAACTTAACAAAACTTAACAAACAAAATTTAGCGAACACAGTAATAGTGTCTGACTGATTATGACGTAACAAAAAAAATTAGCCAATGAGAGGCCGTTATTGACCAATGGTAAAATTTATAGTGGCCTCTCATTGGCTAATTTTTTTTGTTACGTCATAATCAGTCAGACACTATTACTGTGTTCTGATTTAGCATGTTATTTTTTAAGATGTAATTTGAATCAAATGTTTATTTTTTAATTCTTCAGGTCCTTAGGTTAAAATATTCCTTACTTGCGGTACGCCCCTAGAGGCTTCTAGCGGCATTTTACAATTATTTTGGTATTTCTTTTCAAGTGTCGATTTCTCTTGGGAGGGTATTGGTACCCTCCCAAAAATTAGTTCCAATGACCTATGAGAAGCTAAATACATTGTAAAGGAGAACTATATCAGTTCAATAGCTACTGACATCCTTCGGTACACACACACAAACAGATATAGGTCCTGTTACTTTATCGTAAGGATTAGCGGCTACGCCCCTAGAGGCCTCTAGTGGCACTTTAAGTGTTTTTTTATAATTATAATATGTCTATGTTGCGTTTGACGTTTATGTTTGCGTAAAAAATTCGATTGGGGGGGTGGTGGTACCCTCCCCCAAAATAGTTAAAAACCTTCCCGGGACCTATGAGAATATACCCTGTTAAGAAGAACCCGATCGGTTCAGCGGTTAGCGAGATCCTTCGGTACAGACACACAGACAAACAAACAGACAAACATCCTGTTACTTTAGTAAAAGGATTACACTCACATTTTATAAATTTATTTTTACTTTCAGGGAAGAGATATTAGTCCAACAGAAGAATGTAATAAATGTCACAGCCTGGCCTCTCCTGATGTTATAGGTAATATTATTTTTAATATTCAGGGATCTAAGATTATGGCCGATAAATTAATGTTCATTCACAATAATGGTTTAGATTACAATTAGTGGTTGAATATTTGGATACTTGGATACTAAATAAACCAACAGAAAAAAAATCAATGAAAGTCCCCAAAGGTTATGAAGCTAACGAATAAGAAAACATTATTATAAGACTTTGGGGACTAGTGTAATAAACAGCCTAATGTCTCATCCCTGGCTCTCGCTAACCGCTGAACCGATCGGGTTCTCCTTTACAGGGTAGTTTCTCATAGGTCCCGGGAAGGTGTATAACTATTTTCTTGGGGGGTGGGACACCCCCAACCACCCCAAAAAATGAAAAATACCCCCCCCCAAAAAAAATTCTTTTTAAAATAAATTTAAAATAGTGGGTTCGACTACCCCCCCCCCCCAAAAAAAAAAAATCCCCAAAAATTTTTTTAAAATTTTTCTTTTAAATCTAAAATACGAAAAATCGGTTTGATCAAACCTCTTGGGGCAAAGCCCCTAGATGCAAGGGGCGAAGCCGCTAGTTGCTAAATAAACCAGT
Organism: Acartia tonsa; assembly: GCF_053477335.1. Lineage (NCBI taxonomy): Eukaryota > Metazoa > Arthropoda > Copepoda > Calanoida > Acartiidae > Acartia > Acartia tonsa. The sequence continues at coordinate 7,002,262 of NC_137265.1, read as the reverse complement.
AAGCATTCAGCAAAAAAAAACAAATTTTGGTTTTATTAGAAGTTATTTTTAGTATGGCTTCGAAACAGATATAAATATATATCCGCTAGATTAGAAACAAGTTCTCAGCCATACTGAAAAATCATGTTTAGCATCGTATTGTAGACAATTTTCCATGAATACTATAAAAAGATAATAAGATAAATACAAGTTTTGTTCGGGGCTAACAAAACTAATTTTAATATTGTAACTTTTCATTTGAATATCCGCGGAAAGCTGTCTATAATACGATGCGATGAATAACTATTATTTACTTTAGCATCCAAATTATACGTAATATTCAACTTTTAAAATTTAATTTTTGAATTAAATTAAAATTTACCTTTTAACTATTGAAAAAAAAAATGCATTTATTAAGTTTCATAACTACTCAAACAAAATGTGTATAATATAGCAATGTTATTATTCGTTGGCTTAAAAACTTTGGGGACTTTCTTGAATTTTGATTGGTTGGTTCATAACGTTGAGTGTCCAAACGTTTCAACCACAATTGCAATCTTCAGAAGGGGTAATTTTGTGTATCAACATTGGGAATGAACATTAATTTATTTGCCATTATCTTATCCCTTTATATCCCTGGTTAATAACCCTTCCCTGCTACTTTGTAAAAGTTGTTAAAGATGGCTGTTGTTTAAATAGCCAAAAATGTGTATTAACTGAAGATGTTAATAACATTTTTTCCATTATGGCTGCGAAACCGATTATATCTGCTAGATTATAACCGGTTTTTAGCTATGCTGAAAAATCATGTTCATTATCGAATTACAGACAATTTTCAACCCCTCAGGACTAATAATACTAATCTTATAATTTTTCATTTATATATCCGCGGAAAGCTGTGTATAATACGATACGATAAATAACCATCTTTTATATTATACATGTTATTTAAATCTTACTTAATATTCAACTTCTAAAATTTAATTTGCAAATAAAATTAAATTAAAGTTTACCTTTTAACTATTTTTTTATAAAAAATGCATAACTACTCAAACAAAATGTGTATAATGTAGCAGGAAGAAAGGGGACAATGGGCTGTTTATTACACTAGTCCCTAAAGTATTTCAATAAGAATTTCTTATTCGTTGGCTTAACAACCTTGGGGACTTTTATTGAATTTTTATTTGTTGGTTTATTTAGTTGATTGTCCAAACGTTTAAACTACCAATTGTAATCTACAGAAAGGTTACTTTTGTTTATCATCATTGGGAAGTACATCAATTTATTGGCCATTGTCTTATCCCTTTAGATCCCTGTCTAAAAATGTAATTGTTTGAAGTATCAGCCAAGAGAAATAAAAGTTAAATTGATCAAACACTTTACAAAATAGGAAAAAAATTCAGTTAAAACAAGAACAATATGTTGCAAAGGAATTAAGTTAAAAGCTACTCTATAAGTGTTTGTGTCTGTCTGTCCTTTCGCAGTTATTACAAGTGATAAGACAATGGACGATAAGTTGATATACTTCCCCAATGAAGAGAAACAAAATTTCCCCTTCTGAAGATTACTAATAGTGATTGAAACGTTTGTAAACAACTTAATAAACCAACCAATCAATTTATTAATCTTTAATTTGTTTTAAAGTTTGCACTAATATACTCTCTTCATTTTCTCTCTTTATCTCTTTCTCTCTCTCCAGGGATCCTAAGGGATAAGAAAATAGATGATGAATTAATGAATCTCCCCAATGGTGACACACATAATCATTCCTTTTGTAGATTAAAATTAGTGGTCGAAACGTTTGAACACTAAACTTAATAAACTAACCAATCAAAATTCACTAAATTTCCCAAAGTTGTTAAGCCAACGAATAAGAAAACGTTATTACAAAACTCTCTCTGCAGTCTTTCTCACTATCTCTCTCTCTCTCTCTCTCTCTCTCTCTCTTTTTATAACCTTTTATTGATAATTTCACTCAGCTTCGCTAATATTGGATTAAATTGTCCTTGTTAATTCTTTGTAAATGAAAATCATTATTTTAATTGTGAAATAAAAGTAAAGGTTGATCTTGGATTTAACACAAGCTTTTGATAATATAATAAGGGTTAAGTCTTGACAAAAATAAAAATAAAGCTGTTTTTAAAAGTTTTTGATGATAATTATCTGTATAATCTTTTACTGTGGTTCTTATAAAAATGTACAGTTTTTGAATGAACCAACTGACCAAAATGATAAAGGCAAAATAGTCTCACAAAGCTGTGTTTATGTTTACGAAACTGATAAATATCCGCTGGTTCTAAGCCATACTTAAAAATTATGCATCCTATCATATTATAACCAGTTTGGTCGAATATAAAAATGTACAATCTCAATATTAAAACTAGTTTTGTTAGCCCGTGTCTTAGGCATCTCGAGGCTAACAAAACTGGTTTTAATCTTATAATTGTACATTTTTATACCCGTGGAAAGCTGTTTATAATACGATGCGATAAATAACTATTCTCTTGCTTTTCAGATGACAGCTGGCAGCACCAATGTAACAAGACACAAGTTCACAGCTCAAGATTCTAAAACTAGTTTTCTCAGTGAAACAGAACTATGTTCTATTCTAATCTGTGAAAAAAGATACTTTTATTCTCAAGTTGAAGAAACAATTACCTAATATAATGTTCTATGAAAGTTATTTATTGAAAAAATACTCTTATGAAATGTTATGCGAACATCAAGGATGAAAAGATTAAAAATAAATAATGTATGAATGATAATTCATTTTAAAATGAAAAAGACAAATATAAGTGAATACTACAATAAAGAGATACTAAATACATTTGAAAGAACCTCTAAAAATAATTATATAATCTACATATAAATGAAGAAAGATATTCGTTTGTTGGTCTGCCTATAATTTATCAAGGTCTAGTATTTTTTATCATGGCATTTAACGAAAATTTACCCTATATTATGTTTTAATACAAGAAGCAATATATGTATCTACAATTAATTATTTATACATAATCATTAGGATATATAAGTTGGAAGGAATTTTAATGTTAGAGGGAGATTTAAAATCTGCATCAAATTTTAAGGATTTTTTAGAAAATTCGTTTTTGTATAATTATTTATCTAAAAGCGGAAATACAATTTAAGTTTATAAATTTTGACTAATAGGATAGGTGGATTGGAAACTACCTGGGCTCTAATTGGTTGAATGATGTGCGACACTTAAGCTTCTCCAATCAGAACGAAGATAATTTTCAATCCACCAATCACAGATGTCAAAATTAATTAACTTATGTTTGTATTTCCGCTTTTAGATAAAGAATTATACAAAAAACGAATTTTATAAAAAAAATCTTAAAATTTGATGCAGATTTCAAATCTCCCTCTAACATTAAAATTCTTTCCAACTTATATATCTTAATAATCATATTAAACAACCTTAACATATCATATATCGTAAAAAATTGTATTTATATTACTTTCAAAAAATAATAAGAAACTTATTTTTGTTAAAGAAGATTTTTATTTTATCCTAATGATGTTGTCATTCTTGTTATACATTATATTATTGCTTCACCAGGGATTTAAAGGGATAAGACAATGGGCGATAAATTGTTGTACATCCCAAATGTTAATACACTAAATTTCTCCTCCTGTAGATTACAATTAGTGGTTGAAACGTTTGGACACTTCACTTAATAAACCAACCAATCAAAATCCTTTAAAATTAGGCCAACGAATAAGACAATGTTATTATAAAACTTTGGAGACTAGTGTAATAAACAGCCTATTGTCCCCTTTCTCTCTGTTGCTTCATACAGTTAGGGAGTTGAATCCATTTTTATAGAAGCAGAAATATAATCTATGATTATGGTTTGGACCCTCTAAAACTGTAATCTACCTTTCCACTTTACCCTCTCTTGGTGAAGATATCTTCAACGCTGATACGATTTTTGAAATGTAAGATTCTACTTTCCCTTCTCTTGGTGAAGATATCTTCAACGCCGATACGATTTTTGAAATGTAAGATTCCACTTTCCCCTCTCTTGGTGAAGATATCTTCAACGCCGATACGATTTTTGAAATTTAAGATTCCACTTTTGCCTCTCTTGGTAAAGATATCTTCAACAAGAGAGACAAAAGTGAAATCTTATATTTCAAAAATCGTATCGGCGTTGAAGATATCATCACCAAGAGAGGGGAAAGTGGAAGGGTAGATTACAGTTTTAGAGGGTCTAAACCCTAATCATAGATTATATTTCTGCTTCTATAAAAATGGATTCAACTCCCTAACTGTCATAGAATTGTTTTGTTTACTTTAACTTTCTGTGATTTGTGTATATACTATATGTATATGAACATTAATATTTATTTATCTCATCGTAATATAGACAGCTTTCCGCGGATATTAAAATTAAAAATCATAAGATTAGTTCTAGTTTTGTTAGCCCCGAGGGGCCGATGGCTCAGACTAACAAAACTGGTATTGATATTAATATTTTATTTTATTATTGGTAGAAAATTGTCTATAACACGATACGATACATGATTTTTCTGTATTGATTAGAACCGGTGGATAGTGATCGGTTTCGAAGTAATACTGAAGAAGCTTTTACCTGACCCTGTACCAATATTTATAGGAGAAAAGCCACTCTATAATAGCATTGATATGTATGTTCGTTGTGGTAGCTAATATCAGGAGATCAGGGACAGAGAAAAAAACAAGGACGACGACATCCATAAGTAGCAAAGAGCAGTTTCATAACAAATAAACTAAAAAAAATCACGAAACCTTGTAAGATTTATCTCGGGAAAATCTAGAAATCGATCTAGCACCTTAACAAATAAGCAAATCTTTATGAGAATTTGTGGGGATATGTAAATTGTAAACTTATTAAATCCCTAAAAATATCAGCTGTCAATCTCGAATAAGAGTTAAGAAAATCATGAAAATTTAAAAATCTAGGAGTCGAACTAGCACTCCAACCAATAGGTAAATCTCAATAAAACTTGATAAAATTATGTATGCAGAATATTAAAGTATTTAATCCCTGAAAATTTCAGCCGTCTATCTTAGTAGAGAAAATCATGTATGTATGTATTTCAAAATTTTTACTATCGTTAATACAGTTATTATAAAATAATATAAAAATAAGTTACGAAATAGGTTAATGTACAGAGATAGTAGAGATTAGTACACCTCTTTTAGTACAGTCAGTACTGGTAGAGGTTTTACAACTAAACTCAGTTATGATAATAAGTTTAAGGGTGTAGCGAACAAGTGAGCACAGGGGAGCAAGGTGTAGAGCAGGGTAATGGACCAGAGTTGACCGGATTTTTTTATTTTGGTGAGCTTTTGATTGGATATTAGTCAATTTGGATTTAGATAGTGGAGTCTGTATGCATCTTAATTATTTACAGATGTTGCAAGTGTTGAGACTACATATTTCAATATTGGAGTAATTTTGTAGCATATATTTTTTTATTACTTTTTTGAATTTAGAGATTGATGGAATTTCTTTTATTTCACTGTTGAGATTATTCCAGGACTGGGGAATGATGTATTTGGTTATGGATTTTGTATTTGAGCCATCAATTTTTATGTTGAGTAGGTTTCGTCTTAATCTTTCATGAGGCATTTCCTTTAGGATGTGTTCCTGAAGTGCAGCTGGATCGTAGTTATGAACAATTGAATGTGCTATAGATAATTTGTTAATTTCAATTATGTCTTTAAATTTGAGTAGATTGTGTTTTTTTAGTAAAGGTTCACTATGTCTCTTAGATGTTGTTCCGTTTATAGATCTGATGGCCTTTTTTTGCAGTTTGCTGATGGTCTCTACAATATCTTTGTTGTTAGCCCAGATAGCGCAACCGTATGTTAAATTGGGAATGAAGAAGGCATTATATATTAAGATTTTTTGCCTTAAAGGCAATATTCTTTTAAGTTTCCAGAGAATGTGGTTGGCTGAGTTAAGTTTGTTAATTACGGTTTTTGAATGCGATTTGAAGTCTAGCTTTTGTGAATGGTGAAACCGAGGAAGTTGAATGATTTTACCACATTTGTCGGGTTGTTGCTGTGAACTTTTTTAATGATTACGTTATCTATTTTAAGGTCTATGTTTTTGTTTGTGTTGAAGGTGATCATTCTTGTTTTGGAGGCATTTAAGGTTAGTTTATTGAGACTGAACCAATTTTTTAGATCCTTAAGGGTTAAGTTTGCTTTAGATTCAAGTTCCTCTTCAGTGTTGTAGGAAGGGGCAACTAGTGTGTCATCTGCAAAAAGGCTGATATATTCTTTCAAATGGTTAGGCAAGTCATTAATGTAGATTATGAATAGGATGGGGCCAAGAATTGAACCTTGTGGCACTCCTATTGTTGTACGAGAGTATTCAGAGTAGCAGTTTCCCACTTTACATTTAATTTTGCGGTTTTTGAGATAGTTTGTGAACCAGACTAGCTCCTTCCCTTTGATGCCAATGCTTTCAAGTTTCTTTAGTAAGATGGGTATTTGTACTGTGTCGAAGGCCTTGGAGAGATCAATGAAGATTGCTGATGTTTTCTTGTTATTCTTTTTGAATTATTCCAGGGTGCTAATCATGCTTAACATTGCATGTGTTGTGTTATGTTTGGCTCTGAAGCCAAATTGATTTTTGTTTAGTATGTTGTTTGATTCAAGATAACGTCTCAGTTGGTATGCAACTACTTTCTCAACAACTTTAGAGAGTGAGTTAATGAGATGTATTGGTCTGTAGTTGTCTGGTGAAGTTTTGTCGCCTTTTTTGAAGATCGAAATGACAGTTGCTTCTTTGAGTCTGTCATGGAAGTTACCTTCTTGAAGAGAATTATTGATTATGTATGCAATTTGTTCAGGTATCGTTGTCAAAATAATTTTTGTGATTTTGGTGGGGATACCATCAGGTCCGCTGGACATTTTTGGTTTGAGCGAAATAGCTATTTTTTTAATTGTGTTAGAGTTTATTCTGCTGAATAAAAAGGATGAGTTTTTGGTAGGTAAATCATTTAAGTATTTCTCTTGCTCTTCATGAGTGGTTTTGATGTTGTCTGCTAGTTCCCTTCCTATGTTTATGTAGAACTTGTTCATTGCTTCTGCAATATTTTGTTTATCTGTTAAAGTTTTGTTATTTATTTTGATGCAATTGATGTCATTATTTGTAGCTGGTTTATTGTTAGTTACTTTGTTAATTTTTTCCCACATTTGCTTGGGTTTGTCTTTGAGGTTTTTAAATTCTTGGTTATAGTATGCAATTTTGGCCCTACGGATAGCTGTTGAGAGCTCTCTTTTTACAGTTTTGTGTTTTTCAGCGATGTTAAGGTTATTTGATCTTGATTTCTTTTGGTATAAGGCTCGTTCCTTTTTTGAAAGAGTTTTGATTTCATTATTTATCCATGGACAAGGGATATTTTTGGTTTTATTTGAAGATTTTTTTAATGGAAAGCTTTCATTAAATTTTTTATCAATGATTTGGAAGAGGAAATTCCATTGGTCTGTAGAGTTATTTGCGTTTGTTAGATCTGACCAGTCAGTCATTAGAATATTGTTTTTGAAGTTCAATATGCTTTCGTGGTCGAAAACTCTTTTGATGATTTCAGATTAAGATCAGCAATACCTGTAAGGAAGTGATTAGTCAGGTTATTGTTGAGATAGTTTAAGATGTTTATGTTGAAGTCACCAAGTATATCTACTGTTGCGTTTGGGATTGATTTATTTTTGTAATCAATAATTTTTTTAATGTCTGATAGGAAGTTATTTACGTTAGTAAATGTGTTGGATGGAGGTCTGTAAGCAGAGGATATTAGTCTGTTTGCATTTTTGAGTTTAAGGTGAATAGTTATTATTTCCGTGTCATTGTTAATGAAGGTGCACTCTTTTATTATGTTAACATTTAGTTTTTTTTTGGACAATATGGCAGTCCCACCACCTCTTTTATTATTCCTGAGGATGCTGGCAAAGTTGTAACCTGGTATGCTGAAATTTGTGTGATTACTCCAGACTTCAGTGAGGCAGAGTATGTCAATTTTGTGGTTGATTTCTTCTAGAAGAACAGTGAGCATATCACTGTTCTTGTCTAGTGAGCGAATGTTTAAGTGACCTATTATAAAATTATTTATGTAGTCTGAGTTAAATGAGTTAAAATTTATATAGTTTGCTTTGTAGTCATTAATGTTGATGCTATATACATTCTCCACTATTTTAAGGTCATCTATATTGAATTGTGATTGTAGGTAACCCTGTCGTACCTGCATCCCTATGTCTCAAGTTAGCTACCCCCTGTTCGCTAAGGAGGCGTATGTATAACGAAGACATTCGCAGAATGTGAGACACTGAAATGTGAAATATTAGGTAATAATACTTAAAATCATATTATTATGTAGTTTTGTAAAGTTGAAAATAATTTGAGGAATTTTATGACATGGGTCGTCGCAGTTATAGGTATTAAAGAGAAGTATAGCTTACATTGAGATTAAATATTTATTAGTGTATGTAGCAATAAAAAAAAATTTATTTATTTATGTAGCAATACGGTGGTTAATAATATACCGTTACAGAGGTCTGCACTAAAAATTTTAGTTATTATATATGATAGTTTGTTTATGTTGAGATTAATATTTGTTGGTATGTAGCAAATTCATAATAAAAGTAACATAATATAGAGAAAAGAAAAAACGACTTTTATTTATGTAGCAATAGTGGTCAAGAGAAGATTGTAGCTAATTAAATATTTGTTGGTTTGTAGCAAATTCATAATACAAGTAACATAATATAAAGAAAGAAAAAACTACTTTTTATATGTGGCAATAGTGGTCAAGAGAAGATTGTAGCTAATTAAATATTTGTTGGTTTGTAGCAAATTCATAATACAAGTAACATAATATAAAGAAAGAAAAAACTACTTTTTATATGTGGCAATAGTGGTTAAGAGAAGATTGTAGTTAATTAAATATTTGTTGGTTTGTGGCAAATTCATAATACAAGTAACATAATATAAAGAAAAGAAAAAACGACTTTTTTATGTGGCAATAGTGGTTAAGAGAAGATTGTAGTTAATTAGAAGATCCATATGCTTAAATAATAGGTGTTCTAGTTGAGAACAGAATTTTAAGTTTGTAGAAGGAAGTAAGAAGTTTGTAGGCTGGAGAATTGAATTGTAGTTGGTAATGTAGATTTATATCAGGATCTTTGGTTTTGTAGATGTTATATGGTGTAGATGGTTTAATGGTAGCGCCTATCCACTTGACTGAAAAAAGGAGATTGTTAGAATAGATTAAGTTTACAAGTATTGAAATGAAAAAGAAAATTTTCCTAGAGTGGCAATCTGTTATAAAAATCATAAAAAATATGAATTCAATTGTAGACTTGAGAGTTATTGTATGTAGTTTGAGTGCTGACATAGAATCATGAAAACTTAAAAATGTAGGAATCGATCTAGCACCCCAATTAGTTGACGAATCTTAATGAAACTTTGTTAAAATATGAAGAATGTTACATATTTAATCCCTGAAAATTTTAGCTTTTATCTTTTATAGGAGCCGAAAAAATCACGTTTCTCCCTTTCCGTCTCAGACGGACGGACGGACATTTAGAATTATAAAGTAGCTTCGCTTCTAAAAATGGTTGTTAATGGTAAACATAACCTATGATAATTAATTTAAATACCTTTTCTGTAGATTAAAACTATTGATTAAAAAGTGTGGACTCTGTATTTAGGGCCGACAGTCATACGGACAATTCTTAAAATTGATTAATAAGTTTTCACTTAATGGTGTACACAGGGTTTTTGCAGGAGGGTTTAAACCTTGAAGGGGTGGATAACTAGGGAAGACAGGCCTTTCCAATTTGAATTTTAAGGGGGTGTTGATAACCCCTTGCACCCCCCATCTGCGCGCTTATTCTTTCACCTAATATTAATTTTTAAATTGCTACGCTACTTTTGAATTGTTTAATTCTTGTCATCCTTGAAGTGAAAATTATGAATAAATATAATTTTATTTACCCTATTATACTGTATGATTATATTTTTATAGCCAAAAATATATGTAAATGTCAATCTTTTATTGTTTTTGAAAGCGAAGCATTTCTATATTAAAGGTCGGTCGGTCGATTTTTGTAACAGTCATGTAAAATCTGAGAAGACTATGAACTCTTGTTTCCAAAAAGTCCTTCCGTCCGTTTAATGGATAAATATTTGTTTACCTACCATAAAGGAAATAATTGCTGCATACATATAATGTTTAAAAGCGTTAATTAAGTACAAATTTTAAAAAAATATTCAAGTCTTTTAAAATTATTATTGAGTGTTTAGGGTGGCTACGCAACTAATTGATTGTTTTATCCTTGTAATTATTTTCAATTTAATTAGGTCAGAGTGAGTGATAGAGCACATAATGAAAAAAGATTATCACGAAAAATCGTCCAATTCCTCTTTCTATATAATATACTAGCGGCTACGCCTCTAGGATCACTTGAAGAGGAGAGAGTCGAATTTGATAACCCAATATATTATTTTAGATTTGAAAAGGGGGAAGAATATTTTTTTGGGGATGGGGGTTGCCCGACCCGTATTTTTTTTAGTTAAATTTTTTTTACAAAAATAATTTTTTTTGGGGGGGAAAATTTTTTTCTTGGGGCGATTTTTCTTGGGAGGTTGGTGGTACCCTCCCCCAAAATAGTTATAAACCTTCCCGGGACCTATGAGAAGCTACCGTGTAAAGGAGAATCCGATCGGTTCAGCGGTTAGCGAGATCCTTTGCTACAAACAAACAGACAGACAAACAAACAGACAGACAAACAAACAGACAGACAAACAAACAGACAGACAAACAAACAGACAGACAAACAAACAGACAGACAAACAAACAGACAGACAAACAAACAGACAGACAAACAAACAGACAGACAGACATCGTTCTACTTTGTATTATAGACTAGCGTTTTCGCCCCTAGCATCTAGGGGCTTTGCCCCAAGAGGTTTGATCCAACCAATTTTTCGTATTTTAGATTTAAAGGAAATTTTTTTTTTTAAAGCGGGTTGGGGGTGTCCCATCCCCAAATAAAAAAGTTATAAACCTTCCCGAGACCTATGAGAAGCTACCCTGTAAAGGAGAACCCGATCGGTTCAGCGGTTAGCGAGATCCTTCGCTACAAACAAACAGACAGACATCGTTCTACTTTGTATTATAGATTAAGAGTTTGTAGGTACAAATATATATAGATGTGAATGTTATGCTTATTCACTTGCAACGCGGCTGTCGAGCCCTGATTCCTAAAAATAGGGAAACGATTAGTCTAACTGTTTAAAAAATCTTACTGAACCCATAAAATATACAGAAAAACAAATAAGCTTCCTGTTACTTTAGCATATAGTATTTGTATTTTAGAACAGTTGTCACTGTTTTAGACTTTGTCAAAGTTCATTTGTTTTTTCAAGTCATTTTAAGTCTAAGAGAAATTCGTTTCACTTAAGGTCTGCTGGTTGATAAACGCGGGGGGGGGGGGGGGATGGATTGATATTAGATTGCTAATATGGACATTACTTATTGGTCAGTTCATCTCCCCCCCCCCCAATTTTTATTTGAATTTTAAAAAGAAAAAGTAAAAAACATTGTCTCATCGGAGGGATTTGTCTTTATTATTTCCATCCCCCAAAATATTTTTAAAAATTACCTGGACTTATATAAAGAAGCTTCACTGTACAGGAGTACCATAAAGGTTCAGCGGTTAGTGAGATCCTTCGCTACAGAAAAAAAGCTTACTACTTTATATAATAGGATAGCACAATTTTTCTCCTTACCATCAAAAACCAATAGTGCATAAATCTATTCTTTTTACAAAATCAAAAAGCGTAAAATTTTATAATTTAAACATCTTTCATTAAAATAATGGCCTTTTTATGTCTTTTTATACTAAATGTGTCAAATAGAATCACTGTAGCAGCTTTACCAAAGTTAATTTTTCAGCAAAGTTACAATTTGGTTAAGGATTTTTCTTATGTAGGATGCTACAATTCAAATTAGATATGAATAGTCAATACTTAGGATCTTGTGCAGAGGTGGATTCTTAAAAAAAAATTAGGGTGACTTAGTGAGACAAAATTATTTTTGTGAAAAAACTTCCAAAATCGCATAAAAGATCTACAAAAAATAAATAAAATCATAAAAGGGTTATTAACATAAGATTTTGTTAAATTTTTGTAGATTTTTATGTGATTTTGGAGGATTTTTTACAAAAACAATTTTGTCTCACTAAGTGACCCTATTTTTTTTAAAAAGAACCCACCTCTCTTCACGGTAAAATGTTTCCGGTAACGATTATCTCCAAAAATCTATAAATGTTAACGGCTGAACGTAAATATCATGCCCGTACACCGTGTTAAGCGGCCTATGAAGTTCTATAAATAATGCCATTAATGCAAGGAAAATCTTCACCGAAGAAGATAATATGCATAAAATAAGTCTTTTTCGCGTATTCATGTGCACTGTGAGATAGTTGTGCATTAATGAGAATGACCAATCTAGATTTTGTCGATTAAAATTTTGTGCGAGCATAATTTATACGTTTCATCGTTTGACCGATAGCAGTCTTAAAAGTTCATTGATTTTTGGAGATAATGGTTACCAGGAACATATTGCAGTTAACTCCAATACTCACAAAGTAGTAAAAATCCAGCTGTTATTTCCTAACATGAAATCTTATTATAGATAAGCATCACCTGTAAACTTTTTATAACAAAAATTAGGTTATGCATACTTTTTTACTTCCTGTATACCAACCTTTTTACAAAATCTTTTCTATAATTATGGTATGTTCGTACGTCTTATAGACAGTTTTGACTTTGAGGAAAGCATAATTTTTTTACTATGTTATTCACATAGGCGTCCAAGGGGGGGGGGTAATGGGCCATTTGGCACCCCCAAACGATTTTGGGGGTGCCGTAGGCACCCCCAAAATTTTGTGAACAATACCCCCCCCAAAAAAAAATTACCCCTACCTTGGGGGTGCCGTAGGCACCCCCAACGATTTTAGGGGGGGTATTTACCCCCCCCAAACGATTTTGGGGGGGTAAATACTCCCCCCAAAATAGAAAATCTCTAACAAAAAAAATTTTTGCGCGCTTCGCGCGCATTTTTAATACAAAATTTTTTATAAAATTTAAATTACCCCCCCCAAAAATTTTACCCCGGGGGTAAATTTTGGGGGGGGTAAACAAATTTTACCCCTGCCAACAGATTTCAGGGGGGGTAATTACCCCCCCCAAGCAAATTTTACCCCCGGGGTAAAAATTTTGGGGGGGGTAAAAAAAATTTTCGGCGCGCTTCGCGCGCCATTTTACCCCCCCCAAAACCAAATTACCCCCCCCTTAAAAAAATTTTACCCCCCCCAAAATAAAAAGCTTGGACGCCCCTGGTTATTCAGGTAGGTGTTTGAATTTGTTCAAATTTAAAGCATGAGTTCTTTCCTCATCCTGGTATTTCTATATCTACAGGGATAATAAGGAAAAACATAATATCAGACAAGACGAATGTGCATAAAATCTAGGAAGATGAGAGTGATATGTCCTCCTCTCCTCCCTCATTGAGAATAAAAAATTACCCCTATCCTTAGAAAAAAATATTACATTTTTTTGTGGGGTTGGTAATTCCTTTTACGGTCATTGTCCATTCCCTGAGTACAACCTTTTCCTAAGAAATTTGCGGTCAGTGTAAATAAAAGGTTTAAGATGAAGATTGTAGAAAAAAAAATATAGTAACATACAACTTTTCTGCAGTTAAATGTAGTTTTAGTCTAATTTTTCCAATAAAAATAGTCAAATTATTAAAAATATTTCATTAACTTTTACGTTAATTTTTAAGAGATAATTTTGTGATTATTTTTAACGTGCAAAATCATATGCTATTGTCCTCTCCTTCTCTGAATATGAATATAATAAAGTTGACTATTTCCTAAGAATTACTTACAAATAACAACAAATATCCATTATCATAACAATATACATACATACATACATATAAACATTAAGATATATAAGTTGGAAAGAATTTTAATGTTAGAGGGAGATTTTAAATCTGCATCAAAATTTAAGTTTTTTTTTATAAAATTCGTTTTTTCATATAATTCTTTATCTAAAAGCGGAAATACAATTTAAGTTAAATAATTTTGACATCTGTGATTGGTGGATTGAAAACTATCTGCGCTCTGATTGGAGAAGCTTAAGTGCCGTAAATCATTCAACCAATTAGAGCGCAGGTAGTTTTCAATCCACCTATCCTATTGGTAAAAGTTATGCACTTAAATTGTATTTCCGCTTTTAGATAAAGAGTTATACAAAAAACGAATTTTATAAAAAGTCCTTAAAATTTGATGCAGTTCTTAAATCTCCCTCTAACATTAAAATTCCTTCCAACCTATTATACAGTTTATGTTAATTGAGGTTGTTGAACGAACACTGGTTCTCTACGTTTTATAGACTCTTATTCGTTGGCTGAAATAAGTTACTTTCGTTGGTTCAAACAAGATTGTCAATCAATAATTTTGTTCTGCAGAGGGGAAATATTGTTTATCATAATAAAAATCAATTTGTCGTCAATTGTCCTATACAATAGGACCCCTGTATTATACCTATCTTAGAGTACGGTTTGAAATCGATAGGTCGATTCTAACAAGTCTTTATTAATGAACATAGCTATATATCAATTATCAATTACGGATTGACGAATAATTAACCCTATATGTGCACAAATTTTAATTAAATGGATGTTACTTGGATGTTACACCAGATTTTCATGCCCCCTGATTAAGTGAAACTCGCAGCTGGTGAAAATAACGTTTCCCCCTTCCAACCTACACCTCATCCTCTCCCCTTCTACTGGATGAACGAACTGACCAATAGATGATCTAAATAAAATCTAATATACGACAATTTTCCTTGTCATAATATCCATGAATATTCTATATCCATTTTAACTTCAAATAAACTAAAATTGGGCCATCAATATTTGCTAATATGCCATGCATTTAAACAAATTATTCTGCAATACAAATAGCAAAAATAACACAATTGCGATAATGAGGGTATAATATAGGGAATTTGTGGCTTTAATGCTGTAGTAATAAATTTGAATTAGTGATGTCTTTTAATAATCTAATCCATACCTTTATGTTTTAATTTTGTAAAAAAAATTTAGTTTTTTTTTGTACAACTGTTTGAAGACCTTGAAACCGGGGAGTAAGGGGGACATTGGGCTGTTTATTACACTAGTACCCAAATTTTTATAACAACGTTTTCTTATTCATTTGGTCAACAACTTTGGGGAATTGTATTGAATTTTGATTGGTTGGTTTACTAGGTTGAGTGTCCAAATATTTCAACCACTCATTGTAATCTACAGAAGAAGTAAATTTGTATACCATGTACATCAATTTATCGGCTATTGTCTTATCCCTTTACATCCCTGCCTTGAAAGACATTATTAATATTATGACATAATAATTATCTATGACGAAATCTAAATCCTTTGCCAAGGTCATTTTTATTTTCATCAACACAACTCCCTTCCTGGTTCATTGATATATCTGTAACGGCTGGTTGGCTTTTCCGTTGTTGGTGGATTTTCTAATGTGATTATATGGTTATTATTTTTTTCTGGAATCAGCTAATCTATATTTGAAAAGCTACTCTTGGTTTTTCCTTTTTTAATTTTTAAAAGCGAAATTTTTCTATAATTAGGGTCGGTCCTATTAATTTCAAACTTTCCATGATGATTCCTGCAGTAGTTAGGTACGATTTAGAAAGCGTTACCAGAATGTCCGTACGTCCATTTTAAACATGTTGATTTTTAACTTTTTTAGCAACAAAATTATCTGATTGATCTGATTTTTGAAATACGGATTCCTGGGACAACAAAGTACAATGTAATAATAGAAGCATCTCTATAATCAAGTCCTAAAAACGTAAGTATGTCCTTAAACATTATCCTCTTTTTAAGCAGTTTTTCAACAAATTTACTTACAATTATGATTCGACATTTATACATTTGTGTTCTGATTTTACAATTCTGACACTCTACAAATGTTAATGTTTGTTTGTCCTTCCGTTTCAGAGCTTTGCTTTTATGGATGTTGTCATCCTTGTTCCTTTTGTAATTTTTATTGCAGGGAATCAACTCATTATAATTCTCGAATCTGTAGGTCAGTCGAATAAAAATGTTACAAGAAGACAAATTTGTTTTAAAAATCCATCTCAAAAATGTCTGACTGTCCGCGTTTTTTTTTTCGATGCTTTCCCACAAAGTTGCTGTGAAGCACTAGAAAACCCCCTCCTTATTTTTGAAACGAATTAAAAATAATGGGGGGAGGGGCTACCATGTACCCAATATAACCTAAACTTATCTGATAACTTGTAACAGCTGCTCAGCTTATGGTCGGTTTCTTGTTTTTTCATTAATATATAATTCTTTAAAACAAAAAAGGAATTATAGAGTTGCTTCGCTTATAACATTATACTTTGATGTCCCAGAAATTAATATACCAAAAATCAGATCAATCGAATGATTAGATCACATGAAAATTTGTTGTTAAAAAAGTAAAAAAATCGATATGTTTAAAATGGATGTACGGACATTCTGGTAATGATTATAGAGTTGCTACGCTTTCTAAATTTCTAAAGGAATCACCATGCAAAGTTTGAAATCGATAGGATAATTCTAACATGCCTAAATTAACGAAAAAAGCTATCCGTTACAGACGGACGGTGGACGGACGTACCGACCCTAATTATAGAAAAGCTTCGCTTTTAAAAATGAGATATAAATTAGATATTGAAAAGGAAAGGATTTTGAAGGAAGGCAGACAAAAACGTAAATCTATACGAAAAGTAATTATATATTATCATTTTGCTTTTTGAGACAAAACATTTATGCATCTTATATTTATTTTGCGACAGACAATTTACGGTTGATTTGTCCAGAAAACTAAAGGGATAAGTCAATGGACAATAAATTAATGTACAACCCTAATTAGCAAAAACTAAATTTCACTTTTTATAGTTAAACCAAATTATTCAACAAATAAGAATAGTTATTTCTCGTATCGTATTATAAACGGCTTTCCGCGGATATAGAATGTACAATTATAAGATTAAAACTTGTTTTTTTAGCCCCGTGGTGCCGAAGGCACCGGCTAAAAAAACTAGTTTTAATCTTATGATTGTACATTTCAATATTCGTAGAAAACTGGATATAATACGATGCTAGACATAGTTTTTTCATATTCATGAGAACCGGTTCCTATCCACCGGATTCAAATGAATACGAGAATAGTTATTTCTCGTATCGTATTATAAACGGCTTTCCGCGGATATAGAATGTACAATTATAAGATTAAAACTAGTTTTTTTAGCCCCGAGGTGCCGAAGGCAACGGCTAAAAAAACTAGTTTTAATCTTATGATTGTACATTTCTATATTCGTAGAAAACTGGATATAATACGATGCTAGACATAGTTTTTTCGTATTCATGAGAACCGGTTCCTATCCACCGGATTCAAATGAATACGAGAAAAAGTTTTATCAAACTTTTGGTACGAATCTTATGCTCTCTTATTTGACAGAAGTAAATGTGAGGACAATAACTTTGTAATGTACAATACCTTAACTCCTGCAGAAAAAAAGGACTTTTAAAATGAGACAGAAACCAGGGATCTAAAGGGATAAGACAATGACCGATAATATTGATATACAAAATTACCACTTCTGTAGATTTCAATTAGTAGTTAAAACTTATGGACACTCAATTTATTGAACTAACCAATTAAAATTCAATAAAAGTTGTCAAGTCAACGAATAAGAAAACTGTATTGTAAAACTTTAGGGACTAGTGTAATAAACAGCCCAATGGCTGGCCCCTTCCTCCCTGGAGAGAAACAGGATAAAACACACTATAAAAGAGAAGAAGCAGGGAGAGAGGGGACATTGGGTTGTTTAATGCACTAGTCCCCAAAGTTTTATAATAATGTTTTCTTATTCGCTGGCTTAACACCTTTGGGGACTTTTATTGAAATTGATTGGTTGGTTAAACAAATTGAGTGTCTGAACGTTTCAAACACTAATTGCAATCTACAGAAGGGGTAATTTTATATATCTTCATTGGACATCAATTTATCAGCTATTGTCTTATCCCTTTAGATCCCTGGAAAAAAGGATGGTAGAAGAAGAGGGGGTGGGGGGACTTTATACGCGTGACATTACAGGGTTGTTCTGCCCATTCACCGTAACCTGTGTCGCTAGAAAACACTTGTACGCCCTTGGCTCACAAATATAGTATAGTCAGGGAAATTTATTCGGAAAAATAATGTTTTAAAATCTGCCACTAGCATCTAAAAATGGATTTATTATTACTTAGTTAATATTATCAGAGTATGATATCCTATTATATAAAGTAGTAAGCGTTTTTTGTCTGTCACGAAGGATCTTGCTAACCGCTGAACCGATATTGTTCTCCTTTACAATGAAGCTTCTTATAGGTCCTGGGAAGGTTTTAAACTATTTTTGATAATATTTGAAACCCAAATTACAAATGAGATGAAGTCCAGCGTTGAGTGCCCCTAGAGGCTTCTAGGGGGCGAAGCCGCTAGTACTTTATTAAAGTAAAACTTTAGCGTGCCAAATAACAATCAACCCCCCACCCCAATCGACTTCTTTTACACCATCACGTCCCTTTCTACTGGATGAACGAACTGACCAACAAGTGATGTCCATATTGACGGCAATTTTTCTATATCAACATAGATTCTATATCCATTCATCTAAGGGCGCTGAATTTAAACATGGAGGAAAAATGTAGAAAAATAGCCTAAAACCATCCCAGCAGTTATGTAAAGCTGTCTTTCTTGAAATAGAGCAATCAATAGATAAAGTATTAAGCGAGATTTTAACAAAATAGGATAGTTAATTTAGCAAAGCACAAACTATTTTTCTTTTAATTTATCAAAAATTTGATGGTAAAGGCATTGTTCTTTAATATTGAAATTTTTGAACTTTTCTTCTGTTTATAATTCCCTGTTCAACTCTACTAATCCTTTTTATCCTTCCCTTCCGAAAAAAATCCCCCTATCCCTCACTCCCCCCCCCCTCCCCAACCACTTTTTTCACACTTCCATGAACATGTCACTTTCCCTTTTTATTCCCCCCGCTGCCTCTCCTTCTTTTATTCTCTTTTTAACCTTCTTTACATCCCCCCTATTGTTCTAGAACAAGGTGGGGAAAATTAAATTTATAAAATTATAAAGGATGTACCACCCCTACCCCCCCCCCCTCCACGGGAGGATGGGTGGGGGGAGGGGGAGTCGTATTTTGCTCGAGTTAAAATCTCCGACAGAATTGAATTAGTACAATCAGAGCCAAAACGATGCTATGTGACAATTAAAAACTATACATGTGCTTTTTTGAATTAATATGTTCAAAAGTTATAAATGTGATGTTCATGATATTTTTTTCTTGTGATGTTTATGTGTGAGAGGGGCTTTTAGTTGTAATTAAAGTTGATGAAATTGTCCTTTAAAACTCAAACGTTAAGCAAAATGTCAACTGATTGATTTGGAGATGCAATTTGAAGAAAATTTTAAAAAATGAACAACCAATATTTTCATAGAACTAACAATTAAAAATTTTCTATCTATAATACAAAGTAGAACGATGTCTGTCTGTTTGTTTGTCTGTTTGTTTGTCTGTGTGTCTGTTTGTTTGTAGCGAAGGATCTCGCTAACCGCTGAACCGATCGGGTTCTCCTTTACAGGGTAGCTTCTCATAGGTCCCCCCCAAAAAATTTAAAAATATCCCCCCCAAAAAAATTTTCTTTTTAAAATTAAAATAGTGGGGTCGACTAACCCCCCCCCCACCCCATAAAAAAAAAATTTCCCCCCTCACAAAGAAAATTTTTTTTTTAGATTTATTTTTTAAATCTAAATTAGGTACGAAAAATTGGTTTGATCAAACCTCTTGGGGCAAAGCCCCTAGAGGCTAGGGGCGAAGCCGCTAGTTTTTAAAATAAAGTAGATCTCTTAAATATTTATTATTAAATAAGGATGACAACATCCATAAAAGCGAAGCACTGAAACGGTAGGAAAAACGGACAATAACACTTGTATAGTGTCTGAACTGAATAATCAGAATATAAAAGTATAAGTGTCGACGCAAAATTGTAAATAAATTTGTTGAAAAACTGCTCGATACAGGATAATGTTTATGGACATACTTACATTTTTAGGACTTGATTATAGAGTTGCTTCGCCTATAATACTGTTCTTTGTTGTCCCAGGAATCAATATACCAAAAATGAGATCAAACGGATAATTAGACCACATAAAAATTTGTTGTTAAAAAAGTAGAAAAATCAAAATGTTTAAAATGGACGTACGGACATTCTCATAATGATTATAGAGTTGCTACACTTTCTAAATCGTACCTAACTACTACAGGAATCACTATGCAAAGTTTGAAATCTATAGGACAATTCTAACATGCCTAAATTAACGAAGAGAGCTAACCGTTACGGACTGACGAACGAACGGGCCGACCCTAATCATAGAAAAGCTTGGCCTTTAAAAATAATACCATGTTAATGAAATATTGGTATAAATTATATTTTTATCACATCAGTAGTTTTGCAACAGATCATTTTCAAACTATTTGCTTCAATTTAGGTGTACTCTTTATAGCACAGTATACATAACTTGTTAATTTAGACATTTTAGAATTGTCCTATCGATTTCAAACTTTGCATGATGATTCCTGTAGAATTTATAATCGTTACCAGAATGTCCGTACGTCCATTTTAAACATGTTGATTTCAACTTTTTGAACAACAAATATTTATGTGATATAACCATTACATTGATCTGATTTTTGGAATACTGATTCCTAGGACAACAAGTACAATGTAATAAGCAAAGCATCTCTATAATCAAGTCCTAAAAATGTAAGTATGTCCATAAACATTATCCTGAATCAAGCAGTTTTTCAACAAAATTACCTACAATTTTGCTTTGACTCTTATACATTTATATTATGATTATTTAGTTCTGACACTATACAAGTGTTAATATCCGTTTGTCCTACCGTTTCAGTGTTTCGCTTTTATGGATGTTGTCATCCTTGTTTAACAACAAATATGTATGTGATATAATCATTAGATTGATCTGATTTTTGGAATACTGATTCCTAGGACAACAAGTACAATGTAATAAGCAAAGCAACTCTATAATCAAGTCCTAAAAATGTAAGTATGTCCTCAAACATTATCCTGTATTTCAGCAGTTTTTCAACAAATTTGCTTACAATTTTGTGTTGACATCTATAATTATCATTTCTGATTCTCTACAAGTGTTAATGTTGTTTGTTTTACTGTTTAAGAGCTTCGCTTTTATGGATGTTGTCATCCTTGTTTCTGTATAGGTATCTGCTTCCCTGACTGATTTACTCTTTCTATCAGAAAAACTGAATTCTGATATTAGAGCATATGCCCCTAGATTGCTAAATAAAATCTATACATATATAAAGGTCCTAGGACAAACGCAGGAGTCCCAAACGTCGGAGTGGTCAAATGCAGGAGTGGACACTTAACCTAACCTAACCTATTTTAAACCATATTTTAGGATTTTTAAATGCCTAACCCCTGCGGGGGGCTTATTTGTAAATTAATATTTTAACCTAACCTAACCTATATAGAAATACTTACTTGAATTAATATTTTAACACTCCTGCGTTTGTCCACTCCGACGTTTGGGACTCCTGCGTTTGTCCTGGAACCTATATAAATATACGTGTTATTTTATAGCTATCAATTTTTTTGTAGGGAAACTACACTATAGTTCAATTTATCTGTCCTCCGTCAGTCCATAAAGATATGGAAGAAACGTGATTTTCTCTACTCCTATTAAAGATAGACAGCTGAAATTTTTAGGTATTAGATAAGTTCACATTCTACATAATTCGAATATTGGAAGATAACCAAGCTAAAAATAATCTGAAAAGCAAAGACTTGATAATGCAGATGGAGCGCTCAGCACGTACTTAAACCTGCTAAATAGTTCAATCATGCATGCACGCTTTTTAATCTATACATTGCATTGTCTTGGTTATTCGAAATAATTCCTGGGCTGGGTTTTGCTGGTTCCAAGGATGTGCGAATTTAGTCTATGATAGTACCAAAAAAGCGATGGAAAGTGTTATGCGTGACGTCATAAAATACGTATAAATCCATCTCTCACTTCTCTTCTCATCCCTCCTTTTTAGACGTATTATTAGGACGTCATGCATGCCACTTTCCAGCACTTTAGAACCCATAATACTTGTGTGCAATAATAACAAAAACACATAAGTTTATATTGATTATAGGAAAAAAACAACCATAACTTTATCCATAGTAGCTTGTTTAGGATGTAAAATTTGAATAATAAACTCTCAAAAAAGTAGTAATAGTTATTTCTCGTATCGTATTATAAACGGCTTTCCGCGGATATAGAATGTACAATTATAAGATTAAAACTAGTTTTTTTAGCCCCGTGGTGCCGAAGGCACCGGCTAAAAAAACTAGTTTTAATCTTGTGATTGTACATTTCTATATTCGTAGAAAACTGGATATAATACGATGCTAGACATAGTTTTTTCGTATGGATGAGAACCGGTTCCTATCCACCGGATTCGAATGAATACGAGAATAGTTATTTCTCGCATCGTATTATAAACGGCTTTCCGCGGATATAGAATGTACAATTATGAGATTAAAACTAGTTTTTTTAGCCCCGAGGTGACGAAGTCACCGGCTAAAAAAACTAGTTTTAATCTTATGATTGTACATTTCTATATTCGTAGAAAGCTGGATATAATACGATGCTAGACATAGTTTTTTCGTATGGATGAGAACCGGTTCCTATCCACCGGATTCGAATGAATACGAGAAAAACATTTAAAAATAAGGGTTGGATTGTAGTTTTTCGTTTTTTGTTTATTACTTTAGGACAGGTAAGGTTAGCTTAAATTAGGTACACTGCAGGTATATGCCCTGCAGGGTTTAGTCAAAGGAAAATATCTATATTCCTCGTTGTTTAAATTCAAGTAAAAAATAAGGGTTGAGGGGGGGGGGGGGTTAGTGCCCAACAGTCACTTTGACGATGACGGACCAAGTAAATTATATATTGGTTGTACCAAGAACGTCCAAGCTTTTTTATTTGGGGGGTGGGGGTAACCTTTATATCATAGAGGCAAGGACGTCCAAGTTTTTTATTTGGGTTGAGGGGGGGGGGGGGGTAAAAATTAAAAATCTAAATTTTTTATTGGGGTTGGGGGGGGAGGGTTAATCATCCCTTTACACCCCCCCCCCCTTGGACGTCCCTGGGATGCACATTAGTTCAGGGAGTCAGTCTTTCTTGAATAGTAGCCAATACATTTAGGTTTCCATCACCGTTTCTTTAACATAGACCGACATTTAGAATTATAATGTAGCTTCGCTACTAAAAATAATATTTTGCAATCCACTCCTTCATTTTTGATTTGTCAATATTCGTCTGGTTGTGTTTGGCAAAAAAATATGTAATAATGAATATTACGTATTTTTTACGTAATTTATACTTTTACGTAAACACAACAAGGCAAAAAGTAATATTATTTGTCTGTTGTAAAGGATCTCGCTAACCGCTGAACTGATATGGTTCTCCTTAAAGCCATTAAAGCCTTTTATATAGGGCCAGGGAAGGTTTCTAACTATTTTTGGGAAATGGCCGACAGATTGTTGTACATCTCCAATTTTGATACTCAAAATTATACTTCTGTAGATTACAATTAGTAGTAGAAACGTTTGAACACTTAACTTAATGAACCAACCAATCAAAATTCAATAAAAGTCCCAAAGGTTGTTAAGCTGACAAATTGTTATTATAAAACTTCGGGGACTAGCCTATTGTCCTTTCTTGGGTTCAAAGGGCAATAATAAACAAATAAATCTGCATGGCATTACCATATAAAGTCCTTGTAAGTCTGCCTGTTTGTCCGTTCTCCAAATAAGTTCCAGACTTGTTTCAAGGCTATTATATTTATAGATGGCAGTTTCAGGTTGTTTCTGCAGGGAGGGAGGGGACATTGGTCGGCTTATTACACTAGTCCCCAAAGTCTTTTTACAACATTTCCTCGAGTGTCCAAACGTTTCAACCACTAATTTTAATCTTCAAAAGGGATAATTATGTGCATCATCATTGGAGATGTACATTGATTTATCGGCCATTGTCTTATTTCTTTAAATTTCTGCGGTTTCAGGCTATTTTACTAACCATTATATATACTTTTATTTCTTGTTAATATTCCAAGGAATAATAAACTACGAATCTCTACTCTGTAACTTTTTTGTCCATCTGGGTAACTTTTCTTAAAAGCTCAAAATATACTTTAAGATGATGTTATTGTTGTTTACTTTCATTCTATTGAATCAAATTAAATAGCAATTAAGATAATATATGTAAAATCGGTTTATATAACTAAGTTAATGTATAACAAGGATGATAGCATTTATAACAGTGAAGCTTTATAACTGAAACAAAGTGGCAAACAACGATTAGTTGTAATTCCATAAGTAAGATTTTGAATGATCTTTTGATTTTTAGCTTTGGTTTTGCTATGGTTACTAAATGTATAGCATTAATGACTTAGCCCCTAGCCTCTAGGGGTTTCCAAGAGATGATGGACAGTCCCCACTTCTATATAAAATCGTCATTTAAACTCTAGGTGATATATAAAAAAATCTTCTTATTAAAGTTACTCTTTGGCAAAATTTATCCCAGGTCAAATGCTACCTATTTTCCCTGAACATAAGTGCCTATTCGGTTCAGCGGTTACCGAGATCTTAAGCTTCGGACGGACAGACTATAGATAATATATCTCCTGTGTGGCCCTTATGACAGATGGACAGACACACAGATCATAACCTAAATGTAGATTAGCTTCGCTTTTGATAACAAATGAAACGCAAAGAGAAGTGGTTACAGGAATAACATTTTATTCAGGAGAAAGGGAGAAGGAATGGTAAAAAACAAGACAATTTTTTTCCATAAGTAGCGAAACAATAACAATTCAAAAGTCACGCGTTGTCATAAACATATATAGATTGTCTTTGCCCATGAAAGTAAGGAGGAGTATTTTACCCGAAAATATACCTATATCGAACTTTTTAAAAATTAAAATACATCTTGCACGAGATGAAAATAAATCCTACTTCTTGCTGATACGCGTCGGTACAGCCAGTGACTTACGGAAGAAGGTTTAGTTTGGTGTCAACACACCAAACATTGTCTTTCTTCCTTTTCTACCTCTTAAAGAGTATAGGAAGCTAATATGGTTCTTGTAGAACCCATGTAGAAGCTTTAGCTTAATACAATAACATTGACCACTCACATTTTTGTAATCCCATAAGTTTTTTTATAGAAAAATTAATAGATTTTCTTTTTAGCACCAATATTCTTGATCAAAAAATGGTGGTTAAGGAAGCGTTGTTTAAAAAATAATTTTCTTGATATAGGATGAAAATTAAAAATCGAGGTAATAGAGACTGTGCAGCAATAAAACGGCTATTTAAAAGTGCAATTTATATTCAGTTTCCTTTATTAGGTATATAGGAGATAGATTTTTAATATTCTTACTTTGCTTATAGACTTCTTGCCCTAATAGATGTTTTTTAAAACTTAATTTTCTCATTTTTGGGAAGAAAAATAAAAAAAAGATTTACTAGAACCTATAAACAATACAAATGTCTACAGATTTATGCTTAAATTATAAATTTTAGCATAACAGGGATATATTTGATAGAAAAAATCGAAACCAAAAAATTCTTAATTTTTTTGGTCTTCGATACAGACCAGGCGATTCAAACCGCTTACGCGTTGTAAGCGGTTTCACATAAAAACATGTCTCTGATTCCGTCTGTGCTGGCCTGTGTAAACACACACACACACATATACAGAGAGCTGATTGCAGCCGGACCGGTACCTTTAGTTGGTTCTACCACACACACACATACAAATGTAAACAAAAATAAACATATGGCCGTCATCAATATTCAGTTTTGTGTGATATTTTATCATTTAAAAACTTTTTGTTATTCAAAAGTTATTAATATTATTATACCTATTTATTCAAACCACATTATGATTAAATATTCATATGATTTTATTTCATTTCAACGAATGTTGCTACATCAATAAAAATTGTTTTCTGCCGGTGCAGTCTTGGATATCCTTTTTTAAAAAGATGCGCATCAAAATTTGAAGTAAAAGTAAAAGTACATTTAAAGATTTATTAGTAGGATTTATTTATTTTTATATTATGGTATATAATAGATTTTGAGTTAGGTTGGAACAAAAAATAATTTATTTTCTACAAGTTAGCTACAAGTTCCTGTGCAGTGGCGTGCACAGGGAAATGCGCGAAGCTTACCCGAAACTTATGATACCCCTCGATTAGAGGGGTTTTATGTCATTATTCAAGTAACAACCAAAACTTTTTTCAATTAGTAAATGTTTTTCAGGAACATAATTAAACCAAAATAAAGTAGTGAGGGTTTTTGTTTGAAGCCTAAAATCTCAATAACTACTGCATGAACCGATTGGGTACTCTAATTTAAGTAGGCTTTAAATTGGTCCTGTGGATGGTTTTAGGCTATTTTATTTTCTTATTTAGGTCTTGGGATGGTTTTCAGCTCTTTTTATAGCTCCTCTCTAACCCTTTAAATACAGAGCCCTAGATGCTAGGGACGTAGCCCCACTTGTTAATTATAATACTTTAAACAATAATGCATGTTTCAGATTTTTATAAAATGGCAAGTAGTCATGAAAACATAAATTTTAAATTATGAAGAAAAAGGCAAGGAACTTAACAGGACAGGTAAATTATTGGTTTCATAGGGAAAGTGATTTCAACAATTTTAAATCTTGAAGCTAGGGACGCAGCATTCAGAAATAAAATGATGTAAAAAGTACATATACTTCTCGATTGAAATAAATAAAACTTAATATATATGTACACCTAAACTTTCTTCTCTCCCTGCACTTTGAACTTTTAAAATATAGATTCAAAGGCGGTTTCACTCAAAGCACTTGGTCTAGCATAGAATCCATCCCTCCCTTCTTTGATTTTAAATATATTGAAAAAAAGTAAAAGGAACTATAATCAGGAAGATTTGGCTGTGTTTATTTTTCTTTGGTTTAATATTTTAACATATTTAAATATTAAGGTTGAGTTTAAGATTGGAGTCGGCAAGAACCCGTGAAACGGTAATTTTTATCATTTTTAATCTTCCCCCCACATCTTTTTTATTCTGACGGGTGGAAGGTGGGAAACAAACGTATTAGTTTTTTTTATGTAATCTAATGTGTTAAAAACGTGGATGACAACATCCATTAAAGCAATGCTCTGAAACAGTAGGACAAACGTACATGAACACATAAAGTGTGACAAAACTGAATAATCAGAATATAAATGTATAAGACATACCTACCTAACAAAAGTGTAGATAATTTTTAAAACTTTTGAAATACAGGATAATTAAATCACTTAAAAATTTGTTGTAGAAAGCTAAACATCAATAATAAAATAATAAATGTACTGACATTCTGGTAACAATTGTGGAGTTGCTACGCTTCCTAAATCGTACCTAAGTACTACAGGAATCTCAATTCAAAGTTTAAAATTGATAGGACAATTACAACATGTCTAAATTAACGAAATGAGCTAACCGTTCCATGGTAAAAGCTAACATTAAAGACGGACAGACTGACCCAAATTATAGAAAAACTTCGCTTTTAACAAGGGCTATGAACTATGGCACAAAGTGCTAATGTTATTTATATTCAGATATTAAATTATTCCATTCATAGGAATACCTAATTTTTTTCAGCTAATAATAAAATTTTATACGATTCTTATTAGTTATTTAACGTATCCTATTTCCGCTGATAGTAAAATGAAAAAATTAAAGATTAATTGCAGTTTTGCTTTCCCTGGCCAACAAACCTAGTATTGGTAGGGGGGGGGGGGGGAGTTTTGAAACATTTGAGAAAATAGTGTGCTTAGGCTTTATCTTTGGACTGAGAGGATAGGTTATTAGAGATAAAATCATTCTTATATAAAGATAGATTTTCCCTAAGTTTTAAGATATTTTGGATAGGGCTCCAACTTCAGGTGCGGCAGGCCTCCAGGTTAGAGTTAGACCGACTCGAAATGCAAAAAATTTTGGCGCACTATTCTAAATCATTTCTTTTGTGATATTATGACTATTGAATATTGATACAAAAAAAGTGTCCTGGTAGCTTTTTTCAGCAATATGTCAATTTCGATTTTCATAAAAAAAGGGGGAGGGCCCCCCCTCGGGGAGAATTTTTTTTTTTTTTTTAATTTTGACTTTATATACCTTCCTTAATTTGTTTGAAGAGTAGATAATGAATCAAAAAACGATTTTAAAAGATTTTGATCATATCAAGAGCTATCATTAAAAGACTTACAATTTTGGCCGTTTAAGCATAATCAGCTAATTTTGACGGTTATTTGAGGATAACATTTGCTAGGGTCTGTCCAGAGTCTTCTTAGAGGCCTTCAGCACCTGAACCTGGAGGTCTATTGTAATTTTTTTTCAAATATGTTAATAACATTTAAAAAAAGTAAGTGCTTTTGATTTTTTTAACTGTACAGAGACCACCTGAAGGCCTGCAGCACCTGAACCTGGAGGCCGATTGTAATTTTTTATTCAAATATGTAAATAATATCTAAAAAGATGTTTATGTTGTCTTATAAGGGGGGGGGAAGATGTGGTGACTCATGCCACGACATACCAGCAATTTTATTTTGGGTGCTACTTCCTTAGTTTTTGAGATAATTGGCTAGGTATAATTTTTTTGGTTGTGTCACTAATTACCCCAAGTTTTGGTATCTTTAAAAAAAAGAACGGCGACAGGACCGTCGCTCCCACCATTTTCCGCAGCCGCAAAAAAAAATTTATTGCATTTCTCGCCAAATTACCTAGGCAATTTGGAATCATTTGACACCATATAATTTTTTTTTTAATTTCTCCTTACAATCAACCCTGCGGGTTGATTTTTTTCAAATTCTCGGTTGTTTAGGCTTTACTTAAATTCAGTACATCTCCTATGCTTTTAATGATACTAGTGGATGCGCCCCTGGTATCTAGGGGACTCTGTCTTCAAAGGGGTAAGGAGGTGGAAGACAAATAGCCTAAAACCATCCCGACACCTATTTGAGGCTTCACTGTAAAGGAGGACCATATTGGGTCAGTGGTTAGACAAAAAAGCTTATTACTTTATATAAAAGTAAGGAAATAAATCTTTTAAGGTTGTTCAGTAAAAAATATTTAAATAAAAAATTTATTGCATTTCTCGCCTAATTAGGCAATTTGGAATCAATTGAGACCATGTTATTTTTTCAAAAAAATTTCCCTTACAAGCAACCCTGCCCCCTTTAATTCAGTGCTTTTAAAGTTATTGAAACAAAATCTTTTTAGGTTGTTCAGTAAGAAATATTTGAATAAAAAATGGCGTCAGGACCACCACTCCTGCCATTCAACGTCATTTTCCGCTGCCGCCAAAAAAGAACAACATGGTGTTAAATGATTCCAAATGGCTTAATTTGGCGAGAAACGCAATAATAAAAATTGAATGGCGGTCATATCATCGTTTTTTATGTTATCTTTTTTTTCTGACCCACGATAAAGATTTGTTACAATATCTGTAAAAGCACAGGAGAAGTACTGAATTTAAGTTAAACATTGATGAAAGGGAAAATTTTTTGAAAAAAATAACATGGTCTCAAATGATTCCAAATTGCCCAATAAGAATTTTTTATATCATTAGGTATATAAGAAGTAGAATGATTTTATCTCTAATAACCTATCCTCTCAGTCCTAAGAAAAAGCATATGCTTCCCCCCCCCCCTCTCCTTAATTATTAAAAACACTACGTAACTTTGATATGAAAATACATGACTTTAGTTTTTTTTTCCGAAACCGCTCTAATCCAGCATACATTACAATTTTTCATTTTAATATCCACGGAAATTGTCTATATATTACATTATCTATATTTTTTCTGCTTCGTTTAAGATGTACCTATTAGGAGTTTGCCATGCATGGCAATTCAGCTGGATATTGGCAAAAAAACTAGGCATTAAAATCAGCACTAAATTAAATTGAAGTGATATTATGTCTTCTAAAGGCTGTTTGAAAAGAAAACTATCTGAAACCTGTTTTAGGTAAACGTTAATATATATATTTTTTCGTAGGATGGAAGAAAAAGAGAAAAAGTTGTCATGTAGTCAACGGAACTTAACCAACTAAAGAGTTTCAGCACTGAAATTAGAACTATAAAGGAATGGAAGCGTAACAGCTGCTGCTGCTGCATAAAAACATAATTTCTGCTGCATTTTTTTTTGTCTTTTCTTGCAAAATTTTGCCTCCCCACTTGGCGTTGGAATAATAAACCATATATTACCAGTAGTTACAATTTAGCTATTTTTAATCTTATTTATATTTATGTATTGTAATGCAGAATTTTAAAAAGAAAGTACCTATTAATGCGGCTGTTGCATCTAACTGCAAGTCCTAGCTTCTTGTTAAATTAAGATAATATAATGTTTTATTCCTTCCCCCCCCTAATTATTATTAAGATTGTTGCATACTCTTCAGTAGTAATGAACAGATAAATTTATTGTGCATTTGAACTATGGGTGTCAATCCGAATAAAAAAATCCGCATTCCCTCCAATTTTTGGACCCAAAATCCAAATTTGTAATTTAATTTGCGGATTAGGATTGTTGATTTTTATGCCTTTTGTAGCACGTAAAAGGGGGGGGGGGGTGGATGTGCCACTTTTTGAAACCAAAAGTAAAACGCGCATGATCTCAGCCCATACAAATTTTGTCGAAAACAATATGGAACTGTGAAGAAACGGCATCGTAACCGCTGCTCCCTCCGATAACTGCTGTTTCCCGCTAAATTAGACAGTTCTCAATCATCTGAGATAAACTTACATTTTTTAAAATATTGACATGTTTGAAAGTGTCAAGGGAAATTTGTATGAAAAAAAAGTTTATCTCAGATGATTAAAAATTGTCTAATATGGCGAGAAAAGACAAAACATAATTTGGCGGAAAAGGGAGGTTTTCGGCAGTAGCGGCGGTTATGTTGCCGTCTCTTCACAGTTCCATATTGTTCTCCACCAAAGCAACTGCTTTGTCGAATTTTAGAGCTGTAACTTGTATATGTGATGAGATCATTGCGTTTTACTTTTGGTTTCAAAAAGTGGCACATCCGCCCCCCCCCCTTTTTTTATACATAAATGTTTTTTTTATGTTAAAAGTCAACGTTTTTTTGTATTTTATTTTCATAGCTAATAGAAGAAAAGCTACTTTAGAAAAAAAAGCGCTACTTTAGATTCTTTCCCATAACGGGTAAATTTATTCCTTTTTTTATTTATAAAAAGACCTTCAAAAATATTGCTAGAATCCGCGAACCGAAAATCTGCAATTTGCAAAAAGACAAGAATCCGCAATCCCTGGATTAATCCACTTTTTTGATTGATTTCTGTAAGAGTCCGAACCCGACCCAAAAATTCGGCAGCTTGACACCACTAATTTAAACACACAAGTTCACATTTTGAATTGTTTAAAGATATACATTTCTATTAATTTAGTCTTAAAAGTAAAACAGTGACTAGCAAGTCGATATTAAATATCCGTTTTTTAGCATTTTCCTCTGATTGAAATTTAAACATACCTAGCCATACTGAAAAATTGATTTTCCACGAGTAATGAAATAAAATCTTTAAAAAACACTGATAATTATAATTTAACATTTTAATATCCACGGAAAGCTGTCTATATTGTGCTGCAATAAATAACTATTCTTCTTTTAATTATTGAATCAGTCACACTATGCCTGTTAATGTTTGTTAGTTTATCTGAATTTTTAAGATTTGCTTGGTTTGATGTTATCATCCTTGTATTATCATTTAACGTTTTGATTTATGTTATGTTATCCAAACTGTAATTTAATAAATAAATACAAAATAATGATCTTTTTTTAGTAGCAAACTACACTAATAAATGTCTGTCCGTTAGAAATCGAATGAGAGAAACATAGTTTTCTCTGTATCGCTTTAAAATACTTTTTGTCAACATTTTGGAGCATAATTAATGATAAACCTGGCACTCAGATTAGCTTGTTTATTTTAGCAATTTCATATAGGATTCCCCGTTGTCTTTTTGGTTTGATTTAAAAAAATTTTGTGAAAAATAGTAGTTATCAAAAAAAAATTCCTGGATGAAAGGTAGCTTTATCTTCTACCTATATATTTTTTTACGCATTTTTGGCCCGATTCACACATTTCTCTGAAAAATCGTATTAAATTTAGTGAACCGCATATTTTTTCCTGGTTAATTTGTAAAACTGCAATTATATGGCACATAATTGAAAGAATTTAAATTTTCTACCACGTAGTTTTTAAAATATCAAGACTACGTAGTAGAAAATTGAAATTCTTTCAAATATATGCCATATAAATATAGTTTAACCCATTAACTAGCAAAAAATTTGCAGTTCACTAAATTAATTTCAAATGCATTTCGTGTAACTACCCCTTTCGATTTCTCATTGTGAAGGGATTTGTGTGTCAATAAATTCTTTTTTTAGTAGCGAAGCTACTCTATAATTCCAAATGTCTGTCCGTCAGACACGGAAAGTGGGAAACGTGATTTTCTCAGCTCCTATTTAAGATAGACAGCTGAAATTTTTAGTTAAGATTTTTTTTTTGATATATGCCCTCTAATCTATGCATTGTTTTGTCCATCTGACTGTTATTTGGGATGCTATCTCGATTCCTAGATTTTTAAGATTTTCTCATCTCTTTCCAGATAGAGGGCTGAAACTTTCGGGGAGTAATTAATTATACAGTAATACATTCTACATGTTTTCGCCAAGTTTTATCAAGATTTGTCTATTTATTGGGGTGATAGATCGATTCCTAGATTTCAGTTTTTTGTGATTTTCTCGATTCCTGTTCAGGATTGAAGGCTGAAATCATCAGGGATTGAATATGCTCATATGATATTCTACATATTTCCATTAAGTTTCATCAAGATTTTCTATTAATTACAATGCTTGATCGATTCCTAGATTTATACATATGTTTTCGTGATTTTAAAGGTTTCATGATTTCCCTATTTTATCAAATTTAATTTGTATTGTATGAGAATGCTCTTTAGTAAATGTTTTCCTGATATCCATTCATATCTTTTGAGCTTCGCTACTTATGGATGTTGTCATACTTGTCTACTTCTATTAACCAGTTTTGTCCAGTTTAAAAAAAACTGTTACTGTTTTAAAGCTTTGCTACTCATGGATGTTGTTATCTTTATGTGTTAGTACTAGGGTTTGCAATTCAGACCCCGGATCCAGAATCCGCCCAATTTTGGATTCCAAATCCGGAATCTGTTTTTTAATAGCGGATTCCGGATTCTTATTTGGTAGGCTAAAATTAGCGTCTTGAGTTTTTTCTTTCAACTCCTCCTCTTTGAAGGCAAAGATTTTCATCATTATATATAATATCTTTTAAAATCTGGTTCGATTCTCTGAAGTGAATTATAGAGAACAACAAGAACATTGATTTTTAGGACATATGTAGCAATTAATTTTTAATTTATTTTTTTAAATCCTAAAATTTCTAAAATTGTCAAAACGATCCTGGAACACCAGAGTGTCCGCATTTTATCATTTTATGTTCGCTCACCCGTATACTATTACCTACACCCTAGAGGCCCTTGTTGGCACTTGAAAGTTTTTTTTCGAATTGTTAATTTTTTGTAGGGTTGATTTCTCTTGGGAGGGTGATAGTATACTCCCCTAAAATAGCTTTCTAAGTCCATTTGGTTTAGTGGTTAGCGAGATCCGTGAGTACACAGAAAAACTTACATCATACTTTCATAAAGAATAATTTCAGTATAGGAACTTTTCTGTCTCATACCTCCAAGGAATAAGGTATGGCCAACAAGCGAAATAAATCCAAAATGGTATTTGGGGGGCAGAGAAAAGGTCATAGCTACAATGTTGCCCCCCAATGACAGCTGATATTCATGAATGGTGATTTTAAAAAAATTGAATTCATTGTTGGTTTAAGCTGCATACCTTCCCTTCCGTCTATGGTTGAAGGCTTTATTTCAGAGCAATTGAAAGGTCTGAATGATATTAAATGTGATATGATGCAGGAGTTCTTTATCACTGCATTTTTAGTAGCGAAGCTACTCTATAATTCACTTTATGTGTCCATCAGTCAGCAGTCAGTAACGCTATGGGGGAAACATGATTTTCTTGGCTCATATTAGAGATAGACAGCTGAAATTTTTAGTGAACATAAATATGACAAATGTTTATCTAATCTATACATTGTTTTGTCCATCTGTATTAATTGGGGTTCGATTCCTAGATTTATACGTTTTTGTATTTTTCTCAATTCCTGTTCAAAAGAAATGGCTGGAATTTTCAGGGATTAAATAAATTCATACTCTACATATTTTCATCAAGTTTTATTAAGATGCCTTTATTGGTTGGAGTGCTAGATTGATTCCTATTTTTTCAAGTTTTTGTAATTTTCACAACTCCTGTTCAAGATAAACGGGTGGAATTTTTAGTGATTAATTAAGCCAACATTCTATATGTTTTGACAAAGTATTATAAGAACTTACTAATTGGTTATGGGGCTAAATCGAATTTTAGATTTTAACGTATTTCTTATTAGCTTAATGCTTCAAAAAAGACCTTAAACAATTTTTAAAGGTTTCATGATTTTTATTATAGAAATTTTTTTTGTACTCTAGATCATTTTTTCCAGATGTCTATTCATAATTTTTTAACTTCGCTACTTAAGGATGTTATCATCCTTGTTCATTATAAAATTATAATGTGATGACTTCCTCAAGTTTAATTTAACTTACACTGGGCCTAAAGGAAGCTTTACTGTAAAGGATAACCATTTGGTTCAGTGGTTAGCACGATCCTTAATTACATAGACAATAACTCATCCTTTTATGAAACTTACTGGCATTAATGAGTTGCTATGCTTTATACATTGTACCTTATTGTTGCTGAAATACTTATGCCAAGTTTGAAATCGATAGGACAATGCAAACTGGTCGAAATTAACAAAAATAAATTTCCGTTATTGGTGGTGAGAAGTACTATTCCTACATGTATAAATAGTTAGCCAGGGGTGTATTTTTAGCACAAGATTAATATATTTCCCTGCTGCAAATTTTTTTTATTTTTTTCCCTCCTAGTTTTTTTCCAGCAAGGAAGGGGATAAAATTGAAAAATATTTTCAGAACTCTTTATTTTATTTACATTATCCCCCATCCCACATATTCTTTTAGTTTTTTTTTCACCAAAGAGGGGAGAAAATGAAAAAAAAATGCTTTCAGTTTTCTTAATTTTTACATTTTATTCCCCCAACCACATATTTTTTTTTTTTTACCCCACTTTTAGCAGGGTCAAATTTGCAGAATACACTCCTGAAGTTAGCCTAAAAAAATTGTTGCGATAACGCAGGTGATCATGAGATTTAAATAATAAATGTTTTACATCGATGTATGTACAAGCTTTCTGGTAATACCTAATTATATAAATGCTATGCTTCCTACATTGAACCGTGTTCAACGCATGTACGAATTTGTTCAGATTTTTTTTTCAAAATCTTGGTAGTCCTCATGAAGATATTTTAACTACGCAAATCTTAATATTCATAAAATCTTGGAGGCCAGTTAACCTTTCTAATTGCAAATCTCAGTGTCCAGAAATCTTTACGGCTAAAAAAACACATTGCATTGTAAGAGAAATTTCCATAACTAAATTAACTTATTTCGGGAACCAAATAGAGTTTTTTTTCTAGATTTTAAATTTTGGATTTTCTGGTAATTTTTTTAAAATACCTACCTACTTAGCTTTAAAATCAAATATTTTGGTTGTGGCATATTATTAAAGTTAGCTGACAACAGTAAGAGGCTGGCTTCAGCCAGTCATTGGTAGTAATATTTTTGTTGAGATTTGATGACTGGTGGCATGACGTGGAAAAAAGTATTCATAATTTAATTTCCTAAAAGTGTTCCAACTCCATTTTCAATTTTAGTTAAAAAATCTAATTTAAAATAAAAAAAATTTTCTAGGGGCTAAATAGTTATAAACCTTCCCAGGACCTATGAAAATCTACCCTGTTAAGGAGAACCCGATTGGTTCAACGGTTAATGTGATACTTTGTTACAAACAGAGAGACAGACATCATTTTACTTTGTATTATAACAGTTATTTCTCGTATCGTATTGTAAACGGCTTTCCGCGGATATAGAATGTACAATTATAAGATTAAAACTAGATTTTTTTGCCCCGAGGTGCCGAAGGCACCGGCTAAAAAAACTAGTTTTAATCTTATGATTGTACATTTCTATATTCGTAGAAAACTGGATATAATACGATGCTAGACATAGTTTTTTCGTATTCATGAGAACCGGTTCCTATCCACCGGATTCGAATGAATACGAGAAAAGATATTATTTTTCACCGTTTTGTATCCACTCCATTTGTACAGGGTGTTTTAAGAGAAAGTTCTTGTTTGAAAAATGAATTATTCATTATGTTTGAAAACGGACTTATCTCCTCAGACTGACGTAGAATGAGACAACTGAACCTTTGATTGCCCAACCTATGTCTCCTGTATTCACCCATGCTGTAATAATTTATGCCTCGAACCTGACATAGCAAGAGTAGGCATCATTTGAAATGTTTTAATATGATATGGTGTTCGAGTTAATTTTATAACCTATCACCTTCCCAACAATTAGCGGAAGAGCAGTAGTCACTGGTTAAATCCTTAAAGTAAAGTAACAGGATCTTTTTGTGTTTACAGAAGGATCTCTAACCATTGAACCATTAGGGTTCTCCTTTACTTGGTAGCTTCTCCTAGGTCCTAAGAAGGTTTTAAAATATTTCAGGTGAGTGTACAACTATCTTGAGAGAAATCGCCCCTAAAAAAATCTTTTTGTAACTTTCATATAGAAGCTACAATTAAAAGTTGTGATTCAACTCCCCTCCTCACAGGCCAGTAAAACCTCTAGGAGAGTAGCTATTAGTTTAATATTCTAACTAAATAACTATAACTATCTTATAAAGCAGCAAATCAAAACAGAAACAGTCATTTATATTGGTATGTACATAATTATTAATTATAGAGTAGCTTTACAACTAAAACATTTAAATGAAACTATTCGAAATATAGCTTAAAGATTAGTTTATTTTCCGAAAGGTACCTACAATTTTAACAATTTATTAATATGATGTACAGTTTTCATACACTTTGAAGAAAGGGGGGGGGGGAGTGCGTAATGACATCTAAACTTAAACAGTGAGCAAAATGGTCTACATATTGAGCTAGATTCTTGAAACTTTGTACATAAGCCTAGTCGTATAGGTAATACAGCTAAATGAAAAAAAATTAAAGGGGTAGTTTCACGAAATGCATTTGAACTTAATATAGTGAACCGCATATTTTTTCTTAGTAGTTTACCCCACATTTAAATAGCATATATTTGAAATGAATTCAATTTTAAAATATCAAGACCTGAAAATTGTCTTTTTGTGATATGTGCAATTTAAAAAGACGATTTTCAAGTCTTGATTTTTTAAAAACTGCGTGGTAGAAAATTGAAATTTTTTCAAATATATGCCATATAAATGTAGTTTAACCATTCAACCAGGATAAATATGCGGTTCACTAAATTAAGTTCAAATGCATTTCGTGAAACTATCCCTTTTTTTTATTTAAAGGTTAGGTAAGAAAACCCTGCAAAAATGGAATTTTTAGGCCTATTTTGGTGTAATTTGATGTAAAAACTTTTTCCTAAATTATTTCCTTGATTACTGTATGTCAATTTATAAGGACATTGTTAAAGATAATTGGGGCCAAAACTAAAAAAACCTATATTTGATATATGATTAAAACCTACAGGACTAGGCTTATGGACCAAGTTTCAAGTTTCTAGCTTGATAGTAAGACCACTTTGCTCATGGTTTTAAGTTTAGATGTCATTACACCCCGTCCCCCCCTATCACATTTCATTTTATATGGTACAAATAAGGGGGGGGGGGGGGTAAAATGTGGTGACTCGTGCCACGACATACCAGCAATTTTATTTTGGATGCTACTCCCTTAGTTTTAGAGATAATTGGGTGAAATCTTTTGGGCTGGGTCAGTAATCACCCCAAGTTTTGGTATCTTTCAAAGGACCGGCGACGGGACCGCCGCTCCCGCCGTTTTCCGCCGCCGCCCAAAAAAAATTTTATTGCATTTCTCGCCGAATTAGGAAATTTGGAATCATTTGAGACCATGTTATTTTTTTCAAAAATTTTTCCTCTTATAAAATTCAAATTCTCGTTTATCAAGGTATATCTTAAATTCAGTCCCTCTCCTAAGCTTTTAAAGATATTGAAACATAATCTTTTTAGGTAGGTCAGTAAAAAATATCTGATTAAAAAATGGCGGCGTTACCGCCGCTCCCGCTGTCCACCGCCGTTTTCCGCCACCGCCGCCAAAAATTTTTTTATTGCATTTTCGCCGAATTAGGCAATTTGGAATCATTTGAGACCATGTTATTTTTTTCAAAAATTTTTCCCCTTATAACCGACCTTGCTGGGGGACTTAGTCATTTTTTTTCAAATTCTCGTTTATCAAGTTATATCTTAAATTCAGTCCCTCTCCTAAGCTTTTAAAGATATTGAAACATAATCTTATAAGGTAGGTCAGTAAAAAATATTTGATTAAAAAATGGCGGCGTTACCGCCGCTCCCGCCGTCCACCGTCGTTTTCCGCCGCCAATTTTTTTTTTATTGCATTCCTCGCTGAATTAGGAAATTTGGAATCATTTGAGACCATGTTATTTTTTTTCAAAAAATTTTCCCCTTATAACCGACCCTGGCTGGGGACTTTTAAAGATATTGAAACAAAATCTTTTTAGGTAGGTCAGTAAAAAATATTTGATTAAAAAATGGCGGCGGTACTGCCGCTTTCCGCCGCCGCCGCAGGATGGCTTAAGGGTAAAAAATTTATTTTGCGGCGGCAGAAAACGCCGGTGGAAGGCTGGAGTGGCGGTACCGCCGCCATTTTTTAATCAAAGATATACCTTGATAACGAGAATTTGAAAAAAATGACTAAGTCCCCCGCAGGGTTGGTTATAGGGGGAAAAATTTTTGAAAAAAATAACATGGTCTCAAATGATTCCAAATTGCCTAATTCGGCGAGAAATGCAATAAAAAAATTTTATTTGGCGGCGGCAGAAAACGGCGGTGGAAGGCGGGAGCGGCGGTACCGCCGCCATTTTTTAATCAAATATTTTTTACTGACCTACCTCAAAAGATTTTGTTTCAATATCTTTAAAAGCACATGAGAAGCACTGAATTTAAGATATACCTTGATAAACGAGAATTTGAAAAAAAGTCAGGGTTGGTTATAAGGGGAAAAATTTTTGAAAAAAATAAGATGGTCTCAAATGATTCGAAATTGCCTAATTTGGCGAGAAATGCAATAAAAAAATTTTGGGGGGCGGCGGCGGAAAACGGCGGTGAACGGCGGGAGCGGCGGTAATTAGTGACCCAACCCAAAAGATTTCACCCAATTATCTCTAAATCTAAGGGAGTAGCATCCAAAATAAAATTGCTGGTATGTCGTGGCACGAGTCACCACATTTTACCCCCCCCCCCCCCCCCCTTTTACAATATTAATAATTCGTACTAACCCAGATAAGTAAGATAAACATTTAACTACAAGAAGAAAAATGATTTGTAATACTTTGAGCAAAAATAGTTTTTAAATCCAATTACAAATGGACATGATAAAATTAAAAACTAAAAAAAACTAAAAAAATTAGTGCATTGATTCTCTGTAAACGTGGTATCACTTGATACAGTAATTTCTTTTGTAAAAAAAAATAAAACAAGAATTAACAAACAAAAAAAGATGTAATTTTTTCTGCAACTGGCGTGCCTATTTTGCATTCTACTCATGTTTTAAAGCCTTAGAACACATTCTTAATAAAAAATACTAGCGGCTACGCCTATAGTGTTACTTTAAAGTTTTTTTTATTTCAAATACATGATTAGAGAAATTATTGTCTTAATGCGTTCAAGTCTCTAGGAAAAACTTTGATTTCTCTTTATAGGTTGGTAGTACCCTCCCCCCAAATAGTTTTAAACCTTCCCGGGACCCATGAGAAGCTACCCTGTTAAGGAAAATCCAATCGGTTCAGCAGAGATCCTTTGGTACAAACATACAAACACATAGACATCCTGTTACTTTATTTTAAGGATGACCCCTATTCCAATTTTAAGAAGACAATAAAGAAAACCAAAGAAAGTATTAAAATAAGAAGTTTCAACGGGTGTATCTCATTCCTTTACAGCATTGCAACATCATGGTTTCCTAAAACAAAAAACAAATAATTGAAATACATTTATCCTTTTATAATACTTCAACATAAAGACAAAAAAATCTGTTAGTTCTAAAAATACTCGTATATTTATCCGTGTTCAATTATCGATCCTATATATATCCACTACGCCCCTTGAGGCCTATAGTGGCACTTTAAATGTTTGGATTTTTTATTTCAAATATCTAATTTAAAAAGTAATTGTCTATGTTCAGTTCAAGTCTATAAGCAACATTTTTTTTGTGATTTCTCTTTGGAGGGTGGTGGTACCCAACC
Source organism: Acartia tonsa (assembly GCF_053477335.1). Lineage (NCBI taxonomy): Eukaryota > Metazoa > Arthropoda > Copepoda > Calanoida > Acartiidae > Acartia > Acartia tonsa. Next base: position 6,961,430 of record NC_137265.1, on the reverse strand, counting down.
AGAAAATTGTTATAAACCTTCCCGGGACCTATGAGAAGTTACCCTATTAAGGAGAACCCGATCGGTTCAGCAGTTAGCAAGATCCTTGGTACATACAAACACACAGACAAATAAACATCCTGTTGACTATTGACTCTAGGGGCGTGGTGACGCTTCGGGTACAATTCCTCTCAACGTCACCTTTGAACATACTCTGCCATTTCAAATCGCAGTGTAATGCACTCAATTGCCTAGGGTATCAAACCAATCAGACAACCAACCCTTTGATTGCACGACCTTTGTTGGATAAGTTGCGGCTGTTTTGGGACAAGGCATTCCCCCTTCTCTAACTATTTATGTCCAGCATCTGACATAGCAACAATAGGAACCATTATTAACATCTTTAGTTATGACGCGGTGTCGGACCGAGATTCGAACCTATCACCTTCCTGATGACGAGCGGATGTGCTACGTGTTGAGCTACAGTCATGGGTATAGACATCCTGTTACTTTATTAAAACGATACATACATACACATTATGACGAGTGTTTTGATTTTGAAACTAAGGGAGTCTAGCTTGACAATAACTGGTTTATTTAAAAACTCATACTACTACCTCGATAATTAATTTAACTGCATTGCATCCTATAGGTTCGGCGGTTTTCGAAATCCTAAAGGACAAACAGACAGACAAACTTACTTTTAAGAATAATTTAGAGTTGAAATTTTATTCGCGTTCTAAATTTGACCTATTTACAAATGTAACTATTGACAAATGTAAAATATTTTTTTGTCGGAAACTGAAGATTTAAATAACCGAAGTTTAAAACTTTAAACTTAAAGTTTTAAAATTCAATAAAACAGATGAAATTAATTACCTTTACTATTTTATAAAAATGTTGATAAGTACCATGATTTTGGTTGCATTTTATTTCTGAAATAAAAAAATATCCCGTTTACTAAAATTATCTAAAATTCAACATTATATTAAATACAGAAGTTTGTTTGTCTGAAGCTTAAGATTTAATAAACTGATTGAGCTTTTCTTTATAGGGAAGTTTCACATAATTCACGAGTTGGTTTTAAGCTATTTTAATTTAAGATTTATTCACTGGGATGGTTTTAAGCTATTTTGCTGTACAATATCTACCCATTGACTACAGAGCTTCCTAGATGCTCGGGGCACACCCAAAGAGTCTCGCTAACTGCTGAACCAATATGGCCGGTTCTCCGGCCTTTTTACAGAATAGCTTATCAGGTCCTGGAAAGATTTTAATCTTTAAAAAAAAAACAATTGAAAGTAGGGAGTGGGTTCGACTCCCTCCTCCCCCCCCCCCCCTAACGAACTCTAGGGCCCCCAACAATGTAGCTGCTATTCCTTATAATAAAGTAAAAGGTAATCTGTCAGTGTGTCTCTGAACCAATATGCTTTTAATTTAAACTAAAATGTAACTTATCATAAGTCATCTAGGGCACTTTTAACATCCCTGTTTAACAAAAAAAATGAAATATTGAAAATGGACAGATCTAACCGTTCAAATTTTGCTAATATTTTATATTGATAAAAAATCATATAAATATTTTGTTTGGAAACGTCGTTGGTATGAGTAGCAGACGACACATAATATCAGCTGATACTGGCAAATGTAATAAACAGAGTTAACAACTTACAGAGTTAACAACTTACAGAGTTAGCAACGGACGGTCAATTTGAATTTTATTACATTTTTTATATAAAATGAACTGAATTAAAGATAAATACTTTAATGATATTTGAAATTCTCTTGTCTAAATACATATTTTATGTGAAAAATTAGAATGTAATGTAATCTTAAACTCAATCCGTCATAATTTGGCAACTCTTTTTAGAGAAAGTTCAACGAAACAGCTACACTGCAAAAATTGGCCTCCCCCTTCCAACCCTCATCCCCCAATGAATTATCTGAGATCCTATTGGCCAGAAGAATTTTTTGGCAATTTATATAAGAGAAAAATTACAATTTATGTCGTAAAATTATATAAAATTAATTTAATATAAAAATGATGAAATCCTAATGTTTTTTTTGTTAAGACAAAACCACTAGAAAAAGTCAGAATCACCATTTTGTAATAAAAAGAGCATTTTCCTTTAACCCCTCATCCAATTTAAAATTTAGTGCAATAAAGACATGCTAAAAAACTATCTCTTTTGCAAGAATTTAATATTATCGCATTATTTCAATTTGAAAAGAAAGCCCATATTATACCCAATAGCGTCTAGTACATAAGTTTTCTTGATTTTTTGTTTAAAAGTAATAATCTTAAATTTTTCCCGTTATTTTACTGTCAAAAAAAATTAAAGAGAAATAGTCAAAAAAAATTTTTTATATTTTTTTCATAAAAATCAAATTAAGAGGCTAAACTAAAAAAATGCCTTTCGATGCTGCTTATATTAACCCCTTCTAAACTACTGTTAAGTTTTGAATTAGATTCTCAATCACTTTAAGGCCCCCTACCACCCCGGCCCCCCCCCCCTCCATGTAAATCTCTGTGCACTACACGCTTTGTTTTTTGGTGCTTCTTATGATTTTTTTATTTTCTTAAACAGCCCAATCTCTGATTCTTGTTTAGAAGGTACATTTCTATTAATTATCTGTTATTACACTAATTCTAATCAATATAAGAATAAGATATACTAATGATAACAGATCTATAGTATAGATGTATATACAGACAACTACCTCCCTTCATTTTTCGTCTGCTTCTAAATTATTTTCTGCTACTTGGCTGTGTTAATATAAGCGATACTATTTGTTGATTTTCAATGACCCAAATAGAAAGGTTTCGCAAGATGGTTGCAGTTATTTAACCATTTCTCCCTCTAGTGTTTTACTCTAATCACAAAATTAAGAAATATATATAAATCAGTATCAAATAATAGTTAGGTAGCTATAGGAAAATCCCCCTCCATATTATTTTTGAATAAAATTCTATGGCTAACTTTGAAAGGTTACCTAATATACCCAGTAAAACAAACAATCTGAGAAATTCACGTAATTCCCTCTTTTTGTTTCTTACGAGGACAGATGGATTCTAAAAACCAAAAGATCCTGAGCTGGATCTTTAAATCATTTTAGTGGTGAGCCAGATCTGGGTGAGCCGAATTTCAGCCAATCACAGCGCGGTATTTCATAAAATGCTGTGCTCTCATTGGTGGAAAGTTGGCTCATCCCGATCTGGCTCACCACTAAAATGATTTAAAGATCCAGCTCTGATGATTAAAAATTCTTTATAACTAATTTAAATCAAAAGGGCACATAGTTATTTCTCGCTTCGTATTATTAACACAGGAATAAGGTTTAACAAACAAGCGAAATAAATCTAAAATAATATTTGGGGGACAAATGGAGAGGTCGTTAATTTTATGATATGTTGCCCCCCCCCCCCCCCCCCCAATGACAGCTGAAAAACATGCATAGATTTTTTCCCGAACTAATTTCTTTATTGGTAGAAGCTGATATAAACAGAGCTGATTTCAGCCAATCACAGCGCGGCATTTCATAAAATGCTGTGCTCTCATTGGTGGAAAGTTGACTCACCCCGATCTGGCTCACCACTAAAATGATTTAAAGATCCAACTCAGCTTTCTGTGTATATTAAAATGTACAATTATAAGATTAAAACCAGTTTTTAACCCGTAGAAAAATGGATATAATAAGATGTAAGACATAATTTTTAAGTATGGTTGAGAACCGGTTCTAATCCACTGGATATTAATCGGTTTCGAAGCAATAACCTTTCTAAACATATAAATAAAATATAAATATCTTCTGATAATTTTACGAAAATAATCAAAAATAATTTAAACTTCGAGTCTTCACAATGCCTTTAGGTATTTATATTACAGATATACAGAAGTACACCCTTCTACTTTTTGCTGCAGCTGTATCATTTAATCTTATCAGCTTTCAGATCTAGCGTAAGAATGCCTTGGCCTTGAACAGTGTCAACGTCTTATAATCATATAGTATAACATTACCTTCCTGTTGCCATAGCAGCGTAGCATTTGTATCATTAAGTCAATTTTCATTCCGTAATTTTCATATTGTATGTTTATATTTGTGTGTGGAATGGGGTATTCCTGTCCAGTTTTTTGTTTAGGAATGAATATTTCTTACCCGAGGGAATAAATGATGGACCGATAGGTCATCATTTATTCACGAGGAAGCCGGGAAATAAATGAAAATTAAAAACCAAAATTAAACCACAGTTTAGCATAAAAAGGATTTTTTTGTTTAAATGAGAATGATATTCCTGTCCAGTTTTTTGTTTAGGAATGAATATTTCTTACCCGAGGGAATAAATGATGGACCGATAGGTCATCATTTACATTTAAACAAAAAAATCCTTTTTATGCTAAAATATGGTTTAATTTTGGTTTTTAATTTTCATTTATTTCCCGGCTATGATCATTTATATCCCTGATATCAAGTTTCTTTTAATAATTAATAAAAATTCAAAAATCTTCCAAAAAAAATTAAAAATCTTTTAAAAATGACTACCTCCGGGAAATAAATGAATATTTACATCCACTATTTAAGGGGTTGTTTATATGGGAATGGGTTTTCCTTTCAAGGCTCCGTTTAAGGACTATAAATTGTTCTAATGATAAAAACTTACCAACCCTTGAGGAGTTGTCTGTAGTGCTTATTAGATTTGATTTTTAAAGAACAGGTGGTAAATTTAGAGGTAAAAAGGCATTTCTTCAAATAAATTATCCCTCTGTTTATTATTATAATCAAACTACGGAAAAGGTGCTTATCCTATCTTTTTTTTGGGATGTGCAGAAAAGTCAGAGGCAATACAGTATTTCTTTAAGTAAAGTATAACTCACTAATTTGTATGTAGTGGGACAAAGTGACTAAAAAATCATCTCCCTCATTTTTATGACGTCGCATGGCTTATTTTTTAGTCACTATGTCCCACTACATTTGTATAGCTAACAATATCATTATTATATATGTTAGTTCAAAAGAAATAAAAATAATGTCCATTACAACTTTATTATGATTAGCAATAAATTTAAGGGCAAAATGGTTATTCTTCCGACGAATATTCCTCATTTTTAACTTTGGTTAATGTGTTTCTTGTCATTATGATGAAAAGAATACGGATACGTTGCTTCTTTCTTTACATCTTCACACTACATAAAAATGCTGTTTTGACTGGTGTAAACGTAAATGGCAATATAGAGATGCTTCAGATAAAATATCCCCTCCTGTTTACTTTAGTTAAAGTGATTCTTGTTTTTATCATGAATATAGTGAAATATTACTCTTTCTATCATAATCATTATTTATTTTTGATTTGCGGAAAAGTAAGGAGGCAATAAAGTATTCCTTCAGATAAAATATCCCCTCCCTTTTATCTTTGAATACGGAATACGGAAACGTTGCTCTTGCTATCTTGACATCTTTAAATGTTATATACTATTATATTTTATTCAGTTTTATATAAATAGAATCAACGCGAAGGATAGGTATACTTATTTCTATAAAAATCTAGTATCTACAGGATTTGCACTCAAGGGTTGAGAGAGTGAGCAAAAAAACAGTCTAAAACAATCCAAAGAATTGAATCTAGTAAATCAGTTTAGAGGTAAGCATGTTCTGAAAGGACAAACAACCAAAAAAAACTTACTACTTTATATAATAGGATTGCAATATAAAGTTTTAAATAACTTTGTAGACTTCAGTGAATTTCGATTGTTAGTTTCATTAAGTTGAGTGTTTAAACGTAATAATTTTAATACACAGAAGGGGTAATTTCGTGTATAATCATTGTAGATGTACATCAATTTAACGGCCATTGTCTTATCCCTTTAGATCCTTACATACATCCCACTACTTTAAAATATAGAATACTATTTCATTCTCTGGTACAGTGGTAAGGTGTGAAATGCAAGGCTTGTAGTAAATGATGTTGCTCTGTCCTTTACATTTCTTTTCAAAATCATCTTTCCGCGTTCAGGGTTCGCTGATTTACATTGTGTGTGCGTGTGTGTGTATGGGTGTGTGTAAGGGTGTACTTTTTATAAAATAAAAGTCACATTGCATTGTTAAAATGATATTTAAGATCTTTTAACGGCCATATTTTTAACTGGCTGCACTTTAGAAATATAAATGTAATGAACAACTTTTTCGGCTCTTAAACTGTATGAATAGTTTAATTATATCAGGACATAACCTTGAGGGTTGGGCCGGATATCCGGCAATTATCAATATCCGGCCGGATAACGGATATTAAAATTATCCGGATACCGGATATCCGGCTGATTTCTAAAGCCGGATATCCAGTTATCCAGCCGAATATCCGGTAATTTGCCAGATATACGGCCCAACCCTAATAACCTTACATTTTGTTTAAGATATTAAAGATATACTTAGCCAATAACATTATACTGAATCTTCCTAGAAATCGCATTCTTTCTTTATTTTAAAGTAACAAGATGCCCGCCTTTCTCTTTATGTAGCGAAGGAGCTTGCTAACATCTTTCATGAAAATACTATCCTTTACAGTGAAGGTCAAGGAAAGTTATAAAACTATTTTTGGGTGGGGGGGGATTCTCCCTCCCTCAAAAACAAATAATCCCCGAAAAAAACCTTTTTTTACTTTTACAAATATTAACTAAAATTCCTTCCCTCAAGTGCATAAAGGGGCCTTAGGAAACTATTCGCTAAATGCCTAAAATTGAGAAAAGAGCTAACCATTTCGATGCACTTTAGAACTACAAACACTTTCTAATTGTAGAAAGGCTTTGATTGTCCAGTTCATGTAGCTTTGTTCAGTTCATACTTTACTTAATAGAAAAAATATAAATTCTCTCAAAAAATCTTATTTAAAAAAATTATTATCTTAAAAATTAACTTCTATGCTATTTTTATTACTAGCAGTCATATGCATTTTTTATTCAAAGGGGCAGAGAAGGGCTGTCTAAAAATAAAATAGCCTAAAACCATCAGACGAGCTATGTTAATCTTACTTAAAATAGAGAACCAAATTGGTTGAGTAGTTATTGAGATCTTATGCTTCAGACCAAAAACAATTACTACTTTATATTATAGGATATTGTCATTTTTGCCTGTATAATTATATTAATGTATTGCAACCTAAATGGATGTATTATATACGTGGATATTATAACAGTGGAAAAATCTAGGTTGCTAACATGAACATCACTAATTGGTCAGTTCTTTTATCCAGTAAGGGGGGGGGAGTGTATAGAGAAAAGGGGTGGATGGGGAAGATCTTTATTTTAGCCAGCTACAAGGTTAACTTCATTAGAGTATATGATAATCTGGTGTAATAATCCAAGTAATAATAAATCCATTGTAATCTATTTAAATGAAAATCCGTGACAATTTATTGTTGCATACACTGGCACACTTTTTAGCCAGTGCTTTAGCCGCATAATTACATGATGTTACAGTAGAATACAAGCTGTGCTAGCTATAGTATTGTACTATAATATTAAAGACTTTGATTGTAACCAGAAATTGCGTCCTTGAAAAGCATAGGACCATAAAGTCAACACTAGATAATTACGTGGAAAACTATACGCAGACACAATCCCTGTACTACAATGAAATTGAGAGCTAAGTTTTTTTCCCTTTAGTTTTTTTTCTGCAAGGAGGGTTACCAACCCCTAGGAAAATAGACTCCACTCAACATTTTATTTTATTTTTAAACGGAAACAGAAAAGAAAATTTAAGGAGTAGTTTTGTCTTTTGGATATTTCTCATGGGAGGTTGGATGTTTCGTTCCATAACATAATTACATTAACTTCCCTAAACCAATAAGAAGCTTCTCTGTAAAGTAAAACCATATCGGTCCAGTGGTTATCAAGATCCTTTACGACAGAAACACACACATCCTGTTACTTCTTAATAAGGATAAATTTATTGGATTATTTTTATTTCTAAAATTTCACATCTTATTAGTCGCTTTTTACTGATAGATTAAAAAAATTCTAATTTGGATAAAAACAACAGTTAAGACTTAATTTATTTTTAATTTGTTATATTTAGAGATTTATTTCGAATCTTAAACTTGCATATCAGACAACGCTTTTAATGATACCTACACATCTGAAAAGTTTTAGAAAATCTAAGATTTATATACTTCATTTTGCGTGTAAAAATAACAATGGAAAAATTTAAAAAGATGAATATTTAAAAAGGATGGATATAAATAAAAATTAATTTGCAGAAAATGTTCAGATAAATATGGGTTAGACGTAAAAAGTAAAAAAAAACTTAAAGAAAATGGAGCTTTATTTTACAGGTAAATTTTGAGGATAATCCTATAATACAAAGAAGTAAGGTTTTTCTTTGTCTGAAGCTTAAGATCTCAATAAATAATGAACCAATTGAGTTCTCTAAATTAGTCATGTGTTGATTTTATGTTATTTCAATTTAAAATTTAATACTTGGGATGGTTTTAAGCTATTTTGTTTTGCCCTATCCTGTCCCTTTGATTACTGGAAGCCAGGGGCAAAGGGCCGCTAGTTATAACAAAACAAGGATGACAACATCCATAAGTAGCGAAGCACAAAAAATATGTAAAAGAAATAGAATTTAAAGATTAGTTGTCAAAAGCATGTATTGTATATTAGGAAATAAATCACGAAACCTTTTCAACATTTGTTTTTAATTTCTTAATATTTATATTTCAGTACTACGACTAACAGACTGACGGTCAAAGTAAATTAAATACTGGAGCTCAAAACAACGGGAAAGTAATTTTGATATATTTAACTACAAAAATTTTAAAAATCGGACCATAAACACAAAAGATATGAGGAAAAATGTGAAAAATATAAAAATAGCCAAAAACCTGCAAAAAGGCAGTCTGACCGTCATAGTAGTTTTCTTGAAACGACAAGAAATTTAATTTTGATTCTATAACTTAAAAAATTTGGAAATCGGACCATAAACACCAAAGGTATGGAGAAAAGTGTGAAAATACAAAAATAGCCTAAAACCTGCTTAAAGGCAGTCTTTCCATCATAGTAGTTTTCTTGAAAGACAAGAAATTTAATCTTGATTCTATAACTGAAAACATTTTGGAAATCGGACCATAAACACAAAAGATATTGAGAAAAATATGAAATATATAAAAATAGCCTAAAACCTGCTAAAAAGCGGTCCTAACGCCATTGATGTTTTATAGTTAATTGTGCTCCTTAATAATAGGAATGATTTCAAAAAATTTCATTATCTTTTATAGGAGCCGAGAAAATCACGTTTCCCCCAAACTAAGACATGCGGACATACGGACATTTCGAATTATAGAGTAGCTTCGCTACTAAAAAGTATAATCATTTCCATAAATTGCACAGCATTATAAACTGACATATTTTTTGATGAAAAAAACCATAATCCATTATATTATAAGATTCATTTAAAAAAAATTATTTAAAAACAAGGATGACAACATCCATAAGTAGCGAAGCACAAAAATATGTATAAGAATTTAAAGATTAGTTGTCAAAAGCATGTATTGTATATTAGGAAATAAATCACGAAACCTTTTCAACATTTGTTTTTAATTTCTTAATATTTATATTTCAGTACTACGACTAACAGACTGACGGTCAAAGTAAATTAAATACTGGATGCTCAAAACAACGGGAAAGTAATTTTGATATATTTAACTACAAAAATTTTAAAAATCGGACCATAAACACCAAAGATATGAGGAAAAATGTGAAAAATATAAAAATAGCCAAAAACCTGCAAAAAGGCAGTCTGACCACAATTGATGTTTTCTTGAAACGACAGGAAATTTAATTTTGATATCTAAAACTGAAAAAATTTTGAAAATCGGACAATAAACACCAAAGATATGGAGAAAAATGTGAAAAATACAAAAATAGCCTAAAACCTGCTAAAAAGCGGTCCTATCGCCATTGATGTTTTATAGTTAATTGTGCTCCTTAATAATGGGAATGTTGTTAAAAAATTTCAGCCTTTTATCTATTATAGGAGCCGAGAAAATCACGTTTCCCCCAAACTAAGACATACGGACAGACGGACATTTCAAATTATAGAGTAGCTTCGCTACTAAAACTTAGTTAATATTTTATTAGGATTTGCCTAACTTTAGATTTTTAAAATAAAATGCATTTTAGTTTAGAATATTTGGTTTCATTGTTAGGCCAAAAATCTGTATAATAATTATTCATAATTTTAGCAGTAAACAAGGATGAATATACCTATGTAGCATAGCCAAAAACACACTAGAAAAAAATTATTTGAAAAGGGGCAATAAGCTGTAACCTACATACAATAAGGATAATCTTGTCTATCTTGATTAATTAAGGTTTACATTAAATTAACTTTCGTTATCTTATTCAAGTTGAAAAAATATATGTAGAGCATGTTAAGACGCTTCTTCAGACACCTTAACATCGATTTTAGCTCATACTTAGCCCATCTGGGGTCAAATCTTAGAAAGGTAATTTCTGCCCCTTTTCGGTAAAACTTCGTCTTCTCTACATGATTCGAATATATGTATTTGTTCAGTGTTGTTTCTGCTTGGTTGTACTGCTAGTACAGTTTACTCCAAATCATGTGCTGATCCATATATTTTTCTATTTCAGTGTTGTTTCTGCTTGGTTGTACTGCTAATACAGTTTACTCAGTTTACTCCAGCTTGTGTGCTAATCCTAATATATTTCTATTTCAGTGCTGTTACTGCTTGGTTGTACTGCTAGTACAGTTTACTCCAGCTCATGTGCTGATCCAAATATTTTTCTAATTCAGTGTTGTTTCTGCTTGGTTGTACTGCTAGTACAGTTTACTCCAGCTCAGGTGCTGATACAAATATCTTTCTATTTCAGTGTTGTTTCTGCTTGGTTGTACTGCTAGTACAGTTTACTCAAGCTCATGTGCTGATCCAAATATCTTTCTACCTTGTACATGTAGAACCTTGGGATCTAGCATTCAAATAAGGTTAGTTATTAATAATTATTTGTAATTTAGTAATTCTTATATAAAAGTAATAGGATCTTTTTATGTATGTCTGTCTGTCTGTACAGAAGGATCTCGCTAATTGGAGAACCGATTTGGTTCTCCTTCACAGTGCAGCTTCTTATATGTTTTGGGAAGGTTTATAACTATTTTTGGGAAAGATACCAACACCCTCCTATGAGAAATCTCCCCACCCCCGAAAACAAATATCTTTTTAAAAACTAAAATTATAATTTATTGAAAATAAGTGATGCGTTGGGGGTGGTTAATTATTCTTTTGTTTGTGTTTTACTTTGGATTACATTGTATTGGGTTAGTGCTCTGAAGGTGCTCCGAAAGTATAAGCATTGAATGGTTATTTCCCCCTTAAGTTAGACACAAAGTAAAAACCTACCACTTATTTAGAAAAATGGAACTATATTATTTTCTGATTCACCACGTGGTAAGATATGATAACACAACTTGCCTAGACAATCAAATTGATTTCTTTGTTTGATTAAGAATCAGAGACCTAATATGTACATATATATTGTAAACTCAGGTGTCTAAATGGATAAGACAATGGCCAATAAATTTATTCACAATGATGATACTCAATATAACCCCTTCTGTAGTTTACAATTAGTGGTTGAAACGTTAGGACACTCAACTTAATGAACCAACAAATCAAAATTCAATAAAAGTCCCCAAAGTTAATAAGCTAACGAATAAGAAAACGTTATTATAAAACTTTGGGGACTAGTGTAATAAACAACCTCCCTGGACATAATATGTACATATGTATTGTAAACTTTTTTTCCTGGTAAAAGGTACAAGGTGGAAGAATACATATTGGTTTGCCATAGGAACAGAACTGATTTATTCATTGCATATCCTTATACTAAAGTAACAGGATGTTTGTTTGTGTGTCTAAGTATCTGTGTGTCTTTGTGTCTGTCTGTACCGAAGGATCTCGCTAACCGCTGAACCGATCGGGTTTTCCTTAACAGGGTAGATTCTCATAGATCCTGGGAAGGTTTAAAACTGTTTTTGGGGAGGGTACCACCATTCTCCCAAGAGAAATGACAAAAAAATTGAATTTTTTTTTTAAAAATCTGGAAGACTTCAACGTAACATAAAGAGGTATCCGTAACATAAAGAATTATCGTAGAGACTTTAACAAACAAAAACATTTAAAGTGCCATTAGAGGCCTCTAGGGGCGTATCCGCTAGTTAAACATATTGTAATAATCAGTTAAATGACTTCTCTAGAGATGTCCGCTCCCCTCACTCATATCTTGCCTTATTTATACAAACTCATTTTCAGTCTGTAGAAAAACAGATGACATCTCAAGTTTGTATGTCTGTGTTTATGTATGTATGACTGAATGTCTGTATGTATGTATGTATGTCTGTCATCATGTTAGTCTGTATCTTCTGTATGTATGTGTTTCTGTCTGTCTGTCAGTCTGTATGTCTGTATGTCTGTTTGTAAGTCTGTGTGTCTGTCTGTGTGTCTGTCTGTGTGTCTGTTTGTATGTCTTTCTTTATGTCTGTCTGTATATATTTCAGTCTGTCTGTTTGTATGTCTGTCTGTTTTTATTTCTGTCTGTTTGTCTGTCTGTATGGTTGTCTAAATGTCTGTCTGTATGTCAGTCTGTATGTCAGTCTGTATGTCAGTCTGTATGTCAGTCTGTATGTCTGTCTGTCTGTATGTATGTCTGTCTTTCTGTATGTCTGTCTGTATGTTTGTATGTATGCCTGTCTGATAGGTATGCTTGTCTGTATATATGATATTCTGAAGTCCGTATTTATGTCTGCATATATATTTGTCTGTTTGTATGTCTTTCTTTATGTCTGTCTGTATATATTTCAGTCTGTCTGTTTGTATGCCTGTCTGTCTTTATTTCTGTCTGTTTGTCTGTCCGTATGTCAGTCAGAATGTCTGTCTGTATGGTTGTCTAAATGTCTGTCTGTATGTCAGTCAGAATGTCTGTCTTTATGTTTGTCTAAATGTCTGTCTGTATGTCAGTCTGTATGTATGTCTGTCTGTCTGTATGTATGTCTGTCTGTATGTATGTCTGTCTTTCTGTATGTCTGTATGTATGTTTGTCTGTATGTCTGTCTGATAGGTATGCTTGTCTGTATATCTGTCTGTATATACTTTATATGATATTTTGAAGTCTGTATTTATGTCTGTATATATTTTTGTCTGTATGTCTATGTATGTCTGTCTTTATGTCTATCTGTATGTTGGTCTGTATGTATGTCTGTCTGTATGTTTGTCTGTATGTCTGTCTGTATGCAATTCTGTACATCTGTAGGTCTGTCTGTAAGTCTGTTTGTCTATCTGAATGTATGTCTGTACCTCTGTCTGTATGTCTGTATGTTGTTCTCTCTGTATTTCTTTCTGTATCACTATCTGTATGTCTTATGTCTGTATTCCAGTCTGTAGGTTTAACTGTATTTCTGACTGTATGTATTTATGTCTGTATAAATGTATGTCTAGCTGTCTGTATTTATTTATCTGTGTCTGTTTATTTATCTGTGACGACAAGTATTTGAAATCATCTACAAATAAATATAAGAATTGTTTATTCTAAACCCCTTTATTTTTTTTAGATGTGAGAATAGTGAAATTGGAAAAATTATGGATGCAATGCTAAATATAAGGTAGTATGGCTTTGAAACCGATTAATATCCGGTGGATTAGAACCGGTTCTCAGCCACAAAAATCAGAACCGTTAGAACTTAATATTAATTATATTTATACCTTACCAATAAAAAAAACATTCATTTAACTGTTTTTATTTTTAACCTATTTTTGAATGGGGGGTCAAAAATATACTAGGACACCTATAGAATCAGACTGCAGAGCCCAAATTTGAATTAAGTCCCCAATAAACTTTTTTTGGGGGATTTAAAAATTAATTTTTAGTGTTGCTGTAGTCATTTTGACCGGAGCAAAAGCTCTTTTTTTACTTCGGTTAATATTGTGGCTTACAGAACATTTTTATATAATTCACTTTATATTGATACAATAAAAAAACATTACTCTGTTCATTGGAAATCATTTTTTTTTCCAAAACAATTAATTTCATTGAAAAATCTAACATTTACAATAAAACAAATAATTCTGAAGTCTAACCAATAAGGAGTCTTGTTTTATTTCAATTCTTTACAATTCAAAAAAAAGAGCGTTTTCACAAAGTGACTTATTTCCAATGTAATTAAATAATTTTTATTTAATTAAAATGAAAAGAATGAAAACCATACACATAAAAGATACATACTTTTTAAAATTATTTTAAAAAATAAGTTTGAATAATCTTATTTTATATCACATTTGTATATGTGACAAAAATAAATTTGTTGTATTGCATAACCATTTGTTGTCATTTAACCCTTTACAGCCATTTTTTATGTTTTTAAAATAAGTGATAGAACATATAGAAAATAATAATATTCATACCTTACCAATAAATACCAATCTAGTCATGTATCTAACTATATTAATTATAGGAACGTAGTAAAAACTGTGGATGTTTTGGTTCTTGAAAATAATAATATCCCTAACCTACCATCAAGGGCTTTAGGTAAGTTATTTTTAGAAGTGAAGCTACTATATTATTAGTTAACCTTTAAATGTTCGTTTGTCCTTTAAAAACATGATTGGAAGCGATATGCATCTGACCTAGATGCCTAAAACACAGTTTCATTTAACATTCGACTTCATTTTTTTCCTCTTCATTTTTTTGTAATTCTGTTATAATAACTTTTCTCGTATTCATTCGAATCCGGTGGATAGGAACCGGTTCTCATTAATACGAAAAAACTATGTCTAGCATCGTATTATATCCAGTTTTCTACGAATATAGAAATGTACAACCATAAGATTAAAACCAGTTTTTTTAGCCGGTGCCTCCGGCACCTCGGGGCTAAAAAAACTAGTTTTAATCTTATAATTGTACACTCTATATCCACGGAAAGCCGTTTGTAATACGATACGAGAAATAACTATTCCAGTATGGCTGAGAACCGGTTATAATCGGTTTCGAAGCCATACTATATCACGTATAGCATCGAATTACAGACAATTTTCCACGTGTATTAAAATAAAAATCATATGAATTGATACCAATTTTGTTACCCTAGGTCATCGGCCCCTTGGGGTTAACAAAAATGGCTTTAGTATTAAATTTTTTATTTTGATATCCACAGAAAGCTGTCTTTAATACGATAACTATTCTTGGCTATTTTTTATAGCAAAATTATTTGATAGGAATTTTATTTTCATCATATTATTCATTTCTTATAAATATTTTAAGATTTTATACCTAGTTATTGGATTTTTATTTTATCTATTTTTAAGAAATTATGATTTAAATATTATTTATATTTTTAGGATCTGTACAAGTGAAACGATTGTTTCTAAATAATAATAAGATAACTACCATAGACAGAAATGCTTTTGCAGGTGAACATTTTAATAAGGTTGGTTGGCCACGTGTGGATCTAAAGGGATAAGACAATGGCCGATAAATTGAAATACATCGTCAATGATGATACACAAAGTTACTCCTAATGTAGATTGAAATTAGTGGTTGAAACATTTGAACACTCAACTTAATGAAACAACCAATCAAAATTCACTAAGTTGTTAGGCCAACGAATAAGAAAACGGTTTTTAAAACTTTTGAAAGGAGAACGGCGATGAACGCAATAATGAAAAACAGTCAACTTTAAAGATTTGGATATTTTTTAAAAAGTTGGTTGTCTGATGGGTGTTTTTTACGCCAATACTTCTTGATTGTACAAGTCAATACTATTAGATGTATTTTTGTTACTGGACATAAAATTAATGGATGCATAGAAGCCAGTGTTAGAGGTCTTTATGTGCAGTTAATTTAAGTATGACTGTATTTTTAACAGTAGTTGTTAACAAAGATTTAAAAATTGTACCTTAAAAACTAAAAGATAAGAGGAAAAGGTTTTCTCCAACTTGTAGAATAAGAAAATTTTATTATGGATCGATAGTAAACAATCAATTGGAATTTATTTGTCACTTGACGAAAGGGTAGGGGGGATCGACCCTCCATTTTCCATTTATGTTTAAATTAGATAGTAGAAAAATGTAGATTGTTTTATTTGCCCAATTTCTATTAGGTTGGTTGGGGTACAATCTTTCAAAATAGTTATGAACCTTCCATGGGTCTACGAGAAGAATTAAAGTAGAGGAAAATAATACCGTTTTAGTGTTCAGCAATTTCCTTCGCTACACAAACACACAGAAATCTTGTTACCTTTATAAAAGGAATCTAAGGGCTACCTTTTTATTTAAAAATATGTAATTAATAATTTAGGACTGGAGAACTACATATCAGAGTTGTTTATCAAGGAGCCTATGTTGAGAATTCTGCCAAGCAATGCGGTGGATCATTTAGATCAACTTAACATACTCAGCATCGAGAGGTACGTAGCTAGATTTTGTTATATAGTTCAAAAAAATGTAATCCGCTTGTAATGGGATGCAATACTCTAACTGTGCAAGAGTTTCGCCTGTTTATGGGCCAAGGCATTCCCCCTACTATTATTATTTATGACACGCACTTTACATAAACAGTAGGAACCATTGTTAATGTATTTAGTTATGATACGTTGTAGGGCCGAGATTCGAATCTATCAACTTCCAGACGACGAGCGGGTGCACTACGTGTTTAGCTACGGTCGTGGGTCAACCCATTGCAGGGTTAAAATATTACACACAAACAAACCAAGAAATATCAATATGAAGTTGTGTTTTATGTACTTTATGTCTACCATATTACAATCCATAATTGACATTAAGTAAACACTACTTTAGTACACATTTACTTTCTCTTTAGACACAAATAAGTATTCTCAATGACCTTTTCGTTATTATAATATCGGGGAGAGGGGGTGATAGAACCTCA
Source organism: Acartia tonsa (assembly GCF_053477335.1). NCBI lineage: Eukaryota > Metazoa > Arthropoda > Copepoda > Calanoida > Acartiidae > Acartia > Acartia tonsa. The sequence continues at coordinate 6,944,505 of NC_137265.1, read as the reverse complement.
AATTTAATTCTAGCTCTAAAAAGAATACTAAAAATGATTTTTTAGGGGGGGGATATTTTTTACTAGAAGCGATTTTCCTTAAAAGGGTGAAGGTGCCCTCCCTTAAAATAGTTTAAAACCTTCCCTGGACCCATAAGAAGCTTCAGTAAACAAAATTGTTCATAGGTTAGCAATATTTAAAACCATCATAGAAATACAGACATCCTGTTACTTTTTAAACCTTAAAATTAAACATGGACAGAATAATAAAGGCCTTTACTATTAAGTTTTACATTTTTTTGTGTTTAATTTTAGTTCCCAAATCTCAGAGATGCCACGTTTAGTTGGAATGAGAAGTCTGCAACTAATTAAGGTAAAAAATAGTTGTTTTGAAAATTACTCGTTTAATTCAGAGAGGTTAGCTAGATCAAGTTAGGTTAAGCCCCGTGTGATTAGGGCACCGCAGGTAATAGGCACTGTATGGTTAGGGTCCCCGGCAGGGAAAGCACCCAAAACTTTGTTTATAAAAGATGTGTTGTGTAGTATGCAGTTTAGATATAAAAAAAATTGCAAAATTGTTTCATAAAAATGAGGGATAATCCATCTCTTTTTTTAAGGGGTTTTCTTTCCCACTTCTCCTCTCATCTTCCGCATTTTATGACGTCACTTTAGATCATTTTTGACACAATTTTGCAGCAATTTGGTCTTTCTCTAGATTTTCACTAAATATACCATGAAAGGAAAAAAAGCTTTTCATTCTCCTTTCGTTTTTACCGAGACAAAAATAATTCCGATTAATTGATGTGGATCCCCATTGGTAATACATAAAATTACCCCTTTAGTTGATGAAAATTAGGGGGTTGAAATGTTTAATCACTCAACTCAATGAACCAACCAATCAAAATTTAATAAAAAGTCCCCAAAGTTGTGAATCCAACGAGAAAAAAAGAGAGGAATATAAATTAAGATTAGCTAGATTCTTGTTAAAAGCGAAGCTTTTCTATAATTAGGGTCGGTCCGTCCGTACGTCACAGACAGTTAGCTCTTTTCGTTAAGGGGGGGTTTTTTAATGCAACCATCTCGTAATCAGTGAGCAAATGACACTTAGAATTCGAATTTCAATCTGAACTTTTGCATGAGTAATCCTTGGTAGGTCTATTTTCCCTAAATCGAACAAAAAGTTGGAAAAGTAACGGCTAGCGGCTCAGCCGTTCAGCCTTTTTTTGCCTATTTTCATAGTAAATCCATCATCAATTACGTAGGAATCGACATTTTAAAACATATTTTTGGTTTAATTCATGTTAAATGATAGCAATAACCAATTTTAAAACTTCTAGTACCAACAGCTACCGTCTAGAACCGTTTGATAGCGTTTTGGAGTAGTAAAGAGTATTATGTTGATAGAGGTTTCGTGACTTATTTGCAGTATAAATATCAAAAAAATGGCAAAATAGCTGAGCCGCCAGCCGTTAGCCGTTACTTTTCCAACTTTTTGTTCGATTTAGGGAAAATAGACCTACCAAGGATTACTCATGCAAAATTATAGATGGAAATTCGAATTCTAAGTGCCATTTGCTCACTGATTACGAGATGGTTGCATTAAAAAACCCCCCCTTTGAACAGGTTAGAATTGTCCTATCAAGTTCAAACTTTGCATGGTGATTCCTGTAGTAGTTAGGTACGATTTAGAAAGCGTAGCAACTCTATATTCGTTACCAGAATGTCCGTACGTCCATACAAATTCCTAGGACGACAAAGTACGATGTTACAAACGAAGCATCTCTATAATCATTCCTAAAAATGTAAGTATGTCCTTAAACAATATCCTGTATTTAATCAATTTTTAACCTAATTTACTTACAATTTTGTTTCGACATTTATGCATTTATATTCAGATTACCCAGTTCTGACACTCTACAAATGTTAATGTTCGTTTGTCCTACCGTTTCATAGCTTTGCTTTTATGGATGTTGTTATCCATGTTATCTTATAAGTAATACCTAGTTTATACCAACCAATCTAGATAAAATAAAAGTACCCAAAGTTTTTTAGCCAAATAATAAGAGAATATTTTGATATAAAACTTTGATTACAAAAATAATTTATTGTCTAATGTCCCCTCCCTTTCTCCCTGATAATAACTACTTATTGAGCTATCATACTGTAATAGAAAAGTTAAGTAAGAATACATATATTTAGTACAAATTTCTCCAAGAGTAGCGTCGCAACATCAAGCTTAAAAAAAATTCATTAAAAAGAATAATAAAAGAATGATTCAAACGAAAAAATCAATAAATTGCTCTTAGAGAAAGACGGTGTGTAAATTTGCGATACCAAAATTTGTAAGCGTTCTTGTTGGATAACTTGTTGATAAAAATCTTAAAATAGTTAGAGAGTCAATCTAAAAGGCAAAGAACTACGGATTAAAGCCATTTCTTATGTACAATTATGGCAGATAATCCTACAATTTTGAAGTCTTTAGAATTATAATCTATAGTTTCAAGGTACTTCATTCGTCTTTAAATTCATTGAAATTAGAATGAAATGACAATATCCATGAAAGTAAATCCTAGCAAATTAAAAGTCCAACAATCGAAAATTAAGAAAATTTTTTTGAAGTTCATATGTTGTTAAATTGTATAAATATATGCTTAACATGGATTTGATTGGACGTACTTACTATTCTAATAAGGTTACTGCGCTTTTAACATTACTACACGTCGTTTTATGGATAACCACCTTATTTTTTTACAGAAATCCTCATGCGAAGTTTAAAATTAATAGGACTATTCTAAAAATGGATTTAACAAAGGCTATGTTTTGATAAGATTTGAATAATTTTTAATGCATAGGTATATTATTGTGTATGTTATGGATGATTGATCAATAATTTTCTTTATTTATGTCATGGTCATTTTCAGTATATTCATAAAAACAAACAGATTTGTTAACAAGGTGAAACTATATTCATATGAAGCAAAACAAATTTAAATTGTCCCCAAAGTTTTATCATCACGTTTTCTTAGTCGTTGACTTAACAACTTTGGGGACTTTTTTTATTGGATTTGAGTGGTTGTTCATTAAGTTGTGTGTCCATAAGTTTCAACCACAAATTGTATTCTATAAAAGTGGTAATTTGTGTATCATCATTGGTGATGTACATCAATTTATCAGCAATTGTCTTATTGTCTGCTTGTAAGTCCTAAATTGACCAAAACATGTTTTTTTTTAGATTGATGGTTCCAAGATTTCTGTGATGCCCCAAAGGTCCTTGCAAAATCTTCCAGGTAAAATAATTTTTTACAGTATGGCTTCGAAACCGATTAATATCCGGTGGTTAAGAACAGTTTCTCAGCCACATTGAAAAATCATCTTTCATATCATAATAAATATATCTATTTTTCTACGAATATAAAAATGTGCAATCATAATATCAAAACCAGTTTTGTTAGCATGTGAATCTGGCATCTCGGGGCTAGCGAAGTTGGTTTTAATCTTATTATTGTAAATTTTATATCCGCGGAAATATGTTTATAATACGTTGCAATAAATAATTATTACTAATAGTTAGCAGATAACTGTGGTGTCTAGGGGTAAAATATTCACCCCTTCCCCTTTTTTATCACCTTAATGGTTTCACACCCCCTATGTAAATCGCTATGCACGCTTCTGATTGTCTCACTAGCAATCAAACATATTCGTCTAATTTATTCCTCTATATGAAGGTACACTGAAAATTTTGTATATTTTACCAATAAAAACATAAACGTATTAGTGATTTGATAAGCCTCCTACTTGAGATTCAAGTGATCAATCACATCCGCCTGAATTCCAACCATACAGCAGCATAAATTACAATTTTCTTTCACTTTACCCTCGTCATTGAGCTGTGTGTAAAAACCCCACATTAAAGTTAAAGAATAGAGGGGGCACGAGCTATATGTAACTCTACCTACGGGATGGAGACCCTGTGCCTACTTTCAATTGAGTCTTTTAATATAGGCCAATATAACGTAGGAAATATTAACACATCGAAATCGCTAAAAAAGGGAAGAAAGTAATTTTGTAGCTGACAAAAAATGTTCCGCCACTTGAGCCAGGTAATTGTCTGCGTTATACATTTATACTGAAACATTTATTCCCCCAACTAACCTATTTGCTATTGTGAAATTTAAACATTTTTGTGCACATGATGAAACACCGTAATTTTCCATATTTTTCCAATTTTATGAAGAATATTTGCATTTCATATTTGACATTGGATGATTATGGATACATGGATAGGACAATGGGCGATAGATTAATTCTTTATTTACCCTTATCAATTGCCCTGGAGGGTTCCTACCCTGAAAGACTTCTCCTTACTCAATACTAATAGAGTATAACCTAACCCATGACATGAAGTATCAGACAAACACAAGATATTTATTATTATTATTTAGTTATTTTAAAAATAAATGACATAATTATAGATGTATAACCCAGACAATTCTACCTGGCCCCTGTCTTTGAGACCTTTTTTATCTGCTAGCAAATTGCTTTCTGCTATTTAGTAGCGACTTAGCTGTGTTAATATTAACGATACTATTGGCTGATATTCAAAGACGCAATTGAAAGATGGCACATTGTTCACGGGGCGGGGACATAAATTTACTTAACTCCTTCTCCTTCTATTGTTTTACTCTAATAATCCAAATAAGTGGATGGTGGGCTTTTGTGTTCCACTACGTAATTTGGGGGAAATCGCCCATATTTGAGTATTAAATATTTTAGCATAAGCAAACACGATTATAAAATAGTATTGGTATTTTGTATTTCAATATATTTCCAAATATTTTAAATTATCCAATATATGACAGTCATTGCCTAGAATTTTATAAAAGACTGTCAATAAATATTTATGGAAAGAAGGTTTGATGTTTTATTTAAGAAATATATTTAAGCATAGTACTTTAATATCTTTAAAATAATATCAATAAATAGAATTCTAGAACGTATTTATTTATTGCTTAAGAAGTTATATATATTTTATCTCCTATAATATAAAGTAGAAAGATTTTTGTCTAACCACTCAACAAGATGGTTTCATGCTATTTCATCTTTATGATTAAGTCTTGGGATGGTTTATAATATTTTTTACCCCTCCCTTTATGACGTCAATACCCTAGGGGTGAGCCGCTATCGCTTAAATTTTGTTATGAATTGTTTATCGGCTTGGTATATAGGTTTCTAGTTGTAATTTGTGTTATGTTGACTTAAATATCAATGTAAATTGCCTTTTTATCAGAATGTAGTAATAAGGTGAAGTGTCAATTATGACAAATGTTAGCAAAAGCCACTAGACAGAAAATTAATTTCTAAAGAATTCTATTTACCCAGGGAGTAAGTGAGGGGACAATGGACAATTAATTCAATTTATGAGTTTTCGCTAAAAGACCATGAAATTTGAAGGAAATTGTAAAGGGTGTGTTAATAAATTTAAAAAAAAAACTATAAAATAAGAAAAAAGTTCCAAGAAAAAAAGCATTCATTTGAAAATTAGATTACCAGCACATCAGACTGACGTAACCATTCTGTAATTAATTACTAGAAAAATCGTTCCTGGAACCCGTTCAACCCATAACCCTAAATTTAAGGGTTCTTAGATTTTTTATTACACAAATATCACAATACAGTTTTTTTACTATGATATGATATTTTCTGGAGAGAAAAAAATTGTTGAAACCAGCCATCTCATAACAAATTAAGTTTATTGATACTCATCTGCTATATTCAAAACTAACTCAGCGAGTTAGTGGCATTTGATGCACTAGTACCCAAAGTCAGTAAGAACCTGCTAATTCTTGCACATTCCCTTTAAGCCAGTACCCAAAGTCTGAGACTCCTAAAAATTGAATATTCGATCCATTGTCCCCTCACTTACTCCTTGAATTTACCCTAATAAATTTTATTTTAGGTCTAAGATATCTGCATATAACCAACTCTGGACTGAACGAGATTCAAGAAAATATTCTTGGTAAGTTTATTTTATTTCCTATTGACTTGCCCCTTCTGTTTTTCAAATGTTTGCAGAGAGGGAGGGGGGGGGGGTGTCATTGGGCTGAACATTATAGCGGTACCCAAAAGTTTCAGCAAGTTTGCTTAAAAACCTTGGATTCTATCTATAATACAAAGTAGAACGATGTCTGTCTGTCTGTTTGCTTGTTTCTAACCGCTAACCGATAGGGTTCTCCTTTACAGGATAGCTTCTCATAGGTCCCGGTAAGGTTTTAACTATTTTCTTGGAGGGTGGGAACCCCCAACCTCCCCCCCCAAAAAAAAATTTAAATAGCCCCTAAAAAAATTTTTCTTTGCTGTGAAACTAAAATTAAAATAGTGAGCTTGACTAATCCCCCCCACAAAAAAAATTCTACCCCTAAAATATTTTTTCTTCTTCAATTTTTCTTTTAAAAAAATATGAAAAATTAGGTTGATCAAACCTCTTGGGACAAAGCCCTTAGAGGCTAGGGGCGAAGCCGCTAGTGTTATATATATAATTCTAATTTTTTTTGTCCTAAAAGCAGTTTCCAAACTTTTTAACCATTATTTTGGTTGAAAATTAGTAATGTTTATTATTATTTGGGATGTATATCAAATTTATTTTAAATTGTCTTATCCCTTTAGATCTCTGTTTAAGTTTGATTTTATTTTGTGAGTCATGAAATTATATATATTTATATTCGTCCTTGGGAATCCATTAATGAATAATCAGGGATCTAAAGTGATAAGACAATGCCTGATAAATAGATTTACATTTCTAATGATGATACACAAAATTACCCCTTTTGTAGATTACAAGTAGTGGTTGAAACGTTTGGATACTCAAGTTATGATCAAAATTATAAGAAAGTCCCCAAAGTCTTTAAACCAACAAATGAGAAAATATTATTATAAAATTTTGGGGACTATTGAAAAAAAACAGCCGAATGTCCCCTCCTTCCCTGTGAATTATCCTTATCAGCATATCTATGAGATTCAAAATGTATATCTGTCTATATATCTTATTATTTTAATAGATTAAGAAAATCTTTATGATTCTGAAAGAAGCTTAAATTTTTTAAAATTTTTATTTTGACTGGCAGAAAAGTTATAAGTAAAATAAATTCAAAACAGCTGAATCAACAGTGAAAGTAGAACGATGTCTTTCCATTCGTCAGTACATCTTTCTGTCAATCTGAAACATAAGACCTCGCTATCTATCGGTTTTTTTTATAGAGAAAGTAGCACTGTCAATATCAAGGTTTTATGCTATTTTTAGCACTTTTTGGTAAATTCACATTTCCAAATGTCCTCCCGTCTGAATAAACCCGGATTTGTATTTCATCATATAAATTACATTTTTTTACAGACATGAAAAAATATTATTGAAATTGTTTCCTAGTGAGAGAGAGAGAGAGGGGACAATGGGCAATTTATTACAATAGATCCCAATGTTTTATAACGCTTTTGCTTGTTCGTTAGCTTAACAACTTTGGGGACTTTTACTAAATTTCTAAATCGTACCTAACTGTTAAAAGAATCATCATGCAATGTTTGAAATCGATAGAACAATTCTAACAAGTTTGAATTAAGGAAAAGAGCCAACCGTTCCGGACGTACGGACCGAACCTAATTATAGAAAAGCTTTGCTTTTAAAAATGTCCTTTCTTTTATAATACTTATACCTATGCCAAGTTTAATATATATTATTAAATATTAAGATTGAATTAAATGATAAAAACTATGTCTACTTTACTTTCATCTTAATGCATTGAAGTATATCTTAGGGATATTTGACATAGAGAGAGGTAACAATGGGCTGTTTAATACACTAGTCCCCAAAGTTTTATAATATCGTTTTCTTATTCGTTGGTTTGACATCTTTGGAGACTTTTAATGAATTTTGATTGGTTGGTTCATGAAGTTGAGTGTATAAACGTTTCAAACACTAATTATAATCTACTAAAGGGGTAATTTTGTGTATTGATGTTGTACATCAATTTATCGACCATTGTCTTAACCCTTGATATTTGGTGCTTCACACATTTAGCATTGTAAATCATCCCCCTCCCTCTGATTTTTTAAATACATTAAAAATAAAGGGGGCGTTGGTTTTTTTGTGTATACTACTCTTGCAGAGTGCCCTAACACTGTGGGGCTACCCAAAACCCGAAATAACCTTACCTAATCCCTGTTACAACTGCTGGCTTTCTATCAATTCAAAATTTCAACATAAACTGATGTAAACCCTTAATTATGAAAATGTCTTCCCCTTTAAATTAAATTTTTTGTTTAAAAGTTTTTATACTACTGATTTGTACCAGCCAATCAAGATATAAATAAAGTTTTCAATGTTTCAAGCATATGAGTGAACGTGTTTATAAAACTTTGGGTGCCTTTCAAATATAAAGTCCAGTGTTCCTTCCTCCCTGTAATATGTATAACATAAATGTATTCAAATTTGGTCAGTGATATCCAAATTTGTTTCCATAGAATAAGGATTTAATTCTATATTGTTAAACGAGCGGATTCGCCCCTAGCCTTTAGGGGCTTTGCCCCATGAGGTAATTAAAAAAATAGAATAAAAACTAAGTAAAGAATTGAAGGTGCCCCCACTATTTTGAGGGGGATTTTTTTTTTGGTTGGGTTGGGGGTGTCCCAGGACCAGTAGGTATATTCCCTGAAGAGTAGAATCCAATTGGTTCAGTGGTTACCGAGATCTTAAAGGACGGACGGACGGACAGACATCAAGCTTATAATTCAGATGTAAACTTTCTTTTTATGTATATAATTAAGACAAATAAAGAATCAAATAATAATAAGACATCAAGCTACTTTGTATTATAGTTACATGTATTCAAATTTTTGCACTATTGAAATTTGGTCAGTGATATCCAAATATGTTTCAATAGAATAAGATTTTTATTCAATATTGTTAAATAAAATATAAAATATTTTAATTGTTTTGTGTTTTGTAAATAAAGAATTCCTTCTGCTCAGGGGCTGTGATTAGCCAATTAATAATATTTAAAATTGCCGAAAATTGAATATTTAATTTGGGTATAGTTGACGTAAAACTTTTTTTGGTGTAACTGAAGGTAAGTGGATATGAAGGGGGGATATATAATTAAAGAGGGTTGTGGGGAAATTTTCACTTGGAATTGTTTGTCAGAATCACTTTCCCTTGTCTCTGTCTCTGCTTCTGCTAAATAATTTGATGTACTCTAACTGATATTTATAATTTACCTAAAATTATTTTGTGTTATTTTATACATATGTAATATGTATAATATATGGCTTCGTTTCCCGTACTCTGTTAGTTTGTACTTATCAACGAAGCTGTTAATAGAGCCTATAAAAAAATGACGTTATACAATACAAATCACCAATTATAGGCCAATACACAGACAAAATTACCAATGGCACGCCAGTATAAATTTTAATTGGCCAATGAAAGGCCAGTATGACGTTTTTTATAGGCTCTATAAAAAGCTTCTGTACTTTGACTAATATTTGTAATTTGTATTTTGTAAAAATTTGTGTTCTTTGTATATAAATATATATATATGGCTTTGTTTCCCGTACTCTGTGTGTTTGTACTTATCAATTCATTATCTTTACAAATTCTTCCTCGTCATACTAGAGACTACAAAATTGTACCTACTGCTGCTATGTAAGTCGCGTGACTTTAATAATAGGGAGAATGTCATAATCAAAAAAATGATGTCTTACAATAGATATCAGTATATATTTTACCATTTGTCAATTACAATGTATGTATACTGGCCTATCATTGGTCATTTATAATGTATGACGCCATTTTTGATTAGGCACCATGAGCTGCTTCCATAAACAGCTGAAATTCATTACCCTGCGCAGTTAGTACCGCCAGACAATGGTCGTTCAATCAAAAGTTTGAGTGTCACTACAATTAAATCCTGGATCAGAAAAGGAGACTAAGCTCCCCTTGTGCTGTTTGTTCTAGACCGAATGTAACATTTCATGAAAGACAACCTAGTTCGTATGAGACTGATTAGATTTAGATTCAGTCAGCGTTTTGTTATTTTCATAGTTATTTATTGTTTCTATTATAGACAGTTTTACGAGGATAGTAAATTTAAGAAATGATGAGATTAATTCTCGTATTCATTCGAATCCGGTGGATAAGAACCGGTTCTCATCCATACGAAAAAAAACTATGTCTAGCATCTTATTACATCCAGCTTTCTACGAATATAGAAATGTACGATCATAAGATTAAAACCAGTTTTTAGCCGGTGCCTCCGGCACCTCAGGGCTAAAAAACTAGTTTTAATCTCATAATTGTACTTTCTATATCCGCGGAAAGCCGTTTATAATACGATGCGAGAAAAAACTATTACAGTTTGGATGACCTTGATGGTTCAAAGACCCGGGCCAACAAAACTTGTATTAATTTTAAGATTTTTATTTTAATATTTGAGGAAACTTTCTGTATTACGATGCAATAAATGATTTCTTAGCCGGTTGATATCCGCTGGATTAGAACCGTTTCTCAGCCATACTAAAAATAATCTTGCCTGTTTTATTTAGAAAACCTGCCCTACCTGGTGATGGCGAATTTTACTGGTAACAATATCTCTTACATTCATCCAAGGTAAAAATACTATTATTTTTTAACCCTAGGAGTTTTAATTCTAGCATACTTTATGTACTACTCTCCTCCTAGAAGCATCTAGGGGCACTTAATGAAGAGGAAAGGGGGGTGGAGGTAAGTCTCTTGGGAGGGTGGAGGTACCCTCCCTCAAAATAGTCATAAACATTTCCATGACCTATTAGAAGCTACCCTGTAAGGGTTCAGCAACAGACAGATAGACAGACAAACAGATAGACAGACAAACAGATAGACAGACAAACAGCCAGACAGACAAACAGCCAGACAGACAAACAGCCAGATAAACAGACAGGCAAATAGACAGACACACATCCTGTTACTTTATAAGGATACTAATTTGATTTATATAAAATTGTTGGTTGTAAAAATGATAAATCTAATATAATAATTTTAGGGGTTTTCGGTACATGGAGGCTTTGGAGACAATCATTCTAGCACATAATAAACTAAGTAAGTTAAGAACTTTTTATATACTAAACTAGCGGCTACGACCCTTGAAGCCTCTAGGGGAACTTAAGATGGGAGGGGGAAAAACTACCCTCCACATTTTCAATTTGAGTTTTAAAAATCAAAAGTAATTTTTTGGTTGGGGGGTCATTTTTTTAGTTGGAGGGTCGAGATACCCTCCCCCAAAATATTTAAAAACCTTCCTTTGACCTATGAGAAGCTTCACTGTCCTGAGGGACCATATCGGTTCTGCGGTTATCGAGATCCTTCGCTACAGACAAAATATGCTTACTACTTTAAAACCTATACAGCAGAAATTAATGAAATAACGGTGATAGTCTTTGGTTTGTAATGATTTTCTTGAACTTTTATTTCTATAAAAAGGTTAGTGACTTGTTTGCTAAGTAAGTATGGGAAAACAAGGATGACAACATCCCAAAAAAGGGAAGCTCTGAAACGGTAGGACAAACGAAATTATGATCTTATTATGTCAGAACTGAATAAGCAGAATATAAATGTAAAGTTTTAACAAAATTGTATGAAAATTTATTGCAAAACTGTCAAATACTGGATTCTCTTTAAAGGACATACTTACAATGTAATATGAATAAAAAATATAAATAAACAAGGTTTAAATGGACTTGCTGATACTGACTATAGAGTTCCTACGCTTTCTAAATCGTACCTAACTGTTATGAGAATCATCATGCAAAGTTTGAAAACGATTGGAAAAATCTAACATGTCTAAATTAACGAAAAGGGCTCCTTTCCGGACATAGGGAGGGACGGACCGACCCTAATTATCGAAAAACTTCGCTTTTAATAATTTTGTAGCATTAGAGTTATTGAAAATGCATTTAAACAAAGCTGATTTTTATCAAGATTTTTTACAATTCTTACGAAAGGACAATAATACGTATAACAGTTATCGATTATCAATAAATTGCAATGTTTTTTTGTAGAAAATAACAATAATATTAACTTTTGTATGATAGGTTATATAATTCAAAGAAAATAAAGCGTAATATCATATCATTTTTGGAAAAATCAAGATTTCAAAGGAAAAATATGTATATTAGTTAAAGTCATTCATGAAGACGAAAAAAGTCGCTCAATGTGACGTCATAAAAATGCGGGATTATCCATCTCTTTTTTTACAAAATATCTTTACTACTCCTCCTCTCCTCATCCCTCATTTTTATTCGTCTTCGTCATTCATTCCTGTAGTTCTTTAATCCTTATACTAAAGTAACAGGATGTTTGTTTGTGTGTCTGTGTGTCTGTACCAAAGGATCTCGCTAACCGCTAAACCGATTGGGTTCTCCTTAACAGGGTGGATTTTCATAGGTCCTGGGAAGGTTTATAACTATTTTGGGGGAGGGTACCACCACCCTCCCAAGAGAAATCACAATAAAGTCGAAAAAAATGAAATATTCCTGCCGCATAGTGTCGCTAGCATATGAATGTCTCTACGTAGCGTAGTTGCGCTGCGTAGAGACATGAATTTAACAGCTGATTGACCATAGACAAATCATTTCTCAAATTAGATATTTAAAATAAAAAAAAACATTTAAATGCCACTAGAGGCCTCTAGGGGGCGTAGCCTCTAGTTATATAAATACTAGCATCAACAAAACTGAAGCTCTAAAGTCAGAACGTAGAACATAAGAACACTAACATTTGTAGAGAGTCAGAGCTTAATAAGCAGAATATGGATTTATAAGTCTAAACAATAATATGTATAAATTTGTTGCATATTATGAAAATATGGATACTGTTTAAGAACGTACCTACAAATTTAAGACTTTATAAAGGAGATGCTTTGCTTATAATATTACACCTTGTACTTGGAATCTTATACCACAAATCAGATGAAGATAATTATATCATTCAAAAAGGTTTAAAGTCAGCATTAAATTTACTTAGGTACTCTCTGGTGACGATTAGAGTTGCTATGCTTTCTTTAGATCGTTACAGACATCATCATGCGATAGGACAATTCTAAAATGTCTGAATTAAAATAATGAGAGCTCTTGGTTACGAACGGCCTAAAACTAATTATAGAAAAGCTGTCTTTTTAACTTTACTTGACAAAGCCAAGGAACCCCAAGTTTTAGATCATTTATATTTTTAATTTCAGGTGACCCGCGAGCCATAGGACAAGCAGTATCTGTTGTGCGTACCCTGAAAAGCTTAGACCTCAGGAAACACATACATGCATTTAAAAAAAACTTATTTTAGATTATGATTATAAATCAGGGATCTAAAGGGATAAGATGCTGGCCAATAAATTGTTGTACTTTTTCGATGATGATACACAAAAATACCCCCTTCAGTAGATTACTATTAGTGGTTGAAATTTTTGGACATTCAACTTAATGAACCAACCAATCATTCAAAATTCCATTAAAGTTGTTAAGCCAACGAAAAAGAAAACGATATTATAAAACATTTGAGACTAGTGTAATAAACAGCTCAATGTCCCCTACTTTCCTGATTATATTTTAACAGGTTTAATTTCCTTGTATTTCCTAAAAAACTAAACTAAAATAAATAACTTTCTCGTATTCATTCGAATCCGGTGGATAGGAACCGGTTCTCATCCATACGAAAAAACTATGTCTAGCATCGTATTATAGCCAGCTTTCTACGAATATAGAAATGTACAATCATAAGATTAAAACCAGTTTTTTTAGCCGGTACCTTCGGTACCTCGGGGCTAAAAAAACTAGTTTTAATCTCATAATTGTACTTTCTATATCCGCGGAAAGCCGTTTATAATACGATGCGAGAAATAACTATTATAGCATTTAAAATATTTTTTCATTTTTTATATAACAATATATATACAAGAAGGTTATATAGATTTTGAATTAAATCAAAAAGATAATTTTACAAATGGTAATTTAAGAATATTAATTATTAAAACTTATTGTGTAGTTAGGAATTTTGAGAAATTGGCTATGGGATCGATTTCTAGGCCTGCTTTATCAAGAAGTTATGGGTGAATGGGGTTAATAAGAGAGTTTGCAAACACATTATTTTCATTTCAATTCTAAATTTTTCTTTTTTACTGATTTTCAAACGTGAGGATTTAATTAACAGTGCAACACATTTATCTAAATAAATGCAAGTTTATCAAGATTTTCTGGAAGGTACTAATCTCGGCGAAAATATTATTGAAGATGAAGACGTTTAAAGTATATATTGCCAATTTAGATGTGTAATATCAATTGTAAGTGTCGGGGAAATGTTTAGGCCTATGAACAGGTGCAAACCATACCAAAAAACAGTTGAAACTTACCGACATGAGGCTTATATTAAAGGGTTGTTTGTTAAAAATACTTTATATTTCTGAACCAAATTTATCTGGTGCAACCCATTTTCCAGCAAACATTGGGGACTTACAGAGAAACTTCTTGCAATCAAAATGTTGTTTATTAAGAATACTTTATGCTTTGCTGGACCTATTCCAGTGAACATTGAGACTTGCAGACAAAGGTCTTACAATCAAAAGGTAGTTTCTTAAGAATCAATGGGCTGTTTATTACACTTGATCCAAAGTTTAATAATAACGTTTTCTTATTCGTTGTTCTTTTAACTTTGGGGACTTTGAGTGAATTTGATTGGTTGGTTTACAAAGTTGAGTGTTCAAATGTTTCAACCAATAAGTTACACTGAACAACGGTTAATTTTGTGTATCATCATTTGGGATGTACACCAATTTATTTATTGATCCCTGTTAATTTTACGCTTATGTGTTTTTCTGTGTGTACAGACACAATGAGTTGGCCAGCCTGCCAGAGAACAGTTTCCGTGACACTCCCAGTTTGGAACAACTTAGCCTCGCTTATAATCAGGAATAATATCTTATTTTGGATTGGACAGTATAATAGCCATTCGAGAATTAATAATAAATATATTAGATTAAAACACTAGAGGGAGAAAGGGTTAAATAAATGTATCTCCCCATCGCAGCCGCCTTATGCAACCTTTCTATTGAGTCATTGAAAATAAACCAATGTTGTCGCTTACATTAACACAGCCAAGTAGCAGAAAATAATTTAGACGCAGACGAAAGAGATCTTTGAAAAAGAAAGGGAGGTAGTTGTCTGTATATACATCTATACTATAGATTTGTTCTAAATATGTCAATAAGTGTTGCAAATAAAAGCTAGACAAATAAATCTATAACTGGTATAAGGACTTTTGTATGGGTTTGTATTTTTCAAAGTTCAATAAAAATCGTCGGAAAAGGTGTATTCTGGAGGATGATATTTGCAAACATACATAAAAAAACTAACAAGTTTATTTTTAAGTAGGCATTTTATTTACTTTCAGACTTTTAAATTAGATAAGATTAGAGGGGGATAATAGATATATTTACTTAATAAGAAACTTATAAAATTCAGATTCAAAACTTGCAACGAGGCGCCATCTACAGACTTCCAAGGTAAACTATTTTTTTTCCTTTAGGTTTAGTTTCAGTACAAAGCAAATAATATTTGCGTTCAGTATGTAATAGAAAGTAATTCTTAATAATATTCCAAAAATAATTTTTGAAAACTTCTGTAATTTAATTTTGTAGTAGCGAAACTAAAAATTCAAATGTACGACTGTATTTAAAGTAGATGGCTAAATTTTTTTAAAGATTCTTATGACGAATGGGATTACAGTGTACATTTTACCATTACCTCGTAAGGGATTCTCCTTCGATTTTAAGTGATCATCTAGAGAATCCAGAGCATCATCCACGTGTAATGGTATGCGATACTCTAACACCCAAGGATATTAGGTTAAGTAACATCCATCAGACAACCAACCCTTTGATTGCACGACCTTTGTCTGAGAAGTCCTAACTGTGCATGGTAGTGAGTTGCGCCTGTCAATGGGCCAAGGCATTCCCCCTACTCTTACTATCTATGTCGCGCATCTGACATAGCAGCAGTAGGAACCATTTTTAACGTCTCTAGTTATGACGCGGTGTCGGCCCGAGATTCGAACCTATCGCCTCCCCGGCGATGAGGGGACGCGCTACGTGTTGAGCCACAATCGCGGATTAATACAGTGTGCAACTCATTTGCTTTGTCGGTCTGTCGGTAATGTAACAAAGGACATCTCTAGAATAATAATAGATGGATTGAATTTTGTGGAATAATATTGCTGACGTTAACTGTCTATTGTTTTGTTAGCTTCGCTACTTATGGATGTTGTCATACTTGTTTTATTTCTATAGCTTAAATTCTTTGTAGACCATCCAAATAATTAATTTTAATATATTTTTAGGCTAAGCCATGTGGATTTGAGTGATAACAGGAATTTAGTTTATTTGAAAAAAATAAAGTTGTAAAAAAAAAGATATGATAACAAGGACAACAAAGTATATAAGATGCACAGCAATGGCAAACTAACAACTTTATTGATGAAAAGCAGCACAGAAAAATATGTGAATGACGAAAATATACCCTAGACATCTCATGCAACCTTTTTATTTTACCAAATATGTCCCAATTTGGTATTAATAATCCTTATAATAAAGTAACAGGATGTCTGTTTGTCTGTGTGTTTTTTACCAAAGGATTTCGCTAACCGCTAAACAGATCGGGGTTTTCTTAACAGGGTAGCTTCTCATAGGTCCCTAGAAGGTTTATAACTATTTTGAGGGAGGGTACCACTACCCTCCCCAGAGAAATTGACAAAAAAATTTAATAAAAACGCCACCCTGCGGACACATTTGAAATTAGCTAAAAACATAACTAACACCATCTATCGGCAAAAATTTTTTTTTTGTAAATAGCTGATTTTAAAATAGATTGAAAAGAAACAATTTTACGTGTCCCTAGAGGCCTCTAGGGGCGTGGCCGCTAGTATTGTATATTGTTGAGAAAATGATCAATGCCTAAACTAATTTGTTGTACAGAATTGAAAACTTCCACAGTGACGTTTTCCTAGAATCTGGAAGTGTTGTTCATCTAAATCTGGAAAATAATAAAATCAGGAATGCAATTGTGAATAATTAAATCCTCCAAAAAGATTTGTAAAAATCCTTTAAATTTAATTTCATTTTTAACCATTTATTCTCGGCGGTTAGCAAGATCCTTCGGTACAAACAGACAGAGACAATGATAGAGAGACATCCTATTACTTTTTTATAAGGATTGCTACCCTACAAAATACACCTTATTAATATAAATTTATCATAATTGCATTTTTTAGCCGGATAACTGATGTAAGTTTCATGATCGACTCTCTACCTTTACTTAGAGAACTAAACCTTGCCAGGGATAATTATGGATTAAATCATTTTTATATATTTGCATAAAAAAATCTTCCGATTTAAAATGGGAAAATCCTTAAGCATTTTTTTCTTTAACTTTGTATTTCTATATAAAATCCATTCGACCAAAACAAAACATTTAATATGTAAAATAGTTGTATTTTTGGGGTATACCTAAAATCTAAATGACAAGTATTCTCTTACTGTTAATTGTACCACCTTATAAGATTCAATAAATTCTTAAAGTTGTTAAGAAGTGTTTATAAAACTTGCGAAAAGTATAATTTGTAGTTCAATGTACTCGACCTCCCCCCCCCCTCTTTTTATCTAATTTAATGATAAAATCCATAATTAACAATACCCTAGAAACTTGATAGAAAATGTCCCATTTGGAGCCCTGCGGGGCTATACTAAACTTGAAAGCCTTGATCTTCATAGAAATCAAATTGGAGACCTTTCAGAGGTGATTATTTTTTGAAACACCATCCATATCTGTATTTGCAGGTGTCTCAATCATATCTTTCTTAACTATTTTAAATACTCTTTTTTTTAAAGCGAAGCTTTTCTTTCAGTCATTCTTTCTCCCTCTTGTTGTTCTATTTTAAAAATGCCATACATGCTTGTACTTTTTATATTTAAAACTTTTATTATTGAAGTATTTTTTAGGATTCTTTTACTGATCTACCATCGTTGCGAATTTTGAACTTAAGTGGTAACAAATTAACCCAAGGAGTAACTTCAGCAAGAGTTTTTAACCTGCCAAGACTTCAGGTAGATACGGGTTTCTAGTAGTAATGTAAAACCACCATGGAAGACTTAACTCACTAAAATTCCAATGAAAAAACAAGGATGACAACATCCATAAAAGCGAAGCTCTGAAACGGTAGGACAAACGAACATTAACACTTCAGAACTAAATAATCAGAATATAAATGATAAAAGTCGAGCGAAAATTGTAAGTAAATCTGCAGAAAAACTGCTTAAATACAGGATATTGTTGTAGGACATACTTACATTTTTAGGACTTGATTATAGAGATTCTTAGCTTATAACAATGTACTTTGTTTTCCTAGAAATCAGTGTTCCAAAAATCAGACCAATCGGATGATTTTATCACACAAAATTTTGATTTTAAAAAAGCTAAAAAGCAACATGTTTAAAATGTACGTACGGACTTTCTGGTAACGATCATAGAGTTGTTTCGCTTTCCAAGATAATGTGGTGTACAAACCAAGCAATAATGAATCTATTCAATCTCACAAGGCACTCTCACAATTATATTGATTATTTTTTTAGGAATTAAATTTGGGAGAAAACAAGCTTGTAAGATTGGACTCTGGTTTCTTCAAATCTTTACTATCACTCAGGAACTTTTCATAATCAAATTAAAGAGTAGCTGCACTATCAAATTCATATATAAAAGTAACTGGATGTTTGTCTGGCTGTGTGAGTAGTGAAGGATCTAGCTTATTGATAAACTGATATTATTCTTCTTTACAGGGCAGCTTCTCATAGGTCCTTGGAAGGTTTACAACTATTTTAGGGGAGGGTACTATACTATCATGAAAAAAAGCCCATATAAAAAATCCCTCCCCGAATTTCTTTTTTAATTTTTATAAAACTAAAATAAAAAGGAGGGGGAAGTATGGTCGCCTCTTCCATCCAAAAAAAAATCCCCCCCCAAAAAAAATTTTTTTTTGTTAATTTTTTTTAAAAATCTAAAATAATTATCAAATTTAACTCCCACACTCCTTCCTCCCACCCTCCTCAAGTGCCCCTAGAGGCCTCTAGGGGGCGTAGACGCTAGTCAAATTATAAAGTAGAAGCGCTAGTTCATCCCTATATAAATGAAAGGATGCCAGTGCGTGTATAAAAGTTAATGATCTCACTAAACACTAAATCGATATGCTTCTCCTTTACAGTGAAGCTTTGCCTAGGTATCGGAAAGGTTATAGTAAAAATATAATGTCAACCCACTTGATAATGTTATCATCTTGTTATTTTGCTAGACAGCCACTCAAAACCGACCTTCACCACTTTAACTTTGAAATGCAGATGTTTTTAATGATTCTATCTTTTATTTTCAGAGCACCTATCCCGGATTTTAATCAATTAATTTCATTAAAATGTTGTGCTTTATCAAATGAGCAAATTAACTTTTCAGTCCTATCAGTGGATTTATTTTTACTTGGATCCTACAAGTATGATTTATTTTAATAAAGTGAAACTTGTAGCTTACTAAAATAAAGAACTCCCTACACCCATCCAGCTATCCCCTTTACACACATCCCCTACCTTATTACTGGATGAACGAACTGACCAATAAGTAATGTCCATGTTAGCAACGACAATTTTTTTCCTTGTCATAATATCCACGTAAATGTTCGTCCGTCTCAATCTTTGACTTGTGGATTGAATGGCTCTCCGATAGATTGTGGCTTCTTATAGGTCTGGGGAAGGTTTTTAACTATTTTGGGAGTCAGTTTTTCCACCATTCTAAAAGAAAGCCCCATAAAAAATACCTTTCTCCCCCAGCCGCTCGTTTATTAAAATAAATACTAAACAAGGATGACAACACCCATAAAAGGGAACTGAATAAACAGAATATAAAAGTATACGAGTCGAAGCAAAATTGTAAGTAAATTTGTTGAAAAACTGCTTATTACAGGATAATGTTTATGGACATACTTACATTTTTAGGACTTGATTATAGAGTTGCTTCGCTTATAATATTTTTCTTTGTTGTCCCAGGAATCAATATACCAAAAATCAGATCAACGGATAATTAGATCACATAAAAATTTGTTTTAAAAAAAAGTAGAAAAATCAACATGTTTAAAATGGACGTACGGACATTCTTGTAATGATTATAGAGTTGCTACGCTTTCTAAATCGTACCTAACTACTACAGGGATCATCATGCAAAGTTTGAAATGCATAGGACAATTCCAACATGCCTAAATTAACGAATAAAATCTATCTATCTCGGACGGACGGACGTACGGACGGACCGACCCTAATTATAGAAAAGCTTCGCTTTTAATAAAATGTTCAAACCCCCTGACAAATCCCTAAAATCGATCAGGAATCCAAAGGGATACGACAATAGACGATAAATGACTTTACATCCCCAATGATGTATTACCCTATCTGTAGATTAATATTAGTGGTTAAAAAGTTTCAACACTTAAATTAATTAACCAACCAATTAAAATTTACTAAAGTTCCAAAGTTGTCGAGGTGACGAATAAAAAAACGTTATTATAAAACTTTGGGGACATGTGATATTTGCAGAATCATTATCATAAAACTGAACAGTATTGTTGGAAATCTTTAAATTTTAGTAGTTTGGTATAACTTTGTTGGTAATTCAATATAATTCATTAATGGCGGTAAGGACTTATGGATAGGACAATGGGCGCTAAATAAATTACAGTACACCTTAAATTCTTATGTTTGGAAATCACCCTTTTTTCGTTCCAATTGAATGCATTACAGAGTTTAAAAAGTACATTATTAAAATACAAATACAAATCAATGTTTCTTTTTAAAGTGCCAAACAAGCAATAAAGATTCAACCCCCCCTACCTCTTTTTTAAATCAGATTGAAAATAAGAGGAGGGTAGTTTTTTACCTATGTCTAAACCCTTCGAGGGGATCTTAACCGTGTGATGCCTATACCTGCAGTGATTCCCTGTACTCAATATAACCTAACCTTACCTGGCCTAAGGTAATAAAAAACACACATAGTTCTGTGCTCGACCAAGCACTTTGAGGGAAACCATTATATATTTTCTTAGATTATTATTTAAAATTGAATTATCTTTCTCCAATATTCAAAACAAATTTCAACTTTAATTAAAAACAAGAATCAATTATTCCAATGTATAGTATCATTAAGAAAATAAATAAAATATGATAAAATTGGCGGTCTCCCTTAAAGGGCCTAGAAACTCTAACCCTCTTATTTCAAAATAGATAGAAAATAAGGGGGAAGGGGGTAATTTTACTTTTGTTTGTTTATAACTGGAGGAAAAGTTAGGTTGGGTTGTCTTGGCTACATGGTTAGGAAACCATAGTTATAGGTCCCGTAGAGATGGGCAAAGGAAAAATATTCCCTTCCTATAATTTATTTTAAAAAGGGGGAGGGTTTAAATACATTATCGACACTTTAAGTGGAAACACCCAAAAGTTGTTAAGTATGAAAAGGCCCAAGGCTAATTTAGTAAATGTACTTTTCTCAACTTGTTTGCATTACTTTTTTAAAACAATCTTCGAGTGTCTGACGTTTGATTGTCTGAGCATAGGACATACGAACATTACCTAATTATATAAATATTCTAATGTTCTCTATGAACCTAATATTTCTATTGTATTATTTAACCTTTATGTGCATTTTATGTGCACTGCGAAATAAACGCGCATAATTGAGTAATTACTATTTTGTAAATAAAAATTTGTGCGAGCATAATATATACGTTCCAACGTTTTGCTATTAGCAGCCTTTAATCGTTTTCAGGAATATTTACCGTGAACTGCAATAGATTCAAAAGTTTTAAAATATGCCATCTTCGTTTAGCTTTCATAACCAAAAAACTTCACTTTGACACCATGCCTCAGTTATTTCAAGATTTTTTTGAAGTTACAATTGATTTGTTCTTTAAAATTATAAATATGTAAACTATTCTCTTTCTTAACTAGGGGGTACATTAAGTTATCGTCCATTGCCCCATCCCCTAAGATCCCTAAAAGGTAACTAAATACTCAGTGGAGCACATACATCCTGTTATATAAAGTAGTAAGGTATTTTGTTTGTAGCTTAAGATATCTATAAATACTGAACTAATTGAGTTCCTTATGTTAGGGAAGCTTTAGGATGGGATGGTTTTAGGCTTTTCTATTTTGAGATTCAAGTCTTTGTGGCGTTTAAGATATTCAAGTACAGAGCCCCTAGATACTAGCGGCACATCCACTAATATACACAAATAGAAAAAAGCTTAAGCTTAAGTTCTTAAGTTATGTATTTTTCACTATCTTAAACTCCGTTTAAGAGGGGTGTGAAAATTTGGAAAAATTCTAAAAAGTTGTGGAATACCCTAATGTGGCATGCTGAATATTTTATATACCATACTAGTGGACAATGATAAGCATTCTCAAAGACAGGTCATAGGAGGATTCCTGGTAAATTTTGGTTCTGCCATTTGGCTTTTATAACACTAGCCCCTTAAGTTTTATAATGACGCTTTCTTATTTGTTGGCTTTGGGGACTTATATAGAATTTTGATTGGTTGGTACATTATGTATTCAAACGTTTCAACCACCAATTGCAATCCACAGAAGGGGTAATTTTGTGGATAATCATTGGTGATGTAGTTAACTTTTTCGGCCATTGTCTTATCCCTTCAGATCCTTAGCTATAACATCAATACAAGACCTCAGAATAATGTTATTATTAGAATCTTGTAGTTGGGTTTAATGTTTGTTATAACAAGGACGTTCGACTCTTTCGAGTATGGAATCGAAACCGATTAATCCACAAAAAAATTTACAAAAAAAATTCTTTTCTAGCATCGAATGACTGACAATTTTCCACGAATATTAAAAAAGAGATAACAAAACTGGCTTTGATCTGATAATTTTTCATTTAAATATCAACGTTATAAGCTGATGTTATAAATAACTATTCCTTTATGGCTGCTCAGAAAACTTAATTTTGTTAAATGACCGACAGAAGGCCCTATCTACCTTACCTGAATATTACCTCAGAAGGAAGAGGTTGCCTTACTGACCTTAGTTATGAAGCAGTTCATAGTGCCTAATAAAAAATAAAATCATACCATACAAATGACCAATGATAGGCCAGTATACATTTTAATTGACCAATGGTAAAATGTATACTGGCCTATCATTGGTAATTTGTATTGTATGACGTCATTTTTTTTATATAAGCTGCTTTCGCAGGTCTCAACTTAATTTTACTTAATCAAGCCCATTCTAAAAGGTTTTTTCTCTCTTTTTCCTAGCACTTTCCTTGAAGAAACTACTATTATAAAATTGAGCTCTGTTTTTTTTACTCGGCAGTTTTTTAAAAGCGAAGCTTTTCTAAAATTAGGGTAGGTCCGTCCGTCCGTACGTCTGTAACGGATAGCTATTTTCGTTAATTTAGGCATGTTAGAATTGTCTTATCGATTTCAAGCTTTGCATGGTGATTCCTGTAGTAGTTAGGTACGATTTAGAAAGCGTAGCAACTCTATAATCGTTACCAGAATGTCCGTATGTCCATTTGCTTTGTGATCTTTTGTAGGGACTATGTCTAAATTTGTAGCTATGTCTAAATTTCTGAAGCTATTAGCTGATTTGAAAGACCCAATATAAAATCGGGACAGGATCCCCATCCAATGGGTAGTATTACTTTACTTACTGTATAATGTATCTCATTCGTGGCTTACAATTTTTGGGACTTTTATTAAATATTTATTTGTGCTTACAAATCTTAATTTAGTATCCAAACTTTTTCACCAATAATTTATAATTAGTCATTATTTAGTTTAAAGTTTAAAACTCAATGTTAGTTAGCCAGTAAAATTAAACATTAAGGTATAGTCCCTTTTGTGGACACGCTCCTTAAGGGGCGTGACTTCTTATTTTCACAGTATCTTTTCTGCTATTTCTAGCCCCTGCGGGGGGCTCTAACTCTGCCGGGCAATCACCTAACCTAATATAATCAAACCTAACCTAAAATAACCTATCAGAAGCCATTTTTGAATTACGACGAATCGACCCTTAAGGGACGTTGCCACGAAGGAGACTATACACAAACATTTAATTGCTTTGTATGTTTTCATCCTAGTTAATACGAAACAAATGGAAGAATCGTATAATCAAAGTAATTTCATTTTTTTCTCAATAGTTTTTTTTTCAATTTTCTTACAAAATGTTTTCAATGTATTTTATAATCCTTATATAAAAATAACAGGATGTCTGTCTGTATATACCAAAGGATCTCGTTAACCACTGAACCGATATGGTTCTTTTTAACAGTTAAACTTTTCAGCTCCTTGGAAGACTTATAACTATTTTTGGGGAAGGTCCCCCAAACTAATAGCTTGAATATGGAAGAGTTAGTTGTCTGCTTTTTACTGTGCATATTTAAAAAAAATTTTATCAGGAATTTAAAGGGATAAGACAACGGACTATAAATTAATATACATCACCTGGGATAAATTTAACCAACCAACCAATTACAATTTCATAAAGAAACAGCTTATAGTGACCAATAAAAAATGGCCTAGCATTGGTCATTTGTATTACATGACGTCATTTTTCATTAGGCACTATACGCTGCTTCTTTCATAAAACCACCCAAAGTATTTGAGCCAACGAATAAGATAAAGGTGGTTTAAACTTTAAGTACTAGTGTAGTTCACAGCCCAATGTCCCTTCTCTCCCTGTATTTTATAAGCCCAAGTGTTCATACAAGATGTCAACCAAAATGATTATGAATTGTGATGTTTGTGCAGAAAGTTAAATGTTGAAGAAAACGGTCTGGTGGAAATTAGTGCTGACACTTTCTCATATTTAAGG
Organism: Acartia tonsa; assembly: GCF_053477335.1. Lineage (NCBI taxonomy): Eukaryota > Metazoa > Arthropoda > Copepoda > Calanoida > Acartiidae > Acartia > Acartia tonsa. Next base: position 6,919,546 of record NC_137265.1, on the reverse strand, counting down.
TACAATATCCTTTTTAGTTTCATTGGACCATCCTTGAAATAAGTTTAGGGATAATAAGGGATAAGACAAAGAATAATAAATTGAATACATCTCCAATAAGGTTAATCAAGATAATCACTACTGTAGATAAAGTTATTGGTCAACCGTTTGGACCAATAAAAATTAAGTAAAATTACCTGGATTTTTTGAGTGAAAGAATAAGACAACATGACCAGAAAACTTTGGGTGCCAGTGTAATTAACAGCCAAATATCCCCTCCCTCCCTGTCTAAGCAGGGTTAAAGCTAGCCATAAAAAAAAATAACTTTTTGTACAAATTAAGTAATGCGTTTTATATAAAGTTGTATGATCATTATAGGGTGGTCTATTTGACAATTTATAATATTTAGAGTTTAATTATATCATAGAGGGGCAACAAAAATTTATAACTTTAGCTTTATGTAAAAAAAGCAAAACATATAATAGAGATGAAAAAAAACCTAATTAAAAAAGCAGCTCATAGTATCTAATAAAAATTAACTTCATACAATACAAATGACCAATGATAGACCAGTATACATTTTACCATAGGTCAATTACAATGTATACTGACCTATTATTGGCCATTAGTATTGTATGACGTCATTTTTTATTAGGCAGTATAAGCTGCCTCCAATTCAACTAAGATATTCTGGTTTTCTTCAATCAAACTTCAGATTAGAATCTTTCATGCTAATAAAATCTTTTTGAATCTATACAATATCTTTTGTTCATAAAAGTGATTATATCTTTTTATGAATTTTTCATTTCTCAGAATTTTTTTATCATCTCTAAGTGTTTCTTGAAAGCCACCACACCAATTAAATCTAATTTTTCTCAACAACTTTTTACACATTCATTTTCTGATGAAATTTGTTATAAAAGATCATGTAAGATATGTTATAATTGTATCTTCTCATAAGACTCTTATGCAAGAAATAGAGTTAATTATCAGGGAGGGAGGGGACATTGGGCTGTTTATTACACTGGTCCCCAAAGTTTTGTAATAACGTTTTTTTATTCGTGGACTTATTGGTTTGATGCTACATTTAGTTGAATCTTCAAACGTTTTAATCAATAATTGTAATCTACAGAAGGGTAATTATGTGTATCATCATTGGGGATGTACATTAATTTATCGGCCATTGTCTTATCCCTTTAGATCTCTAGATAACTATCTTGAATTTACTGTTTGTTCATTAAGTACATGAATTGCCATAAAATCTAAATACAAATATTAAAGGGGAGAGTGGAAAGTTTTTTGGGAGGTAGGTAGGTATACATTAGAAGCATTTTATATTGCCAATAATAGATTAAGTCATACTGGCCTACCATTGGTTGATTAAAATGTATAATGGTCTGCCATTGATAATTTAGGCTGTGTATTGGACTATCCTTGGACATTTGTATTGTATGACGTCATTTTTTATGAAGAGCTTCTATATACATTCATTTGCAAGAAAAGGAAACCGCCAGTCATAACAATTTAACAAGCGGATTCTATAATCTTGTTTGGTTGCTTCAATGCTAAAAAATTATCTTGTTTTATTAATGATTATTTTTTTAGAAGTTTGGAGTATCTTAATATTTCCAACAATTTACTTCGGGAAGTCAGGTATAGTTTTTTTTCTTGTATATGCTAGGCTAGCGGCTACGCCCCCTAGAGGCCTCTAGGGGCACTTGAAGAGGGGGGAGTCGAATTTAATAACCCAATTTCTTATTTTAGATTTTTTTTCAAAAGTAAAAAATTTTTTTTGTGGGGTGAAAATCTTTTTTTTTTGGGGGGGGGGGGGTGGGGGGGTGCCCACCCCCTCATTTTAGCTAAAATAATTTAGATTTTTTTTCGGGAGGGGGGATTTTTCATTTTTGGGGAGGTTGGGGGTGTCCCACCCCCCAAGAAAATAGTTATAAACCTTACCGGGATCTATGAGAAGCTACCCTGTTAAGGAGAACCCGATCGGTTCAGCGGTTAGCGAGATCCTTCGGTACAAACAAACACACAGACACACAAACATCCTGTTACTTTAGTATAAGGATAGATCATAGAATAAAGGGAATATTAGCTTTTGCAAAGTTCTGTAAAGTTGTGAGTAAGATTCCAGTCAAATGCGCTTTATAGGTCAAACTGTTTTTAAATATGCGTTTAATTATACTAGTCATGCATTTTGTCAAAATTAATAACATTTAGACTTAACAAGCGCATTTGACTAGAAGCATGCTCACAATCAATTTTACGGAATATTACAAAAGCTACTATTCTTTTTATAAGTAAATGTAGATATGTACACATGACACTTTCTATTCACATTGGCCCTTGTTTTAGCAGACGACAAAAATTTTATTAAATTTTTTGGGTATAGTCCTTTCCACGACATCCCTCCATAAGGAGCGATTCTTCGTATTTTTAAAATTGCTTTTTATAGGTTATTTTAGGTTAGGTTAGGTTATATTGTGTTAGGTGATTGCCCCACAGGGTTAGGTAATTGGCCCCGCAGGGTTAGAGCCCCCCGCATGGGCTAGAAATAGGAGAAAAGCTACTGTGAAAAATACGAAGAATCGCTCCTTATGGAGGGATGTCGTGGAAAGGACTATACCAAATTTTTCTTTCTAACCCAGCTAAGCTGAAAGCTTGAAGCTGCTTTTTTTTCTTAGATGTTCATATTTAGTTTCTATATAGTAAAGTTAATTTTCCATAAAGGTTTGCTTCCATATAAATAAATGTAATTTGGCTCCAAATATATTTCTAAAAATAATAGTTTCTTCAAATACCTTATTATTCAAATAAAATAGGTTTAAAATATTTGTAAAAGGTTAATATTAAAATAAAAACAAAATTTCTGAAAAGTCTAAAGAACGTAACCTAACTTTTGTGATTTAAAAAAAACTAGTCGGTGCTTTTAGTTAGTAGTAGATGTAAAATAATCCATAGAATTTAGATCAGTTTTTTTTTCTAGACCTCTTATTTTTGAAGTAATTTAAGTTTTTTTTAATTAAGTTGGTTTTAAAATACTAAAACGTAACAAAAAAAGAAAAATATTGACATTATGAACAAAAATAGTAAGATCTTTAATTTGACACCATATTTTTTATAAATCTGTTGAGTAATTATTGAAAAAATATATTTTGTTTAACCCTGGTAAATCAAAACTTTGAACTTTGGGAGCTCGTCACGAAAGGGTTAAAACAAAATCACAAAAGTTAGGATACATTCTTTAAAATTTCTCTTTTGATTATGATTAACCTGTGGAAACCAACTAATAGTTCTTCAACCTGACATAATAATGTAATCCAAGAAATTCCAGTTTGGCTTTGAAAACTGATTGATATTCGCTGAATTAGAACCTGTTCCCATTAAAACTGCAAAATAATGTATAGCATCATTTTACAGTCAATTTTCCACGAATAATAAAATAAAAATCATAAAACTGATACCAGTTTTGTTTGCCCTGTTTAAAAACCTGGTTTAACTTTTTATTTTGATATCCACGGAAAGCTGTATATAATGCGATGCTATAAACAACTATTCTTTAGAATATTGTGGTTGCAGGGAAAATAAGATTTCAAATCCACCAATTTTTTGGATACTAAAATTGACATAAATATTTGTATTATTTTTTTTCATTTAGTCCTGAGCATTTTACTGGGTTGGTAAACCTAATCAGCCTTGACTTGAGTTCGAACCAGCTTGTTACCCTACCAGATAATACCTTCAGTAATCAGAATAGGTAATCTTTATATCTTGACTTGAGTTCAAACCAGCTTGTTACCCTACTAGATAATACCTTCAACAATCAGAATATGTAATCTTTATATCTTTATATAATGACTTGAGTTCAAACCAGCTTGTTACCCTACCAAATAATACCTTCAACAACCAGAATAGGTAATCTTTCTATCTTGACATGAGTTCAAACCAGCTTGTTACCCTACCAAATAATACCTTCAACAACCAGAATAGGTAATCTTTATATCTTGACTTGAGTTCAAACCAGCTTGTTACCCTACCAGATAATACCTTCAACAATCAGAATAGGTAATCCTTATATCTTTATATCTTGACTTGAGTTCAAACCAGCTTGTTACCCTACCAGATAATACCTTCAACAATCAGAATAGGTAATCCTTATATCTTGACTTGAGTTCAAACCAGCTTGTTACCCTACCAGATAATACCTTCAACAATCAGAATAGGTAATCCTTATATCTTGACTTGAGTTCAAACTAGCTTGTTACCCTATTAGATCATTAGATCATGATGTATATAGTCAAATCCTTACCCTCCCAATGTTTCTGAAAAAAATAACAAATATTTTGAGGATGGGTGAAAAATTATGCGTCTCACTTGAAAAGAAATTTTTGATTAGTTAAATTTTAGATATCTAATTTTGGTTCCTCATGAAATAAATGAATTTTAAAAAATTCAGTTATAATAATGAATAATTTTTATTTCATAAAACCATTCCGTAATTCTTATGATACAATGTTTTTTTCTATGTCTGTTAGCCTTGAAGCTTTTCATAGCGCCTATAAAAATTGACGAAATACTGGCCTACCATGGGTCGATTAAAATGTATACTGGCCTGCCATTGGTAAGTTATTCTATGTATTGGCCTATCATTGGTCATTTGTATATCATGACGTCATTTTTTATAGGCTCTATTAATAAAGAGTCCACACAGTTATCGAAGACGATTTGGCTATTGAATTACTCAAATTTGGTGTTATGAAAATGTAGTTAATATATTAATTAAATATTAATTTAGACTGGAGTATCTGAAAGTGTCAAATAATATGATCCAACTTATTTCATCAAACCTTCTCCCACATTCAAACAGGTCAATAAGTATACTTGAACACTTAATAGGCATTTCTAGCATCGTATTATAAACAGCTTTCCGCGGATATAAACTGGTTTTAATCGTATGATTGTGCATTTTTATATTCGTAGAAAACTGGATAAAATACGATGGTAGACATAATTTTTTCATATGGATGAGAATCGGTTCTAATCCAACGGATATTAATCGGTTTCGAATGAATACGAGAAAAAAAACTTTCAATCATTATAATAAAGTAGCAGGATCTGTGCGTGTATGTCTGTGTGTAGCGAAGGATCTTACTAACTGCAGAACCGATATGGTTCTCTTTTACAGGGTAGCCTCTCATAGGTCCTGGGAAAGTTTTACAAGTATTTTTGAGAGGGTACCACCGCGATTCCAAGAGAAATCGTCATTAGAAAAAAATTACTCCCTAAATAATTTTTTTTACTTTTTCTTCTAAAAACTACACTTGAAAAGGGGAAGTCGACTTTTCCCCAACCCCATCAAGAGCCCCTAGAGGCCCCGAGGAGGTGAAGTCGCTATTACATAGATAAAGCAATATTTCAAAGAAAAAGTTTTAAAAAAACTATCTTTTTAGATTTTATAAATCATTATTAAAAGTAAAAACATTATGTGATTATATTTCTGTGGATTTTCATTTTTGGTCTATTCGATTAAGTCAGGGATTAGACAATGGTCGATAAATTGATGTACTTCCCAATGATGATACACAAAATTAACCCTTCTGGGGATTACTATTTGTAGTTGAAAAGCTTTGACACTCAATTTAATGAACCAACCAATCAAAATTTAGTATCACCAAAGTTGATAAGCCAACGAATAAGAAAACGTCATTATAGAACTTTGGGGACTAGTATAATAAACAGCCCAATGTCCCCTCCCTCCCCGGGATTAAGTAAGGACAACCTACATATACAAGAATCAATGCATCTGGTGCATATCAAATTCAAGAACTCTCTTAATGTTTAAAATAATGTTACAAAAGAAAATATAATGTTACATATTTTGTAACACCTTAAAATAATTACTGATAAACTAAAAAAATTTAAAAGATGCAGCTTATAGTGCCTAGTAAAAATGACGTCATACAATACGAACAACCTATTATAGGCCTATCATATTAGGTCTATGATAGGTCTATATTGGTCATTTGTATTGTATGACGCCATTTGTTATTAGGCACTATAAGCTGCTTCATATTAAAATTTATAAAAATGTTCTATCATCGTTTCCATATATATTAACTGTTTTGTTAAGTTCAAATTGCTACTAATATGATACCTTATATCAGGTTGTGGGGAATCTGGTAGGTCCACGCATTACCTGCATGATCAAATATCTCATGATTTTTAGTTCTTAATTTCTGACGACTTTTTATACAGTTTTGTACTGTGGGAGGCGTAGTGAAACAAGTAAGTTGGGGGGGAAAGTACCAATTAAACGGTGTGCGGTCATTTCCGCATATTATCACATCAGCATATTGTTTCATCAATACACAAATCAAATTATATTAGAAGGGGTATACAGTAGTGGATCTAAAGGGATACTACAATGGCCGATTAATTAATATACATCCCCGGCCCTATGATGATACTTAGAATAACCCCTTCTGTAGATTAAAATTTGTGGTTGAAAAGTGTGAACACTTAACCTAATAACATTGGGGACTATTGTCATTGCCCACTCTTTCTCTGCTGTACAAAGTTTATACTGTGTTAACAAGGAGAAAAGGGATGAAAAGTAGAAAATATTTTTTTCATGAAATAAAAGAAATATATTTTTTTTCATTAAATAAAACAAATATATTTTGTATCTTGTATATCAAAATTGAAGATCCTAAATAAATTTTGTTGAGTAATTTACCACATCGTATTATAGACATCTTTCCGTGGATAATTAGTAAAAACAAGGTTCCGAATGCCTGAGCTAACAAAACTGGTGCTAATCTTATGATATTTACTTTAATTCTCATGTAAAATTTCTGTAATATTAATAGTAATAGAGTAGCCCCGCTACTCTAAATTATTTTGTTTTATACCAACTAAGAACTAACGGCAAATTTTCAGATATTTAAATTAATTTTTTTTTAAAAGAATTAATTAATGATTATTAAAATCTCAAAACCTTTTTTTCTAAGTTTGTTTCAAAAATTAATTTAAATACTATGAAGAAAAAAAATACTTTATCGATGTACTTAATAGCTTAATGTACTTTTCTTCAATTTGTACATGGAAACGTTTTATGGGGGCGTTGTTCAAAAAAGTGGTTTAAACACCACCAATAATTAAAATTTAAACAAAAATAAAAATCTGTATATTAATGTATTTTATATACATAGATATATTTAAATCTTTTATTACAAGCGACTTTAGATAAAGTATCAATTAATTCACATGCGTCGCATGTGTTTGAATGTATTCGCATCAATGTAAATTATGTTTGCAGGGATAAATGGAGTTGAAATATGGATCTTGAAATTGTTGGCGAATTTTATCTATAATTTAGATGTCTGTCAGCTTGTCATTGTAACTTTTTTTCTGCTTTTGTAAAAAATATTGGAAAACGAATCAGTTTTTTACTGTCAGTGAGTAAATACATATTAGTTTTTTTTAAAAGCAATGCTTTTCTAAAATTATGGTCTGTCCGTCTGTATGTGAGTTTATTTTATTCTGGGACAGTTAGCTATTCCGGTTAATTTAAACAGGTTAGAATTGTCCTATCAATTCCAAACTTTACATGTTGATTCCTATAAAAATTAGGTATAATTTAGAAAGTGTAACAACTTTATATTGACTTATGTTTAAAATTCTGCTTATTAAGTTCTGACACTCTAGAAGTGTTAATGTTCGTTTGTCCTACCATTTAAGATCTTTGCTTATATGGATGTTGGCTTCCATGTTTGGTTGTTGTTAAAATGAGGAGTTATGTTATAAGATATGTGCCAGAGGGCAATTCTAGGTGAATTTTGTTAAGGGGGGCAGCAGTTCTGACACTTTTGCGTAAACAGGAAGCATAGGCTTTGTCTTTGGAGTGAGAGGATAGATTATTCAATAAAAAAAGTTTAGTTTTGGGTTGTATTTTCCTTATATCTATTTTTTTGATAGGTCTCCAGGTTCAGGTGCTGCAGGCTGGAAGGTCACTTCTGGACAGGTATAAATGAAAAAAAAATTTGTTTGAAATCTGGCTCCAGGTTTAGGTACTGCAGGCCTCCAGGTGGATCCTGGACAGGTAAAACAAAAAATTTTCAGTTTTAAAGTTAGAGAATAACTTATTTAACAAAAGTTGCTACTTTATGGATAGTACTAGCGGCTACGCCCCTAGAGGCCTCTAATGGCACTTTAAATGTTTTTTTTTATATTTAAAATATGTCTATGTTGCTTTTGACATTTATATTTGCGTTTAACTCTCTTTCTAAAATTAAGAAACGTAAAAAAAATTCCGATTTTTTGTGATTTCTCTTGGGAGGGTGGTGGTACCCTCCCCCAAAATAGTTAAAAACCTTCCCGGGACCTATGAGAATATATCCTTTTAAGAAGAACCCGATCAGTTCAGTGGTTAGCGAGATCCTTAGGTACAGACAAACAGACAAACACCCTGTTACTTTAGTATAAGGATTAACCAATTTGAAGATAAATTTGAAATCGGGCTCCAGGTTCAGGTACTGCAGGCCTCCAGCTGGATCCTGGACAGGTTAAAAACTAAAAATTTTTACTTTTGAAGTTAGAGCAAAACTTATTTAACAAAATTTGCTACTTTATGGATAGTATTAACCAATTTGAAGATAAATTTGAAATCGGGCTCTAGGTTCAGGTACTGCAGGCCTCCATGTGAATTCTGGACAGGTAAAAACTGAAAAATTTTACTTTTGAAGTTAGAGCATAAATTATTTAACAAAAGTTGCTACTTTATGGATATTATTAACTCATTAGAAGAAGAATTTTAAATCGGGCTCCAGGTTCTTGCAGGCCCCCAGGTGGATTCTGGACAGGTAAAAACTAAAAATAATACCTTTGAAGTTTAAACAAAACTTATTTAACAAAAGTTACTACTGTATGTATAGTATTAAATAATTTAAAGAAAAATTTGTAATTGATTTCAATTTTTTCTTCAAATGAGTTAATACCTATTATTCATAAAGTAACTTTTGTTTAAGAAGTTATGCTCTAACTTTAAAAGTAAAAACAAGTAAATACTGTCCATAAAGTAGCAACTTTTGTTAAGTTTGTTTTGTTCTAACTTCAAAAGTAAAAATTTTAAGTTTTTACCTGTCCAGGATCCACCTGGAGGCCTGCAGTACCTGAACCTGAAGCCCGATTTCAAATTTTTCTTCACATGAGTTAATACTATCCATAAAGTAGCAACTTTTGTTAAAAAACTTATGATCTAACTTTAAAACTCAAATTTTTCAGTTTTTACATGTCCAGAATTTACCTGGAGGCCTGCACTACCTGAACCTGGAGCCTGATTTCAAATTTTTCATCAAATTAGTTCATACCATCCATAAAGTAGCAACTATTGTTTAATGAGTTTTGTTCTAACTTCAAAATTAAAAATTTTTAGTTTTTACCTGTCCAGAATTCACCTGGAGGCCTGCAGGACCTGAACCTGGAGGCTGTTTTTTTTATTTTTTCTTCATATATGCTCATAAAATCCCAAAAGATGAATATTTGGTTTAATAAGTTGATCTCTAACTCTTCAAACAATTTTTTTTTCATTTACACCTGTCCAGAAGTGACCTTCCAGCCTGCAGCACCTGAACCTGGAGACCTATCAAAAAAATTTAAATATAAGGAAAATACACCCCAAAACTAAACTTTTTTTTTAATAACCCATCCTCTCACTCCTAAGATAAAGCCTATGCTCCCTGTTTACGCAAAAGTGTCAGAACTGCTGCCCCCCTAATTAGTAAGTAGCGAAGCTACTCTATAATTTGAAATGTCTGTCCGTCTATCTGAGAAAGAATAGGGGAAACGATTTTCTCGGCTCCTGTTTAAGATAGAAGGATGAAATTTCTTGTCAACAATCTTTTCAATATGGAGTATAATCAAGTATAAAACATGGATGCCAGTCGGACTCCTTTTTAGCAGGTTTTAGGCTATTTTTAAATTTTTCTATTTTTTCTCCATATCTTTGGTGTTTATGGTCCGATTTTCAAAATTTTTTCATTTACAGATATCAAAATTAAATTTCCCGTCAATTAAAGATAACAACCATGACGGTCCGACTGCCTTTTTGTAGGTTTTAGGCTATTTTTATATTTTTCACATTTTTCTCCATATCTTTGGTGTTTATTGTCCGATTTTCAAAACTTTTTCAGTTCTAGATATCAAAATTAAATATTCTGTCGTTTTAAGAAAACAAACATAGCAGTAAGACTGCCTTTTAGCAGGTTTTTGGCTATTTTATATGTTTTATATGTTTCCCCATTTCTTTGGTGTCCAATTTTCAAACTTTTTTTTGAATATCAGAATCAAAATAATTTTTCCCAATGTTATGAGCATCTTTTATGTCGTCATTGTACAAAATAAAACAAGGTTTCGTGTTTATTTTCTCCGAAAAATCTATTCTTCATTTTAAAAAAACACCTTAAATCTACTTGTACACATTCCCCTCTACGATTTTTTGTGCTTCGCTACTTATGGATGTTGTCATCCTTGTTTTATTATCATTAATAAATTTATTTGATGAAATCATATCCCTATTTCATAAAATAATTCAATAACCCCTTAACATTTGGGGGGGGGGGGAGAGACTTAAATGCCACCTCCCCCCTTCTGGTTTTTAGTAGCAAAGCTACTCTATAATTCGAAATGTCCGTCCGTCCGTCTGCCCGTCCGTCTGCTTGTCCGTCCGTCTGTCCGTTTGTCCGTCTGATCGTCTGTTCGTCTATCCGTCTGTCTATCTGTCCGTCTGTCCATCCGTCTCTCCGCCCGTTTGTCCGCCCGTCTGTCCGCCCACCTGTCCGTCCGTCTTTCCGTCCGTCTCTCCGTCCGCTTGTCCGTCCGTCTGTCCGTCCGTCCGTCCGTCTGTCCGTCCGCCTGTCCGTCCGTCTGTCCGTCCTTCTGTCTGTCCGTCTGTCCTTCCGTCCCTCTGTCCGTCTACTCTATAATTCGAAATGTCCGTCTGTCTGTCTGCCCGTCCGTCTGTCCGTCTGTCTGTCTGTCCGTCTGTCCTTCCGTCCGTCTGTCCGTCTACTCTATAATTCGAAATGTCCGTCTGTCCGTCTGTCTGTCTGTCCATCCGTCTGTCTGTCTGTGCGTCCGTCCATCCGTCTGTGCGTCCGTCCGTCCGACTGCCCGTTTGTCCGTCTGTCCATCCGTCCGGAAGGGTACCGACCGTTTAGGGTTAAACATAGAGTAAATTCGCTACTAAAAACTTAAACTCTAAAGTCATCAGAGGTGTGACACGAATTTTATTTAGTTTCCTGCGAAGTTGTCTCCGATACCATCGCTAATTTTTAAAATCAAATTAACGTTTTTGCTGTACAAAATGAAATATTTTAATAATTTTTAGTGCATTTTAATATGGAATGTAAATATTCTAAATAGAAAAAATTTATTTCTATTAAGGCGTTGCAAAGTTTTAAGTTCGCCAAATTTGAGATAGGCCTGAGAGCCGGACCTACCATTTAAACTACAACCTTATATCAACACAACATTTAAAAATAATTACAAAAGCTAAATCAAACTGTTTAGGTTAGGTACAATGCATCCGTGTAGGGTTAGATACCCCGCAAGGATTAAACATGAAAGAAACTATGTTTAAAATCGCTGAACCGATCGTGTTCTCCTTAACAGGGTAGCTATCATAGGTCCTGGGAAGGTTTATAACCATTTGAGGGAGGGTACCACCACCGTCACAAGATAAATCACAGAAAAATCGAGTAATTTTTTTTGTGTGTATAGACTTGAACGCATTAGAAATTAGATATATGAAATATATAAAAAAACATTTAAAGTGCCACTATAGGCCTCTGGGGGCGTAGCCGCTAGTATATGTAATTATTATTATTAACGATTTAAATGAATTTGAATTATCAAACTTAATTATGTGCAAAACTATTAAATATATGAAGTGATCTTGAGAGTTTAATATAATTTGTCTATTCGTCTTGTAATAAATATCAAATTACATTTGGCAACATTATTAAGGTTAAAACTTAACCCCCCCTTTCTCTCTTTCTAGATATTTCTATAAAAGTTTTAAAAATTTATACAAGAGTTTATATGTCGAGATGAATAATCGATTTCAGAAAAACCTTCTCCTTTTTATCTCCTTATCTTGAAAATAGTATACTTTTAGGTTAGGTTATAATGGGTACTGGGAAACCCCATAGAGTTGTGGCACCACATGTACATCATGTATAAAGTAGGAGGGGGGGGGGGGTCAATATTCAATATTCAATTTGAGGGAAAGCATCCATGGTAATATGATTAAATATATCTTTGATTTGCTATCGTAGATGTAAAGGTTATAATATATGCCAGATTAGAGTAAAACACTAGAGGGAGAAAGGGTTTAATAACTGTATCCCCCATCGCAACCAATGGTTTCGCTTATATTAACACAGCCAAGTAGCGGAAAATAATTTAGAAGCAGACGAAAGAGGTCTTTGAAAAAGAAAGGGGGGTAGTTGTCTGTATATACATTTATACTATAGATCTGTTTATGCCAGAACAATTATGACCATAAGAAGCGCAGTGAAAGTAAAGCTTAGTAATACTTATATAAAAAGTAACAGGTTCTCTGTGTGTACCTTCTCATAAGTCCTGGGAAGGTTTATAGCTATTTTGAGACAGGGAACCACTACCACCAACACCAAAAAAGATTCCCCCCCCCCACTTTTTTCTATTTAAAATGAAATAAAAATTGGAGGTCGAATTCAAACCACACCACCTAAAGTACCTCTATAGGCCTCTAGGGGCGTGTCCTCTAGTATATAAATGTAATGTTATAGTTTTTGTTTTGTAATATTAATATGAAAATGTAAGGTAGTTATTTAAACGAATTTTTCAATTAATTTTATTATCACTCAAGAACCTGCACAGGTTATGTACCCCCTCCCCCTTTAATTGTTTAGGGGATGGATACACCCTCTTATATGTCCACTCCCTACATAATATGGTCCTAGGACAAACGCAGGAGTCCCAAACATATCAATGGTCTAAAAAGCAGCGTTTGACTGGTAATTTGAAGCGCTAAACGCGCAAATATGTTTTACATCCCCCTTAATTTAAGTATGATTCAACGTTTTTAACTTTACACCTTTATTGACTGTTTTAGAGAGGTGTATAAGTGGCGTAAAGAACCTTGTAAAGGGGGGTGGATTCACCTCCATTCTGCACGCCTCTGTTAAATCACTCATATTTGTTTAAGTACTTGAGTTATTTGAAATTTATTCAAATTAGTAAGTCAAACTTATTCCATTTATTAAATTCTAATTAGGATTGAAAATAAAATTTTGCAATGTTACAAAGTATATTGTATTGCAATTTTCATTTGCAGATTCGTAATATTATTGTAAAATTAATATTTTATTCTACTGAAATCAATTGCAGTAATTTATGAAAATATTTCAAAGAAAATAATTTGTAAAGTTTTAGATTTAGTCGTGCTCACACAAATAATACCTACTGCATTTTAAATACTCTACCATTAATACATATTAAGGAATAAGATAATGGAAAATAAATTGATGTTCCACAATAACAATGAAAAGCAAAATTACCCCTTCTGTAGTTTAAACTATTGGTTTAGAAGTTTAGAAACCGCCCTTTTGTTCAACCCGGCCCTGTGAAGATTTAATTTAAGTTTTTGAGTAAAAATATGTGAAAAATATATTTTAAAACTTTGGGTACCAGTATAGATTAAAGTTCAAAGTTACCTCATAATTATAATATGCCAGTCAGGATAGTATGATTCAGAAAAATACCCGGAACCGTCAACAGAACTTCTATACAAAGATTGTGCAGTAAAAGTGTTGGTTGTCTGTGCATGAGCACCAAAATAATTATATTATTGTTCAATTCTTATTAATACATTATTCTTATTTTAGTTTGAGATTCCTGGACCTTTCTTCAAATTATATTCAAGAATTTCCATCCCAGCTTATGGCAAAATTAAGGTAAAACTATTATTTTAGCTAGGGTTTGGCCAGATATCCAGCAGGTGCTGAATATTAAAACTATGAAGCCGGATATCCGCCAATATATTTTTATATTATACAACAAAAATCCCTGTTATCAAACAGTCAAAAGTATTATTTCGTAAATTCTTGGTATTATCCTTATGATAAAGTAACAGGATGTATGTCTGTCTGTGTGTCCGTGTGTCTGTTTGTCTGTACCGAAGGATCTCGCTAAAAGCTGAAATGATCGGGTTCTCCTTAACATGGTAGCTTCTCATAAGTCCCGGGAAGGTTTATAACTATCGACATAAATAAAACAAAATAAAAAAACGACGCCATGTGGAATTTTTGCAATTAGCTAAAAACATAACTAACACCTCTAGGGGCGTAGCCGGCAGTATACTAATAACTAAGTAATACTTCATTGATTTTTTAAAGTAGCTTAATTTTTAAGTTTTAACCTTATTTATATAATAAAACACCATTTTACAAAGAAAACTTTTTGCCAATTCAATATCCGGTTATCCGGCCGGATACTGGATATCTGATATTAGAAATCAGCCAGATATCTGGTATTCAGTTCCGAACCAACCCTAGTGAAAAGCGAATGCGGTAGAGAGAGTGACTTTGTGTTGCTGACGAGCCTTTGTTAAAACTTAGGCTAACTTATTTAATATGGAAAGATACATCTATGAATGGTATATAGGTAAACCAATGTAAAGATATACGCACATATTTTCTCGTATTAATTCAAAACCGGTGGATTAGAACCGGTTCTCAGCAATACGAAAAAATTATTTCTAGCATCGTATTATATCCATGCATATAAAAATTTACAATCATCAGATTAAAACCAGTTTCTTTAGCCCGAGCCTCCGGCATCTCGGGGCTAAAAAACCTGGTTTTAATCTTATAATTTTACATTTTATATCCGCGGAAAGCTGTTTATTATACAATGCGAGAAATAACTATTCTTTAATCCTAACTTTCGACATTATCATATTCAGTTATGCAAAATAGGATGGGGTAGTGGGGTAATTCCTGACCCAATTATACGCATGATAAATTTTCATAAAAGTTAGGACTTAATAAGATTAATGATTTCTTGATTCTTTAAAAAATATGTATTTATGTATACCTATCATCACATATGAGTATAGATGCTTAATTTACACTAAACTTTACCCCTAGCATCTAGAGGCTCTACACTCGAAGGGAAAGAGAGGAGATATGAAATTAGCTTTAAACCATTCCAAGACTTAAATCTGAATATAAAATAGCCTAAAACCATCTGGGGGCCTATTTAAAGTTTACATAAATGAGAGAACCTAATCAGTGGAGTAGTTTTTGAAATCTTAAGCCTTATACAAACACCCTTACTACTTTAAATAATAGGATAATAGACAGACAATGTTATACCTAATTTTATCTATAATACAAAGTAGAATGATGTCTGTTCGTCCGGCTGTCTGTCCGTCTGTATGTCCGTCTGTCTGTCCGTCTGTCTGTCCGTCTGTCCGCCCCTTAAGATCTCGGTAACCACTGAACCGATCGGATTCTATTTTTTCTTTTCTTTATTTTTCAATTTTTTTTCTTATGGGGAAGTTAGTTCACATAAAACTACTGGCGGCATCATCAGTAGTACTTAGTTTTTTTTTAATTACCAATTGGGGCAAAGCCCCTAGAGGATAGGGGAGAAGCCGCTAGTGTTATTTACATTAAAGTAATTCCATTTTATTCTTAGACAATTATCTGAACTTCTGATGAGTAAGAACAGTATCCATCAGTTGGATGAAAAATCTCTTAAAGTAAGTAGGAAAAAATCCGCGACTGTGGCTCAACACGTAACGCATCCGCTCGATAGGTTCGATTCTTGGCCCGACACTGCGACATAACTAAAGATGTTAAAATTGGTTCCTACTGATGTTATGTCAGGTGTGTGACATACATAGCTAGAGTAAGGAGAATGCCTTTGATCATAAACAGGCACAACTCATTACCATGTACAGTTAGAACTTCTCAGACAAAGGTCGTGCAATCCAAGGGTTGGTTGTCTGTTGGATGTTACTTAGACTAATATACAATAGTTACAGAATAGTTATTAGCTGAGTAACTATTCTGGGCTTTTGCGGGAAGCTTATTATTTTTAATGAACAGGTTTCTGGCTATTTTTAAGCATAGGAAAAGGGAGTGTATATTAAAGAAAATCGTTAAAAGGAAAGTATTTTATTTTTTAATTGGTGGCATTTTTTAAAGAAAAAATTGAGGCAAGATAGGTTTTCTTCATGTAGTTTATGTCTTTAAAATTTGCAAATTTAAACTTTTTTAATTTAGGGATTAGATTTGTTGGAAATATTGGATCTGAATGATAATAGAATACAAGATATTCATCCTAACACATTTCAGGTAAAGCAAAGTTTTATAATAATGTTTCTTATTTGTTGGCTTAACAACTTTAGGGACTTTTATTAATTTTTGATTGGTTTATTAAGTTTAGTTTAAAAACGTTTCAACTACTGATTTTAATTTAAAGAAGCGGTAATTTTGTGTATCATCATTGGGGATGTACATCAATTCATCGGCCTTTGTTTTATCATAGATTATTAATTATATGAATATCATCAGAAAGCTTATTACTTTTTTTTCTCACATGACCAACAACTAAATCATAAAAAAACGAATAACTTTCAATAGGTTGTAATTAAATCAGAAATGAATTTGATGCTTTAATCTAACTTTTTAAATTCAAACTTTGTATGATAATTGTAAAAATAAATTTTAATTAGTTTTAACAGTTACCATAGTACAAATTTGAAAACGCGCATGAAGTACAGGTTACAAGCGAGTACGCCTCTAGAGGCTTATAAAGTAATTTGAGGTGGAGGGAGGGGGAGGTGATGTTGACCAATCCACCAATTTCATTTATTAAAAGAAAGAGTAAAAATATTTGGAGAGGGGAAATTTTTTTTCCCTCTCCCAAATTAGCTATAAACCTTTCCGGGACCTTTGAGATGCTACATTGCAAAGGAGAACCATTTTGGTTTAGCAGCAGTTAGCGAGATACTTCGATACAGACAGACACACTCACATACATGTTAATTTTAGGATAATGACATTGACCATATATTTTTTAAGGATTTGAAGAATGTGAAAAAATTGGACCTGAGCCTGAACGTGATCAGTGAGATTAATTTCTCCCTCTCTCCGCTGGTTAGCCTCAACAATTTGAACTTGAGTGACAACTATGTCACTTCACTTCCTTCCCCGGCTTTCAGGTAAATGTTCCTGGCAACGATTATCTCCGCTGGTTAGCCTCAACAATTTGAACCTGAGTGACAACTATGTCACTTCAATTACATTCCCGGCTTTCAGGTAAATATTCCTGGTAACGATTATCTCCGCTGGTTAGCCTCAACAATTTGAACTTGAGTGACAACTATGTCACTTCACTTCCCTCTCCAGCTTCAAATGTTCCTGGCAATGATTATCTCCGCTGGTTAGCCTCAACAATTTAACCTTGAGTGACTAACTTTGTCACTTCAATTCCATCCCCGGCTTTCAGGTAAATGGTAACGATTATCTCCGCTGGTTAGCCTCAATAGTTTGAACTTGAGTGACAACTATGTCACTTCACTTCCACCCCCGGCGTTTAGGTAAATGTTCCTGGCAATGATTATCTCCGCTGGTTAGCCTCAACAGTTTGAACCTGAGTGACAACTTTATCACTTCACTTCCATCCCCGGCTTTCAGGTAAATATTTCTGGTAACGATTATCTCCGCTGGTTAGCCTCAACAGTTTGAACTTGAGTGACAACTATGTCACCTCACTTCCCTCTCCGGCTTTCAGGTAAATATTCCTGGCAACGATTATCTCATCTGGTTAGCCTCAACAATTTGAACTTGAGTGACAACTATGTCACCTCACTTCCATCCCCGGCTTTTAGTTAAATATTCCTGGTAACGATTATCTCCGCTGGTTAGCCTCAACAGTTTGAACCTGAGTTTGAACCTGACAACTACGTCACTTCACTTCCTTCCCCGGCTTTCAGGTAAATATTCCTGGCATCGATTATCTCCGCTGGTTAGCCTCAACAATTTTAACTGAAAAAAATAGGTTTCAAAAAGGCATTACTCAATAATGCATTAATTACTATTTATTTTTTTAATTTTCTTTTAATGGCAAGTTTTTTTTGGAGGGGGGGGAGGGGATAAAATCAGCCAATCTCAACCAAATCTTTTAACAGGGGTACTTCAGTTTACATAAAAGTATATTCGTTTTAAGAGGGAAAATCTAATTATAAATGAATATTTACATAATTTCTAAACATCTAAAAATATTAGAACTTTTAACAATGAAAAAAAGTAAATAGGAAATGCTCTATACGCATTAAACTTTTCAAAAACTTTAAAATTTATTGTAATAAAAATGCACTTAAAACTTTGCTGCGTATGTGTTTAGTATTTAAGTAATCGATTTATTATTACTTGGATGTTGCACCTTATTTTCATGTACTTTAAAATAACTACACCCCCCAACCCTTCCTTGGATGAACGAACTGACCAATAAAGGAGGTTCATTTTAGCAACCTTAATTTACAACAAATTTTCCCCTGGCGATATATCCACTTAATTGCATTTCCATTATTCTTGTATACATAATGTCATATTTTTGTCATTGTCAGGTCAAGGACATAGTATGCAATTTTATTTTGGAGGGGCATAATTGGGTTTTCGGTGGGGAATATTTTATTAATGAGTTGAATTTAATTCTTAAATGCTCATTTATTTACAGCTATGTTGGCAAAAGTCATAGATTATAAAGGATAAGACAAGTAAGACACCCTAAACTTATGATAAAAAAAACTTTTCTTTTATTTCATTAATGAGTTTAATTTAATTCTTAAATGCTCATTTATTTACAGCTATGTTGGCAAAAGTCATAGATTTTAAAGGATAAGACAAGTAAGACACCCTAAACTTATGATGAAGAAAATAACCACTTTCTGTATATTAAATTTTAGGTGTTATAGGAAGCTTGGACGAAGGACGTCCAAGGGGGGGGGGGGGGTAAAAAAATTTGCGGTGCGTTTCGCGAGCCATTTTACCCCCCCCCCCTAAAAAAAAATAAAAAAATTAAAAGCTGGGACACCCTGGCTTGGACACTTCAAGTTGGCGGGTAAACTGGACTGTAAATCTTTATGGTTCCTAAAGTTTTATAATCATGCTCTCCCATTTTTTGACTTACACATTTGGGCATTTTTATTAAAACTTGATTAGTCGGCTGAAACTAATAGTATCCCTTTTTTTCAACAAATGATTTTAACCTACAAAAGTGGTAATTTTATTCATCGTCATTAGGATATACGTTAAATTGTTCATTGTCTTATATCATTTACAGTTAAAAGTCCAATCTCAGTAACTAAAGTAGAGTAGCTTCGCTACTAGCAAAACATACAAACTGTGTATTAACTTTTGTTTCCTTGTTTCTGAGCTTTTAAAAAGTTAGTTGCATTACTAACAGGAAATTTATCTAGAGCATTGGTGTTTGATCATGTCCGCAAAGAACTCTTTTTAGAAATAATTTCTAGAATTTACAACATTTATGTTTCAAATATTTAAAAAATATTATTTCAACAAATAATGCCCTAAAAACCACTCACTTATTTATTTTAGGGTTGGGCCGGATATCCGACCACATTTTCAATATCCGGCCGGATACCGGTTATTAAAACTATTCGGCCGGATATCCGGCAATATAATCTTTTATATTTTACAACAAAAATCTATGCTTTTTAAAATTTTAAATGGCTGTAATTTTTTTTATTATTGAAGATAGAGAAACAATTTTTTCTGAATGTGTTCATCTTTATGTAAATTTTATATTAGAAATCTTAAAACATAAATTTTGGCGGTGGCAGCAGTACTTGGCAGCTGCCAGCCGCAAACCGACGGTTGGCAGGTAAACGGCAACGGATTTTATGAAATTGTAATATGTCATGAAGATATATAAAAAAAGCCTAAGTTTAAAATATGAAGTCTTAAAGTCAAAAATTGCAGTCACAGGAACCATTTAAAGATTGCTGGAGACCTGGAGGTTCAGGACTTGCAGGATTATACCTGGATCCTGAAATCGACTTGAACACAAATATCTCATATGAGAATGTACGACTATAGGGTATTTTAGTGTTAGATAACATAAAATGCTTTGTTTAAGTAAAAAAATATTTTTACTTTTTACCTGAATGACCTTACCAGGTTTGCTGGCATCCTGTGCCCGCCAGGAAGGAGGTATAAAAAGAAATTCCAACTCTCAGTTATGTGTCATACCCATATTTCGAAAGTTACTTATGGCCCTCTACCTTCTATACACAGAAAATGGGTTAGAAAAAAAAACAGATGGGGTTCAACGCCACCTCCCCGCTTATCCTCCAACCGATAGGGGTTAATATTACAGTTATGAGGGTAGTAAACGTTCATTAGATTAATTGCTAATCATTTGATAGTTACTTATATAATAAAACACCAGTTTATGAAGAATTTTTTTTTTGCTACTTTGATTTACGGTAATTTGGTCGGTTATCCGGCCGGATATCCGGTAATTTGGCCGGATAACCGGATATCCGGCATTTGAAATCAGCTGGATATCCGGTATCCGGCCAAAAAAGCATCCGGCCTAACCCTAATTTATTTTTTTGGATTTATGGATTCAAAGGTTGTGCAAAAATGAGCTCATTTTTAAAATTCAAATTGCGCAGCTTGTGTTAATAGTAGAAAATGTTATGCATACCGTTAGAATTGTCATTCTAGTTTTTGAAAATATACCATTTTTGTGTTATTTGTATTTTAGGATCTACGTTAAAAAAGGTGAGAAAAAGATGGAAAAGTTTTAAGTAGCTCCTATACTGTAGCGTACGTAGTTAAAATTATGCAGAATTTATTTTCGCTGTATATTGGTCTACATAAAGATTATCAGTATGTCAGTCAGTCACACCCCAGCAAATACTTTTTTTTATTTTCCCAAACCTTTTGGAAACTTTATTAGGATACTCATGAGGACCACTTCCTTTCTTATTTTTTTTTTTTTTTTTTTAGATCTCTACAACGGCTGGAAACTTTAGATTTATCAAACAACACTATTGTTGAAATTGGTGATGCTTTTGCTAATCTTAGGCATTTAAAGGTAACTTTGATCCTGGTTTTTTATTAGCGAAGCTTCTCTATAATCAACATTGTCAGTCCGTCAGTCCACTATGGGGGATATGGGATTTCTCTGCTGCTACTGTAGATAAGCCGCTGAAATTTGTTGTGAAAATTTCCTGTATTATTTAGCATCAATTTTATAATTTACGTTGTCCGTCAGTCTTGCAATTATGCATAAAAAGACACTTAAATGATATTTTTATTTATTTCCTAAAGATATTGTAATTTCTATGAATATTGCATATTATCAACTTAACATCTTTTATATAATTCATATTTAATCTGTTTGTCCTTCCATGAATTTTTAGTCATTCGCTTCTTATGGATGTTGTCATCCTTGTTTAATTATATTTCTCAGTGTCTTCCACTCTTTCTCCTCTTTTCATTTTCTGTCTCTTCATCTCTCTCACTCTTTTCATTTTTCTATCTACCTATCTTTTTATCTCTATATTAATTAATTCAAGTAATTACAACTTAAGTCTATTTAATATTTATTTTCATCTCTATCCAGCTATCTAATTCAATTATAGTCTAATTACAATACATTTTACTTTAGTTGCTAGATGTAAGCTACAATCATATCCCAATGATAGAGAGAAGATCTTTCCTTGGTTTGATAAGCCTCAATACTTTGTATCTGGACCATAACTCTATTCTCAGGTAAAATATGATGATTTCATACTTGATTATTACGTGATTTAAGTCATTAAGATTCGACAAAGTGGCTGATAAATGAGCCGTTTGACGTCATAAAAGGGAGAGATGAGAGGAGAAGTGGGAAAGGAAACTTCTTAAAAAAGAGATGGATCTATTGATGCCACATGGCTCTTTTTTTCAGCCACTTTGTCTAGTTAAATATCTTTCTTTTCTCTGGGTAAAAAAAAATTGTTTCAAGCATGGCTTCGATACTTAATCTATCCTCTGGATTAGAACCAGCTCTGAGTCATAATAAAAAAATCATGTTTCTTTTTGTGTCTTAGACAGTTTTCTACTAATAATAAAATAAAATAACACATGATATTAATACCAGTTTTGTTGGCCCAAACCTTCTGCCCCTAATACTAGAATTAATCTTATATTTTTATATTATTATCCGCGGAAAGGTTTCTATAATAATATGCTATAAATATTCATTATACTTCAGAATGGAACCCGATGCCTTTAGTGATTTAATCAACATAAACAAACTATTTATATCTAAAAACGGAATATCTGGAATTACAAGGTACAGCCATTTATGTTTTAGTTGTGTATATAGCTACTCTATTAAAAGGACATGTACGTACTTATGTCCGATTTTACTTCATTTAAAAGAAGCAGCTGACAGTGCCTAATATAAAATGACGTCATACAATGCAAATTAACAATGATATAGGTCATTTGTATCTATGCAGTTATTTTTTATTAGGCATTATCAGCTACTTCTATTTAAAATCATTAAAAAAATAGTCACACCGCTGTATTTCTTAATATTAAAATTTTTTGTGGTTCTTCGTATGTGCTTGCTTTGAACATTGAATATTTTGATTTGTTGAATCAAAGATAAGCTTCTTATGGGAATAATAGTTCTTGTATTTGAAGGTCTAAATATTTCTCGATAGATTTCTAAAAAAAAGGGGAGAATAGATTTATTTCTTAATGCGGTGTCCTAACCCTGCGGACATACCTTGTACCCAATTTCAACCTAACCTTACCTAGCCTAAGATAAAACCAGAAATAAAAACCTTTTGATAATTTCAATACAGGGAGGGCAGGAACGTTTCGCGCTCGACTACGTACTTTGAGGGAAATTGCCTAATTTAGAAATATATAGTACTAGCACAAATTTTGTTATCGTTTATCTAGAATTGTTCACAATTACAATCCCTGTCACACTAACGTTAAATGTAGCTGTCCTTTTATTTTTGTAATAAAAATAATTACAACTTGTAGGGACATGTTTAAGAAGCTGGATAAATTGGAGGAGCTACATCTTGATGATAATCTAATCAAAGAAATTGATGAAAATGCTTTCAACAACTTGGAGTCTCTCAAGGAATATTATATATGCTTTATTTAATTACTAGATGTCTTGAGGTGTTTGGGGTTGAATTGACCCCGCCCACCTTATTTTTTGGGTAGCGGTCATTTTCTTGGAGCGATTTCTCTAATACAGGTGTTATAAACCTTCCAAGGCGCTATGCGATTCTACATTGTAAAGGAGAACCCTATTGTTTCCGCGGTTAGCAAGATCCTTCGGTACATATACATACATACATACACGCAGAGATCATGTTCAAATATTGTAACATTCATTACGAAAGTATCTATGTGTTCAAAAGTTTGCACGTCTTGAGTTTACCTGTTTTTGGACCTGGGTATTCGTATAACCATAATATTAGAGTAATCTTTAAGTTTCTTCTTTTCAATAGAGTTTATGCTCGAGAATTGGATATTTTAAAATACGTAGATATATTGACAGGATAAAATTTGTCGTCAATTTAGCATGCTGTTATGGACCTTATTTATTGGTCAGTTCGTTAATCATGAGATGAATGTCGGTTATAGTTATTTTAACCAACTGCAAGAATTACTTTATGAGAGTACATAAATATCTGGTGCAACATCCAAGTAATAATATATCGATTGCTCGAGCCAATCATAAAAGGTTCCGTGATTTAATAATACATTTTTATATCTTAGTGTTACTTTGACTTTTCAAAAGCGTTTAATAGTACAATTTAGCGGGGCTAAATTGATAAGATACTGGATGATAAATTGACGTTAATCCCCAATCATTATAAACAAAATTACCCCTTCTGTATATTTATACACTACTTCAACCAATCAATCAAGATGTATAGAAATTCCCAAAGTTTTAAGCCAACGATTAAAAGAGCATGTTAATGAAACTTCGGGTACCAGCATTATTTACAGTCCAATGTTCCCTCCAAGAAATGGAGTATTAAAGTTGTTTTAAAAGATTTCGTTCATTTATTTTTGTCAACAAAAATCCATTAAAAAAGCATATAAATTTTATTACAGGAGCTTTATCTACAATATAATTTGATAAAAACAATAAACGAAAGAGCTTTCCACAATCTACCATCAATCAAGTAGGTTTTATATTCTTTAAAAATATTTTAAAGCTAGGCTTTTCTTTACTTAGAATCATTCCGATTTTCTTTTTTCTTTGGAGAAACAGCGTAAAGTGCCTCCAAAAAATACGTCATACAATAATAATACAAGTACCAATGATAGGCCAATATATTATAATTGATCATTGGTAAAATTTATACTGGCCTGTCATTGGTCACTTTTATTGTATGACGTCATTTTTTGGTTTTTCTTTACGCTGTTTCTTCTTTTGAGGGTAAAATATTTATAAACCTTATACCTGCACTGTAAAGGAGATTAATATGTGTAGTTACAGGGGGTTGGGAGATCTTCAGTACAGACACACAAAAATACAGGCAAACACCCTCATACTTTTATATCAGGATATATATTTTTGTAAGTGATTGATTCTAATTTATTTAAGGCTTCTAAATTTGAGCTACAACTTGCTGCAAGACCTGAGTAGATACGGTTTCTATGGACTTCAAACTTTGGAAAATATTGACCTCAGCTTTAATGATATCAGGTACAAGTTAGGGTCAGCCTCGGATACAAGAAGACATTTTATTTTGCACGACCTTTTCTGGAAGTCCTAATTGTTCTTGGTAATTAAATACGCCTGTTTTGGGCCAAGGCGTTCCCCCTTTTCTAACTATTTATGATGCAGTATCAAGAACAATTTTTAACATCTTTAGTTATGACTTATGGCATCTCAGGGATACACGTATAGGTCATTTGGGTGTATATGGAAATAAGCAGGGAGAGGGGGGACATTGGACTGTAAAATACTCTAGTACCCAAGGTTTTATAAATTTGTTTTCTCTTTCGTTGTATCAGAAACTTTGGTTACTTTGGTTTATTAAATCTTAATTGGTTGGTTAAATTTTGATTAATAAAATAAGGGGCTCAATAGTAGCTGAGTATCCACAAATTCCCCAATAGTAGCTAGGTGTCCACGCATATTTCCCAAGAGTAGTTGAATATCCACTTATATCACTTTATAGTCATGGAAATAAGTAATAGTCAATTTTATTTGTTTTAAATTTTTGGAAACAAATAATAATGTTAAAGTACCATTAAGTGAGGATTATAATTATTTCAAATGTTAGTAAATTTTTTTGCTGACTAAATAAATAACTTAATAGGCATTATGACAGTAAAAATCTTCTGTTGCTAATCAATTTATATGTTTTCAGATTTTATATTACGCAAAAATTTGCTTTACAGACGTACGGACAGTACGACATGCATATTTTATTTACGTGAGCGACTAAAAATATATATTTTATTCAGGATTATTGATGATCGAGCATTTGAGAACTTGAAATGGTTGACAAAACTTCGTCTCAATGATAACAATATCTGCAAAATTGAGAAACGGGCTTTCAAGGTAAAATATTTTGTAGAATAACTATT
This sequence comes from Acartia tonsa, assembly GCF_053477335.1. Taxonomy (NCBI): domain Eukaryota; kingdom Metazoa; phylum Arthropoda; class Copepoda; order Calanoida; family Acartiidae; genus Acartia; species Acartia tonsa. The sequence goes on along the minus strand of NC_137265.1, from coordinate 6,893,849 downwards.
TTGTGTCTTATGTTTCCATTGCTTGAAATTTGGAGAGAAAAATGGTTTACTATAACCTTTTCAGGACTTTCTGTTTATTACACTAGTCCCCAAGGTTTTACAGTAACGTTTTCTTATTCATTGGCTTAACAACTTTAGGGACGTTTACTGAATTTTGACTAATTGGTTCATTAAGTTGGGTGTCCAAACATTTTAACCATAAATTGTAATCTACAAAAGAGGTAATTTTGTGTATCATAATAGGAGATGTACATCAATATATCGGCCATTCTCTTATCCCTTTACATCTCTGGGAACTTGTACTGTATTCAACATTGTTTCTAAATTTTACCTTAAATTTGATGTTTAAACTTAAATTGTATCATTATGTATTTATTGTACCGAAATTTTCTTTTTCATAAATATAATACATAAATAGTTACACAAATACATAAAGTTGAAATAAAATTATATTTTGTACTTAAATCTAATTTCTGTACTTGGCATAAAGGGATTTGAATTCTAAATAATTAATAGCATACAATTAATAATTGAATGATATTTTTGTATTGTGTTTTGTTGTAGTACAATTCCATATTAGTTATTTATCGCATCGTATTATAGACAGCTATTGGATGATAAAATAAAAATTATAAGATTGAAACCAGTTTTATCATTTTTATTTTATTTTTCGTGGAAAATTATCTGTAATACGTTGCTATATATGATTTTTCAGTATGGCTGAGAATCGGTTCTAATCCAGTGGATTTTAATCGGTTTCGAAGCCAAACTGGAAAAGAAACTATATTTTATACAATCGATATAATAAATCTAAATGAAAGTACCGTTACTAAAAGCAAATATCTACAAAAATAACTCTATTCTGATAATTGTATTATGAATATAATACAAGTGGACAAAATAACAGCTTTCCTTTTTGATGTATCTGTATAACTGAATTATCAAACTTACGTTGAGCTCAAATAAAAGTGTGACTTCATTGTAACGCAGTAACCAAAAAATAGCAAAATCATCATTAAACTCTTGCAAAGAGTATTAATTTTAGTCCAAATTTCCGCTGGATTCGAACCGATTCTGTGCCATACTAAAAAATCAAATATCGTATAACATTATGGATAGTTTTCCAAAAAACATTAAAATAAAAATGATAAAAGTAAGAAGAAGAAAAAAGTCCCTTAAAAAATCATGTTACGTCATAAAAACGAGGGATTATCTTTCCCACTCCTCCTCTCATCATCCCTCATTTTTATGACGTCATTGAGGGACTTTCTTCGTCTTCTAGAAGTAATATCTTTTTTTATTGTCTTGTGCCTTTGATTTTTAACAAGGATGACAACATCCATAAAAGCGAAGCACTGAAACGGTAGGACAAACGGACATTAACACTTGTATAGTGTCAGAACTGAATAATCATAATATAAATGTATAAAAGTCAAAGCAAAATTGTAAGTAAATTTGTTGAAAAACTGCTTGATACAGGATAATGTTCATGGACATACTTACATTTTTAGGACTTGATTATAGAGTTGCTTCGCTTATTACATAATACTTTGTTAAAAAAGTAAAAAAATCAACATGTTTAAAATGGACGTACGGACATTTTGGTGATGATTATAGAGTTACTACGCTTTCTAAATCGTACCTAACTATTAAAGGAATCACCGTGCAAAATTTTAAATCGACAGGAAAATTCTAACATGCCTAAATTAACGGAAAAAGCTATCCGTTACGGACGGACGTACGGACGGACCGACCCTAATTATAGAAAAGCTTCGCTTTTAAAAAGTGGCACACACCTAGTTTCAAGAGATTTTGAAGTATTTGAGTACTTTAACTCAAAGTGTATCTGAATGGATTTCTTGCTTATTTTTCATGTAAAACTAGCACAATTTTTCCATAACAAAAACTAAAATATTTTAGAAATTTTTTTGTATTGTCTAGACTGCGTAGCAACTATTGAGTTTAGACAATTACAATCGACATATTGACTTGGATGTTGCACAAGATTTTCATGTACTGTGAGACTAGCAGCTGGCTAAAATAACGATACCCCCCCCCCCCCCAACCACCATCTTTACCCAATTCCCTCCTCTCCTTCTTGAGGAACTAACTGACCAATAAATATGGTCCATTTTAGCAACATGAATTGACGACAAACTTTTCCCTGTCAATATATCCACATATACTACATCCATTGCAATTACTGCAGCTTAGAATGCCGTCTACGAAAGAATGGCGTTCGGACAATTACAGCTAATACCAATAACAATATTAATTCGGGGTAAAATCACGAAACCAATACATGTTTTTCATCTGTCGTTGGTGGGCAACACATCGTAAAATTGAAGACCTCTCAAGTTGACCCCAAATTTTATTTCATATTTATTTCGCTTGTTGGTTATACCTTGTTCCTAGGACAATAACACCAATAGATATACGGACATGTCTTGCTTAATTTTTAGCTGTATAATTCAACAGCTATAATTTCTAGTATAGATGCACAACATAAACTTTGTCGACTGAGAAAATACAGGAATTAAGGGGACTATAGGCTGTTAATTACACTAGTCCCCAAAGTTTTTAATAACTGTTTCTTATTCGTCAAACTTAACAACTTTGGGGACTTTTTATGAATTTTGATTGGTTAATTAATTAAGTTGCGTGTACAAACGTTTCAACCAATAATTGTAATCTACAGAAGAGGTAATTTTGTGTATCATCATTGGAGATGTATATTAATTTATCGGCCGTTATCTTATCCCTTTAGATCCCTGGAGAAAAAAACTTTTCTGTCTCGAGTCAGAACTTCAATGGAACATTATTAAGTTAACATTATAAACACATTAAGTTTAGATTAAGTACACATATTTTCAGAGCAAAGATATGTGACTCTGTCCACAGGGTCTTTAAAATCAGTTAATAGCGACGGAAATATAAACTCACTCGCGTCCCTACAAAAGAACAGAAAGCAATTTGCTGCAGGAATAAGGTATAATCAACAAGCAAAATAAATCTAAAATAATACTTGGGGGGCAAATGGAGAGGTCGTCAATTTTACGATGTGTTGCCCCCCAACGACAGCTGAAAAACACGTATAGGTTTCGTGATTTTCTTCCGAATTATTTTCGTTATTGGTATGAGCTGAATTTGCTGGCAGAAAAAAAAGGGTCTTCACCACTTGGGCCAAGAAGTTGTCTGGATTTTACAATTATACCTAAATATCTATTCATTTAAACTTATCTCGATGGATTAAAAAAAAGACTTAAAAATTGCTAATTTTGTTTTTATTTTTGCACAAATATTTGCATAATTAAATTTTTAACATGTAAAAGAATGTCTAATTTGTATATATGATATTTAGATGCTGACGTGAATGCTTTTTTCTAACCTCTCTGAAAATATGGATATTTTTCACTTTCATAAAATCCTCTAAAATGTTTAATACATTATTATATCCTTTTTACGTTATATGTTACATTTTATAGGTATCCTATTATAGAAAGTAGTAAGGTATTTTTTTCTGTAGCTTAAGATCTCACTAACCACTAAACCAATTGGGATCTTCATTTTAAAGAACCTTTACTTAGGTCCCGGGTACGTTTTAGGCAATTTTATTTTTCGATTTAAGTCCTATGATGTTTTAGGCTAATTTTTGCTATTTTCTACCCTTCTAAATATAGAGCCTAGGGGCGAATCCGCTATCACTATATGAATAGGTACAAAAATAGTATGCATAACTTTGAAAATTTCAGCTTAATTCGGATAATTAGAATTATTAACATAAATCAAAAAAATGTTTGGTATACCTTTATTCATATATAGGTTACCCGCTGCAAGATAAATATATAACTTATACTTGTGGTTTCCCTCAGAGTACCTATTTAAAATAAATCACCCCCCCCCCCTCTCCCCCATGAAACCCCCTAATTTTACTATTTTTTGCGTTTTTGTTTTAATTAAGGTCAGCTATTAGGTTCGGTTATATTAGGTACAGGGTAGATATCTCGACTTGATTGTCCGAAATATCCTGATCAATGATTCAATATCCTAATATTTGTATACTGTCTGCTATCAGGGATCTAAAGGGATAAGACAATGGCCGATAAATTGATGTACATATCCAATCTTGATACACAAAATTATCTTCTGTAGATTACAATTAGTGGTTAAAACGTTTTGTACAACTTAACAAACCAACCAATCAAAATTCAGTTAAAGTCCCCAAAGTTGTAAGCCAACAAATTAAAAACGTTCTTATAAAACTTTGAGGACTATTGTACTAAACAGCTCATTGTCCCCTCCTTCCCTGCTGATATTCAATATTCCTATGAGAAAGAAGTTTGACCCTTGCCAAAAAATCTTATCACATTCATATTAGCTGTATACTTTTTCCCGGGGTATCTTCAGCTGCAATAGGTTTTATCTAGAGATAATACCAATTAATGGCCAATAAATTTATGTACATGTTCAGTTCCAATGATGATACACAAATTATCCCTTCTGTGGATTACAATTAATGGTTGAAACGTTTGGACATTCAACTTAATGAACCAACCAATTAAAATTCAACAAAAGTCTCCAAATTGTTGAATCAACGAATAAGATAACGTTATCATAAAAAATTGGGGACTAGTTTATTAAACAGCCCAATGCCCCCTGCCTCCCTGAATAGATTTACCATCTAATTGATTTTAACCCTTACAGATCGGGCCCCAATTCCCACATTATCAGATCGGGGGGGGGGGGGGGGGGCTCTAAGAGAAGTTGACGGCGCCAATTAATATTTTATCTGTTTATTGTTGTTCAAGGATTTACCAAAAAAATTTATAGGGCTCTAGCTGTAATAGAAGCCATGTTATTCATGATATATGTCTATAGTAAAAGCTGGACAAAAAATCGGTCATAAAGTCGGTCAGGGAGCGGTTAAACGGTCATAACACCACTTTTCTCAGAAGGTCATTGATATCTAAGTATTCACCAAAAAAATTTTAGGTTTCTACCTTATACACAAAAGTCATAATGTAGAAATTAAGATTTACTTAAATTTTTTTCTAATTTTGATGCTACCCAACCGACTTTGACTGGACACCACGACCGACACAGACCAGATATCCTAATAAAATCAACTCTTACTAAACTTAAAAAGTCATGAAGTCACAGCTCTCCATCTTACCTACAAAAAAACTAGAGGAGGGGGGGCTCTTGGAGCCCTCCCCCCCCCCCCGATCTCTAAGGGTTAATACCAAACCTGTCTCAACCATGACACTTTGGTTGAGTGTGACTTCCGAATTAGCGGGAAGTTCTCGAGATCTTGTTGACTTACAGACAAACCCCCAATACCAGGAACCATCAAGTTTCAACAGCAGGTTTGATTATAGATTTATTGAGGCAACTATTTCAAAGTCCTGAAATTACAAAATCAATTAATTCATAATTCCAGTTTTTTATAACCACGTAATCTTAATTGCTTTTTAAAATCATTTTTCTCTACGGTTAAGAATCTTTGGAAACTTTGGCTTTAAAGGAAAATTATTTGGTTTAATAAATCATTGTTAAATGCAAAAATAAAGCACATAAAAAATTACTAAAACATAATATTAATCATAATTAAGTTTCATGCTTAGCTGGCTAAAGCCTTTTAAACTAAATATAATCGTCCTATACACCATTCCACTTAATAAAATTAACAAATTCTACCTGAAGTTCTTATGGTTTCAAATCCCTGGTATACTAGGGTCGTTCACGCACTATGAGACCAATGATAGGCCCAATTTTGTTCTCCGAAATCTTCACACACTCATATCTCATTCAAAAGTAACGAACGTGGGCGCATCAAAATATAAACAATCCATACCGCGTCACTTTATGAAAGGAAAGTCAAACAAGACGACATTTGCGCTCAATTTGGGATAATGATAAGGAATTAATTTCGATCTTGATAAACACAAAGCTTCCTCGAAAAGAGGTTAAGACACACCCCCCGTTTGAAAGTCAAATTAACTTCCTTAACGAGATTCAAGGTTTTTTTGCGCTGAGCACTAGCAACATTTCTCACTAAACTCAACTCACCATAATCACATGAGAATGGCCACATCCCGAAAAACATGACAATTTTTGCTCCTAACTAAATGAAACCCCGTGAAATGCATACACAATATTATACTCCTCACTAGGACTCATAATACCTCACATTTTAGGATAGAAGGATGGGGATTGGTTTGTACCATACAATATTCCAGGCACATGACACTCACAAGATCACATACACAAATCCTAAAATGGATAATCCTATTAATCATGATGTTGTAAATATAACAACTTATACTAATTAATAATCATTTCATAATCAATAGGTAATAATCATTATTAATAAATCAATAAGTACCTACGAAATCAGGTTGAAATGTAAACAAATAATGGTAAAATAAAACGAAATAAATCTTAGACAAGAAAATTAAGATTTATAGGTACTTAAAACTAAATTGTTAAGCATTAAAAAGAGTAGTAAGAAAAATATTTCAAAATCCTTGGGCAGAAAGTTTTCAAACTTAATGAATAAGAACTGTAACTATCTTAATCAACAATAAAACTTTTCAATACTTAAATAATTAGCAAAATAATAATAATATCTTCGTTAGAATTTTCATCGAAATTATGAAAAAATACCAATTTTTCTTTGTGAAAAATATGAGACTTTAAATATGAATTTTCAATCATTCCTTGATCTGAATAAAAATGTTTTACTTGATTGAAATTCATATATAATTTTAAAAAAATCTGCTAAAAAATACTTGATTTTTTTCTTAGAATAAATATCGAATCACGCAACCTCGACGCATTTATTCTTTTTTGGTAAACTTTTCAGGTAAGTTTTATAATGAATTGTACTTTTGAAAAGAAATTAAACTCAATAAAATTAATCTTGAGCATATGAAATAGAATAAAAATTAATCGCATTTCGGTTGATTCTTATTTTAGGCATAAAAATAGGCATATGAAAATGTGGCTTTTTTTTTACTAAAAAAAATCTCAGTTTCCATAAAATAAGAATCAATTATTAATCATAATTTTTAATAACTGCCTGACTGATACAGCATGTTCTTCCAGGGGAGATTTATCTGTCAGCCTGAACAAGACTCTTGCAGTCTTTCTCCCATCCTCAATCCTCGTCACACGGCCCATCCGCAAACATCTCATCAGCGGATTGGTACTCGTAACCAGCACTATATCTCCGTCAGCTAGCGGCTCCGCCATCTCATCTTTCCACTTGGACATCCTTAATATCTTCGGCAAAATCTCCTGGCGGTAGGAAGTCCAAAACTGGGCAGGCAAATCTTCTAACAACTTCAACCTGGAGGAAATTTGGTCCTCAGGTTTCATCGCCACATTGCACAACGGCTGGCGGTCTACATTTCCCAGCAGCTGGCCAGGGGTAATCAGCCGCCAATTCTCCACGTCGTTCGCAGCTTCTATCGTCAACGGTCTGCTATTCATTAACTTGCTAACCTCTGCCAACAGCACCAGGAGCTCATTAAAATTAACAGAACTATTCACCAACTTCTTGGACAGCAATCTCTTGGTTAATCCCACCATTTTCTCAGCTTGCCCAATAAAATGGTGGGCTCGGGCCGGGATCTGGGACCAAGAAAACTCTACCTGGCTGCCCAACTTCTGCTCTAAAACCTTGCGAGCAGCGATTAATTGTGTGCCCATGTCGCTTACTATAACCTTCGGCAGACAATGAACAGCCTCCAACTTGCGCAGGGACAACAGGATACTGCTGGTATCATACTTCTCCAAGGCGTCCAGCCATAGCGCCCCTGAGAACCTGCAGACTACCACGAACACCCACACCTTCTTCGTTGCTGTCTGACTCCTCGTTTTGGCGGTAGCTCTCCTCGTAACCAGCGGACCCATAAGGTCAACTTGCACCGCTTCAAATGGCCTGCTCGGAACCAACTTGTCAGGTAACACATCCTTCATGGTAGTACGACATTCCTTGGCCCTCTCAACACTGCAGGGCCAACACTTCTTCACCTCCATGATGGACAACCTCCTTGCCTTCACAATCCAGCACCAACGGCGGCTCTCAGCTAAAGTTCCACGGACACCAGAATGAAGCTCAACATGCGCTTCTCTCATAAAAATAGAAGCTAACCAATTACCAGGCTCCAAAATTACTAAACCTGGCATGTCTTCAAAAAGCATTTTACGGCCACCAGTAATGGCGTCAATGACGGGCTCGCCACGACCAACCATTTTTAGGATTTTCATCTCCCTGGTCACATAATTACCTCCGGGACCAACGACAGGCCAGGTCAATGATACTTCATGCACTAACGGATTCAATGACGAATAATTGCCTTTAGCGTCATTTATCCACTCATCCTGTTGACTACGTGACACAATGAAAAGTTCCGCCGCCGCCATAAAATTGTACAAAGACGGCTTGTACACAGAATCTGCGGCTGCTACATGACTACCAGCGGCTGTAGTCTTGCCTTCTTGTCTGCTCTTTAGCTTCTTCAACCAGGTGTTCGATACTTGCAGGACAGCTGCCATAATACGTTTGGCCTGTCCAAATGATCTCCTGTGCTTAAACCTAAAGACATCTTCAGCGGCTTCTCCGGTAACTTTCATTGAACATAACTTAACCATTTTGGTATTCAACTCCTCCGGTGGTAAATCCTGCTTGACTTGCTCGGCAGTTTTCACCGGCCACGCACTTTCATCCTGGCGCAACCATTCTGGGCCCAATCTGTACCTGGAACCTGGACCTAAATCTGATACCTTGCAGGTGCTTCTGGTGCCCAAATCTGCAACATTGTGTGTCCCAGGGACCCACCTCCAGTCATCCTTGTTGGTTGCAGATTGGATTTCTCCAATGCGATGAGAATTAAATGTGTTCAACATGGCACTGTTGGAAACAATTTGTGATAAAACACACGATGAATCAGTAAAGTACATCACTCTGATAACATCAAAGGGCAGGGCATCTCTGATGGACTTTGACAACCTGGTGGACATCTGGCAACCCATCAATTCAAGGCGTGGAATTGATTCAGTCTTGACCGGCGCAACTCTTGACTTGGTGGCTAGCAGGAACGTTTCAAACCCTTGCCTAGTTGGCCACCTCAAATATGCCATACATGCATAGGCCTCTGATGACCCATCCGAAAACATCATCAAGGATGGAAGGCCAGTTGGTTCCTCCGGGACCACACAACGGTCAAACTCCAATTTAGCGACCTCAGCTCTGTCCTCCAGCGACTTAACAAGTTCATCCCGTAGACTTTTTGGAATGAAATCTTGCCAGCCCAAATTCAGCAAACATGTTTTCCGCAGGACAAGTTTAATTCTCAACAGGATAGGGCTGCAAAGCCCGAGCGGGTCGAAGGTCTGGGCGGCGAACCTGTGGACCATCTTCTTTGTCAGATTCTCGTCCAAGGCGTCCTGGAGGTTGTACAAATCAGCATCCTCTTTCACCTTCTTTCCCTTGACTTTACCATCTTGGTTGACTCTCGTGGCGATGGATAACACATCAGTGGCTGGCTTCCATATCAGCCCAAGAACCTTGGTTGGCTGGCAATCATCACCAGAATAAATGACTTGTTTGAAGGAAAAACTACCTTTGCTGATAATTCTGTCGGCTTCATTCATCATCTCCTTGGCTTCTGGCACAGATCCTGCTCCCGAAATAACATCATCTATGAAGCTGTGCTTCTCAAGCTTGACTGCAACTGGAATCTGAGGTAACTTGAAATCTTCCTCGGGGTAGGTAGGTATTTCTGGCTCCTTCCACAATTCAGGTTTTGCAACAATATCACTACCGTTTATCTGCCCCTCTCCATACATCTCCTTGACCTCTGCTTCACTCTTTCCGCCGAACAGGCGGGATGTCAACTTCAGGGCTGTAACTGCCAAATTTCCCGCAGCCAACTCGCCAAAATTCACCACTTTAGTCAGGTAAATTTCAAGTGGACCGTCTGGCGTCGGGGAAAATAAAACTCTCTTCATCTGGCTGTCGAACTCTGTGGCCAGGATGGAGTTATAAAACTTGGAAATGTCCGCGGTTAAACCAACCTTATAACCGTGGAAAAGCAACAAATGATAAAAAATCTTCTGCATTGGCGGCGGACCTCCCAGCATTATGTGATTAAAACTGGTACCCTTGAACGTCAGAGAACTATTTGCACACAATCTCATGGGTGTGGAACTTGAATCCTCCTTGAAAGCAACCACTATTGATGAACAAGACTTAGGCCCTTCATACTTCAATTCTTCAGGCGTTGCTTTTTGAAACACGCCTCTGGATATGGCGTCATTGAATACCTGCACATACATACCATAGGTACCTTCCTTGACCATCCTGGCACGATCCTTTTCAGCAATTTTGCGGGCTAAACTCTCATTGTAGGGCAAAGTGTGAGGATCTTCAATGTAAGCATATTGACCTGTCCACTTGTTGGATTGCAAGTCTAGTGTTAAACCTGCCTCAATTATTCTCTGCCTCTCACGCTGGTCCCAGGTAGTGCCGTCGGCCATAGCCTTGCACTCTTGACAGGCAGTACATCCTGGACAAAGTGCCTGCGGCTGTACGCCAAACGATTCAGACGTCAAAAAGTCTGGCAAGGTGCCTCCACTGACACTGACAGCCTTATATGCCGACTTTTGGTCTCCAGCTCCACCGTCAGCACTTGTACAGATAAAACCACTACCAAAAATGGTTCGCCATAACATAGACTGGCCCACTTTCTGGTAGGTTGATGGAAACACGTCAGGATGTGTATTTCCAATGATGATATCTAAGCCTCCACTAATATATGTAAATCTTTCTGGCGGCATCTTAAATATTTCGGCGGCGGTTTCGGGGTGGACCGAGCGCATCTCGTTGGCCCCGCCGAGGGTAGGCATGACAGCTGCCTCAAACTCCCTCAAATTACCGTCCCTATCCTTCAGATAAAACACAACATTGCGGCAGGAAGTCTCACTACCGTCAGCTACAGAAATAGTTGTATATCTGCCGGTAGATTTCAGCTTCAACTTGTTGGATAACTTCTCAGACACAAGTGGCAAATTTGCACCGGAGTCAAACATGACAGTGGCGTGGCAGGTGCCGCCGCCAGGTGCTACAACAGGAACTAACTGAAGTAAGAAAGTACAGGGGCTGGGTGCAGAACTTGACTTGTAGACTGTATTCACACCAGCACTAGCCTCATGGATCAACCGGCTATGATATCTGTCGCAATTATTGGTGCCACAAACACCAAGCTTATCCGATTTATTACACTTGTCAGCAGCATGGCCATCACACAGGCAGAGTTCACACAACTTTTTCTGCTGGACAACTTTCTTTCGGTCAACCACATCCATCTTCTTAAACGTGAGGCAACGGAAAATCGGGTGTTTCTCCTTGCAGCTTTCAACAGGACATGTACTGTTCCACTTGGAAGCCTTGTCCTTTCCAGCCTTTCCATTCTTATTGTCGCTGCGGCCAGATACTTGCGCGGCGGCAGCTCTGTCACGATTTCTCTTGCCGGCGCTAGTGTCATAGGACATATCACCGGCCAACATTGCTCCCCTGGTCCTCTCCAGCAGTTCTACAATCTTCTGGATGTTTGGTTGGTTCATGCTACCTAGCTCCATCATAATTTTTTTTCTCAGGCCATCTGGGCACTTGTCTTTGAAAATATGAATAAGAGTTAGGTGGTGGTAATCCTTAGCTGCAGAACCAACGATGGCTTCTACTTCCTGCATCGTGCTCTTGAAGGTAGCAATTGCACTAACCACGTCCACAGGTTTATCCACAGGTTTCATCTTGTTCAGCTTAGTTAAAATCTTCATGAACCGGCGGGTGTTTGATAAAAACATCTGATCGAGAAACAACCATTGTTCATTATGATCTCTAATCGCTGACACTTGCTTGCGTAGCTCCGGGTTGGTTATCACCTTCTCCATACACAACATCAGACTTAACCTCTGGTCAGAAAATCCGTAACCAGAGCATAGATCTTTAAAGACCTGTTTAAAGTTGGAGTAATCCGTGTCAGTACCGTCGAAAGACGGCAACAAACTGTTGTCCCAGCGCCCATACTGCGGGTTGGAACTCCGAATATCCACAGCAGACATACTTCTGGAGAGCATGGCAGGTGTTCCACTCTCATCCAAGTTAGATGAACGACGTTCCATCTCTCTAAGCCTTCGGTACATATCACGTACTTCTTGGCGCAACTCCATGGAAATTTTAAGCACTCCCATGTCCATCTTCACCTTCTCAATGACGTCGAGGTTCCTGGCGACAGTGCTTGACCTTGCGTCGTCTGAATCATTGTCAAGCCAGTACAGAATTTTTGTACACTGCTCCAACGACGCATAAACTTTATCTGCAACAATTTTCTGTTCACTAGCTTCATCCAAATCACGCTTGAACTCGCGCAACTCACTAGTCTCCACGGCAGGTTTTAGACTTTTTATTAGGTCAGATTGGTCCTTGACCTCACTAAAAATGTCACGAATTGATTTTAAATTCACATTTTCACATGAACTAAAACTTTGGCAGGCTTTTAGATTGTCATAAAACACTTTTAACTGTTCGTCAAACACTTCTAGCCTTTCACTGCCAATAGCGATAGCTCGCTCAATTTTCTGCTTTTTGGTTAGTGGCATATTGATTCACTAGGTACTTATTTCACAGAAAAAATTGTCACAGTTTATTGCATCAATAATCACTGGATGCTATTGATCTCTTGAAGAATGCTAACGCCTATTCTTCAGATACTTTGAAATTGTCTCAACCATGACACTTTGGTTGAGTGTGACTTCCGAATTAGCGGGAAGTTCTCGAGATCTTGTTGACTTACAGACAAACCCCCAATACCAGGAACCATCAAGTTTCAACAGCAGGTTTGATTATAGATTTATTGAGGCAACTATTTCAAAGTCCTGAAATTACAAAATCAATTAATTCATAATTCCAGTTTTTTATAACCACGTAATCTTAATTGCTTTTTAAAATCATTTTTCTCTACGGTTAAGAATCTTTGGAAACTTTGGCTTTAAAGGAAAATTATTTGGTTTAATAAATCATTGTTAAATGCAAAAATAAAGCACATAAAAAATTACTAAAACATAATATTAATCATAATTAAGTTTCATGCTTAGCTGGCTAAAGCCTTTTAAACTAAATATAATCGTCCTATACACCATTCCACTTAATAAAATTAACAAATTCTACCTGAAGTTCTTATGGTTTCAAATCCCTGGTATACTAGGGTCGTTCACGCACTATGAGACCAATGATAGGCCCAATTTTGTTCTCCGAAATCTTCACACACTCATATCTCATTCAAAAGTAACGAACGTGGGCGCATCAAAATATAAACAATCCATACCGCGTCACTTTATGAAAGGAAAGTCAAACAAGACGACATTTGCGCTCAATTTGGGATAATGATAAGGAATTAATTTCGATCTTGATAAACACAAAGCTTCCTCGAAAAGAGGTTAAGACAAAACCTTTTTAAAAATACTAGCAGCTTCGCCCCTAGCATATTTTTTTATTTTAGTTTTAAAAAAGAAAAAAGAAAATTTTATGGTGGGGGTATTTTTCATTTTTTGGGGGGATTGGGTGTGTCCCACCCCCCAAGAAAATAGTTATAAACCTTCCCAGGACCTATGAGAAGCTACTCTGTAAAGGAGAACCCGATCGGTTCAGCGGTTAGCGAGATCCTTTGGTACAATCAGACAGACAGACATCGTTCCACTTTGTATTATAGATTGGCTGTAAAAAAAAATTCAGGAAAAAGTTTTTTTTCGATTGACTTATAGTTATAAATTGACTTAAACCCATCTTATGGTATTAGATACAAGGACATAAAAACAAATTGCCCGCTATCCAATATAAGCATCTTGATAGCGGATGGTCTATAGCAGTTATAATTTTGGAAATGTCAAAACAAAAATAGCACAAAAACAACCAAATAACATAAATAAAGTACCAGGAAAATTTCTTGGAGATAGCTTATCATCCGTTGATAGCGGTTAGCTAGCCTAGAGCTGTTATATTATTAGAAAGGTCAAAGGTAACCATTTTCTACAGATATTTTCCGAGCCTCCAATCAGCGATACTCAATATTTGCGTCAGAAATAATTTTGTTAACATTATGTCTAACTTTATTGATAACTAGCGGCTACGCCCCTAGAGATCTCATGGGGGGGGGGGGTCGACCCTCACCTCCAACAATTTTAGTTTTAAAAGAAGTACAAAGTAGCATGTATTAATAAGAGAGGGAGAGGACTATTGACTGTAAAATACTAATTTTCCACCAGTATTAAAATAAAAATGAATTTTAATCTACGCAAAGCAGCCTATAATACGATGCGATAAATAACTATTATAATTATGATATTTTAGGACACAAGCTCCCTGAGAAGATTGGAACTAAATAATAACAGGATCTATAAACTACAGGTAAAAATTTAAAAATTTACAATAATGGCTTCTAATATATTTCCGTTAAATTAAAATGGTTTTGAGCTATACTGAAAAATCGTGTATAGCATCGTATCACGAATACTAAAAAAATCATAGACCTGAGGGGCCGCATGCACGGGCTGTCAAAACTTGTTTTAATTCATAACTTTTCATTTCAATATCCGCAGAAAACTGTCTATTAAACGATGCTATTATAATTATTTCTAGCATCGTATTATAAACAACTTTCTGTGGATTAAAAATGTACAATTATAAGATTAAAAGCAGTCTTTTAGCCCAGAAATTCCTTCCCCCAAAATAGGTATAAAAACTTCCAAGGACCTGTAAAGGAGAACCATACTGGTTCAACGATCAGCAATATCCTTCGGTACAAACAAATAAAGATCCTGTTACTTTATTATAAGGAAAAGCGGCTGCGCCCCTAGCATCTAGGGGCTCTATATTAAAGGGACAAAGGGATGCTAGACAATAACTTATAACCACCGCAAGGAACCTAGTAATAGTGTCTAACTTTTTATCTTTGTGACGTAACAAAAATCGAAGGATGAGAGGGGAGGTGGGAAAGGAAACCCCTAAAAAAGAGATGGATTTTTGTTACGTCACAAAGATAAAAAGTTAGACACTATTACTAGGTTCCACCGCAAGACTTAAATCGAAAAAAAAATGTCCTAAAACCATAGCAGGACCTTTATGAAGCTGACCTAAAATAGAGAACTCCATCGGTTCAGTAGTTATAGAGATCTTAAGCTTCAGACAAAAAAAGCTTATTACTTTATATATTTACTTACTAATACTATTATTATGTTCTAATAATCTAATTAACAATGTAATAAGAAGATAAATACATTATGAAATTTTAGATCCTGTTCACTTGTTTTTTTTGAAATTGTTCTTTTTTATAATTTTATTTTCTTTATAATCTCATTATTCTAATAACTAAAACTAATAATATAGGAAGAAAGAAAAACTATTATTAAATTTTAAATCCTGTTGCATTTTCTTTGAAAATTATTTCTATTCAAATTCTTCTCAAAAAGTAGTATTTTTCTATTATAAAATGTCTATAATATTTCTTTAGTGTATCCTTATAAGATATGGTCCTCCATTTCAGTAAAGATTCTTATTGGTCCAGGGAAAATTTATTACTATTACTCTTCACTCTCAATAGAAAAAAACAATACCAACCAAAAACAATTTTTCTACTTTTTCTCTCTGAAACTAAAATGCCCTCCTACCTTTCCTTTAGTACCTCAAAAAACCCTAGGATATAGGATTTAGATAATGATTTAATTGATTACTATAATGGCTAGCTGATCAGTGTTCAGTGTTTAGGTTCTATAATTTTTCATTGAAATCCCAAAGTATCCTTTTATATAATTTATTTGTAATCTGCGGCTACGCCCCTAGAGGTCTCTTGTGGCACTTTAAATGTTTTTTTTCATGTATATAATTTGAGTTATAATTTGTCTATGTTGCGTTCAAGTCTCTTCGCAAAAGCGAATTTTTTTTAAATTTCGATTTTTTGTGATTTCTCTTGGGAGGGCTGTGGTACCCTACCCTTAAATAGTTATAAACCTTCCCGGGACCTGAGAAGCTACCCTGCAAAGGAAAACCCTATCGGTATGGCGGTTAGCGAGATCCCTCGGTACAAACAGAAAGACAGACAAACAACCAGTTTGACATCATTTTATTTTATCTCTCCTAATATTAAAATTAATTGTTCTTGTTTATTTTCAGGAGGAATCATTTGGAAGCATTCAAAGAAATCTTGAAAGTTTGGACATTACAGGTTCTTTTAAACATTTCCCAGCGTACCTACACTATAATAAGTCTTTGTTCGCAGGGATGTAAAGGGATAAGACAATGGCCAATAAATTGATGTACACCCCAATGTTGATACACAAAATTACCACTTCTGCAGATTACAATTAGTGGTAGAAACATTTGGATACACTAAATTATCCAACCAATCAAAATTCCACAAAAATCCTCACGGTTGTTAATCCAACGATTATAATAAAATTTATAAATGAAGAATTACTACTAGAAACTTTTTTTTGATCATATGACATTATTATACTTATGACATTACACTTTTGGTTTTTTCTAAACAATAATAGCACCGTTTTGATATTAGTAGCAGGGCTTGAGAAGACTATTTCCTCTTTTTAAATAGCTTCTCAAGTCAATTGGACTGTTATTTGTACATCCAGCAAAAGTACTGGAGTTCTTTTAAAATGAATATTACATATTGTCTTAATTAGTTAAAAACCAGCGAAGGTTTTTAGCTATTTAACCTCAACAATCACAGGAAATTTTTATATTTAAAAAAATTGAATTGAAAGTGGAAGGTCGACTTTTCCCCTTTCTTCAAGTGCCCTTAGAGGCCTCTAGGGGCGTATCCGTTAGTAGTTTTATAGATTTCACAAAAAAAGATCCTACGAAAAAATCATGATTAAAAATGTTTCAAATTATGTACTGTCAATAAAAAGTTGCTAATAATTTTAAAAAATTCCGATAGGAAAAACAAGGATGACAACATCTATAAATACAATGATCAACAAATAAAACTAACAGACAAAAGCAAAGTTAGCTACAGTACTATTGATTTTAAATGATACAGAGATAAAGTTATGCCTTATCGTCCCTTAATCATTATATCAAAAGTTTTAAATCAATATTATGACTGTTAAAGATTTATGGTTCGAATGAAGAAAGTACGTAGGAACAAGCCCTAAATGTACAAAAGCTTCGAATAAAAAAATATTTTTCAAGAATCAAGAAATATAAATAATACACCTGTACTTAAATATTTTTAAATTGATTCATTTCTTACAAATCCGCGCAATGTTTTTATGTTCTACTAGCGGCTTCGCCCCTAGCCTCTAGGGGCTTTGCCCCAAGAGGTTTAATCAAACCAATTTTTCGTATTTTAGATTTAAAAGAAAAATTTAAAAATTTTGGATGGAGAGGGGGGGGGGGAATTTTTTTTTTTAAAAAGAAAAAGAAAATTTGGGGGGGTATTTTACATTTTTGGGGGGGTTGGGAGTGTCCCACCCCCCAAGAAAATAGTTATAAACCTTCCCGGGACCTATGAGAAGCTACCCTGTAAAGGAGAACCCGATCGGTTCAGCGGTTAGCGAGATCCTTCGCTACAAAAAAACAGACAAACAAACAGACAGACAGACAGACAGACATCGTTCTACTTTGTATTATAGATGACTGAACAGTGAACACGCAACCCATATTCTACAAATCTAAGCCTCTCTCACTATGTGTGTATCTGTACATGATTTGTAACTATTTATCTATTTATGTAATGGTGATGTTTTTAATACATTTGTTGTTATTGAATAATTTA
The DNA here is from genome assembly GCF_053477335.1 of Acartia tonsa. Classification (NCBI taxonomy): domain Eukaryota; kingdom Metazoa; phylum Arthropoda; class Copepoda; order Calanoida; family Acartiidae; genus Acartia; species Acartia tonsa. The sequence continues at coordinate 6,875,994 of NC_137265.1, read as the reverse complement.
TTCATAATACTTTTTTTGAATGGAAAGGAAGGAGTTTGAACAACCCTACAACAAAATTAACGGAAAAATAGCCTGAAACCAACCAAGGACTTTAATCTATTACCATCCAGGGACCTATGTGAAGCTTTCTATGGATATAAAAATGTACATTTATAAGATTAAAACCGAAGGCACGGGTTCTAATCCTATGATTGTCCATTTTTATTTTCGTAGAAAACTTGATATAATACGATGCTATACATAACTGTTCAGTTTGGCTGAGAACCGGTTCTAGTCCACCGGATATTAATCGGTTTATTAGTATCAGGAATCTTAAGGTTTTTCTTTTGGACAATAAATCTATGTACATTGTACATACACCCTAGTTATGATAGACAAAACTACCCATTTAGGAAATCCTCTGAACTGTGACTGTGAGACCCGATGGCTGCGCCGGCTCATAGTGAGGCCAGAGCAGAGGTCACAGCGGTCTCAGAGAAGGTCCCAACGGAGGTCGTATTATGATTCAGATGGTACCTCTGCAAATAGGTAGGCTATCATTTTTAAAGGGTAGGTCCGTCCGTTTAATCTCTTTATGTAAATCTGGGCATTTTAGAATTGTCCTATTGATTTCAAACTTTGCATGGGTATTCCTGTAGCATTTAAGCTACAATGTTCATACGTCCATTTAAAAAATGCTTTTTTGACAACAAATTTTTGTATGATATAATTATCCTATCTAACAGATTTTTGAATTCCTAAACCAACAAAAGATTTTTTAGTATTATGTTTACATTTATAAAATACTTTTTATATTTTATAATCGGTTCAGCGGTTACTGAGATCTTGAGCTTCAGAGACACTGTTCTACTTTGTATTATAGATGAGGATTATTATGCTAATAAAATATTCTTAGGCGTACGAATTATTTTGGTTCCAGCGAGGAAGAGAAACCTGTGAGAAGGAATTATTATGGATCTAATAGCGATCCTGTCAGGTAATATATTATTATTGGTAAAAAAAGTTTGGACACTGTTACTTTGTACATTCCTATTCTGAAAATTCATTTCCGAACTAGATTTAACACCACAATCAATGCAATGCTATGGTATTACGAGCTTAGGGGTAAGAAAGTACCAGTCAATTCTCTCTCTCTCTCTCTCTCTCTCTCTCTCTCTCTCTCTTGATGTCAAATTAAGTTGAAATTACAAATAACAAAGTTGTATAACTAAAATGTATGTCATGAGCTACCTGCCAAAATTTTTATTTTATTTTAAAGGTCCTTGTTATTTGGGGGAGTTAGGAATATACATCTATTTTATATATTTATTTTCTTATCATCCACACATAAGCTCTGTGAAAATAGAGGGACATTGGACTGTTTATTACACACTAGTCCTCAAAGTCATATAAATAATAACGTTTTCTTTTTCTTTGGCTTAACAATCTTGGGGACTTTTATTGTATTTTGATTGGTTGGTTCATTTAGTTGAGTATCAAAACGTTTCAACCACTAATTGTAATTTACGAAGGGGTTAATTTTTGTATCATCATTGGGTTATACATCAATTTATCGGCAATTGTCTTATCCCTTAATATCCCTGGTTACAATCCGTGATTGCTGTTGAGCAAAGTTTATAGTAAAGATTTAAAGTTGTTGCTAAGGCGTTCACAGATTTCTTTCTTGGGGGTCGGGAGATTTTCAGTATTATTATAGTGGCTTAAGAGTAGGGGTCCAACCACTACAACCCCATTTATAAGGGTCTACACCCCCCCCCCCTGAACAGCCAATGGGAGTGTGAAGCTAAAATTTAGCACTCCACTTAAATTTAAAGAAGATTTTTTTTTTTTTAATTAGGAGCGTCATTTTACCTATCAAAGATGGCTTCTTTGACTTTTTGGTATTTTGATTATGTGTGAGGGTGAACATCCACTCCACAGAGTTAAATTAAATATTTGAACCATTTTCCTTGAGGGCCGTATACAATTTTGCTGAGGAAAAAACTAGTAGCTGATTACAAGATGTAAAAGCAGAGACACATTACAAACTTTCCCGATTTTGTATTACTTTTGAGGAACATGATTCCAGTTACGTCATATTTTTCTTTCCGAAAAAGGGAAGGGGGAAAGAAAAAAAAGGGAAGGGGGGAAGAAAAAAGAGATGGGAGAAAAGGGGGTTTTCTCCATCTCCTTTGAAGAGATTTTCTTACCCCCTTCCCTTTTTCGGGAAAGAAAAATATGGCGTAACTGGAATCATGTTCCTCAAAAGTAATACAAAATCGGGAAAGTTTTTAATGTGTCAAAAGCAGAGCTTGGCAGCCACGCGTCATCTGCGACTAAGCCTAAAAGTAAAACTTGTTTGGATGCTTTAAAAGGGAAAGGTTTTTTTTTTTTTTAATTCTGTAAAGGTGTGAGTTTTATGACCTAAAAACAGAAGTAGAATGATATAATTCACTACATAGGTGTATTCCTTATTGAAAAGAACTATAGACAACAACAAAATTCAAGTTAACGATACCCAATAATTGTAAAAAAAACCTGAAAAATTCGTCAAGTGCTTTGATAACGTCAAACTGACAATAATTAATTTTTAACATAATATATTAAAATTAAAACAGATTTTCTTTTGGATATTAGAGAGATATAGTAAAAGTAACTAGTAATCGTTAGAGATTGATTTTACTGATAAGCTCTTTATAGTGCCTATAAAAAAGTTTATAAATTTTTTAAAAGAAGGTGTATCAACTTTTTTTTTATAGCTAGCCGGTTCTTTTAGTAAGTAGTAGATGTAAAATTTTTCATAGAATTCAGATATGCAATCGGTTTTTTTGTAGACCTCTTATTTTTTAAGTAATTTAAGTTTTTAAAAAAAAGATTAAGTTGATTTTAAGGTACTAAAACGCAACAAAAAAAAGGAAGAAAATGTCCATTATGTACAAAAATAGTAAGATCTTTAATTTGACACCTTACTTTTTGAATTTTGTCAGGTAATTATTAAAAAAATTGATTTTTTTAAACCCACGAGAATAAAAACTTTGAACTTAATTTTATCATTTCACAGGTAAAAAAATATGGGTTAATATATACCTTTAGAATCAGAACAAAATATTACGAATCCATTGTAAGCAAAATTTAAAAAAAAGTAAAAAAATAAACAAATGGCCAATTATATTCTTTTTCAGGCAACACTTTCGTCTTCGCTTTTTTACCCCCTCTTTACCCCCTTCCCATTTTTATACTCAATTCAAGAATTAAGACGTTGCCTGTATAATATAATATGATATTTTCATATAATTCCTTTTATTGTAGTTTATATACTATATTGTAAACTTTTTATTTCAATTTTGCTTAGAATGGATTTGTAATACTTTTCTCATTCTAACAGTATATATAATGCCTATTTCTTATGCCTGGGGAATGAAAAAAATAAGTTCAAAGTTTTTATTCTCGTGGGTTTAAAAAAATCGATTTTTTCAATAATTACCTGACAGAATTGAAAAAGTAAGGTGTCAAATTAAAGATCTTACTATTTTTGTTCATAATGGCCATTTTCTTTCTTTTTTTTGTTGCATTTTAGTACCTTAAAATCGACTTAATTTTTTTTTTTTAAACTTAAATTACTTTAAAAATAAGAGGTCTACAAAAAAAAACCGATTGCATATCTGAATTCTATGAAAAATTTTACATCTACTACTCACTAAAAGAACCGGCTAGCTATAAAAAAAAAAGTTGATACACCTTCTTTAACGTAAAATCTTGAATGACGTCATGCTAGAATAATATGACGTCATTCGGGATACTTGGTAAAAAGACCAAACAATCCCATTAAAGAAAACTGATCATTACATACAGACGTACGGACAGACAGTGTGAGGGAAAACTAAGTTTTATAGAACACACTAGGCTTCTTTCAAAATCTATCAGTAAAGTGAAACCGGGAGGATCTTCTATGGGAGAAATTCTATAAATACGAAAAAAACTTTTTGGCATTCACAAAACTTGGAAATTTATTCTTCATCTAAAACAACCTTTTAGAAACGTCTAATAAATAGCTAGTTTTAACTTTAATTTATATTTTTGTGTTCTCATTTAATTAGTCTAAATTTGCTTTAACGATTGTTATAAGATTTCAAGGATAGATTCACATCGTTTTTGTTCAAATATTTGCTTTTATGGTCTGAGTGGGCTGTACCTTTCATAAGGTTTATAAATGGCTTGGGGTGGTTTTAAGCTATTGTTTTACCCCCGTTCTTACCTAGAGTTAATTAGTATTTAAATTTAGTGTGTGTGTTTGAACACAAAAACTGAGCATTTTAAATTGCAATATAAAATTTATTGGTGTTTGTTTAATAATTTATCAATTGACAGTACAATGCCAGGAATAAGGTATAACCAACAAGGGAAATAAACATAAAATAATATTTGGGGGGCAAATGGAGAGGTCGTCAATTTTACGATGTGTTGCCCCCCAACGACAGCTGAAAAACACGTAGAAGTTTCGTGATTTCTTTCCGAATTTATTTCGTCATTGGTAGAAGCTGGTACAATGCACTCAAAGTAGGGGGCGAATGTTTTGATCATTTCACTTGATTTTAAAATTCTTTTATTTTTCTTGATATTGGGCTTAGACTGTATGTATATATCTTTTTAAGCGACGCTTCTGTATAAGTCGATGAGTCGGTCGGTCACGTTAAAGTAGAAATTTAGCAGATCAAAAATATCATTTCCTTTGTGTTTTTGCATGAATTCAGCAATAATTTTCCAGCTGTATTATATACGTTTGGCCTATTCACTAAATGCTTTAGAGAGCTTTGCTTCTATTGGAAGTAATTGACCTTGCTTTTATTCTTTAATCAGCCCTTTGGATTAAGCCCGAAAAAAAGTATACCAAAACAAGAATGGCAACATCCATAAGTAGCGAAGCTCAAAATCAGTGTAATACAAATAAAAATTTTACTTGATAAAATAGGGAAATCACGAAACCTTTAAAATTACGAAAACTTAATTATCTAGGAATCGATCTAGCACGTCTACCAATAGACAAATTTTAATGAAACTTGATGGAAATATGTAGAATATGGTTATATTCCATCCCTGTTAATTTCAGCCGTAAATCCTGAATAGGTATCGAGAAAATCACGAAAACCTAAAAATAAAGGAATCAATCTAGCACCTCATGAATGAATACGAGAATTGGTATTTCTCGCATCGTTTTATAAACAGCTTTCCGCGGATATAGAATGTACAATTATAAGATTAAAACCAGTTTTTTAGCCCCGAGGTGCCGGATTCGAATGAATACGAGAATAGTTATTTCTTTCATCGTATTATAAACCACTTTCCGCGGATATAGAATGTACAATTATAAGATTAAAACTATATATATATACGATGATAGACATAGTTTTTTTCGTATGGATTAGAACCGGTTCCTATCCACCGGATTCGAATGAATACGAGAAAGTGAATTATATGTTTTTTTTTCAGAAATTATTTCGGTGCTGACGATGAAAGTGATCGTAGAATATTTGTGAGTGGGGAGGAGAGTGATAGTGCTGAGAAAGCAAGATCTGAAGCTTCTACAATTTTAAGGTAATTTCAGAGATCTTAAGGGATAAGACAATGGATGATAAATTGATGCACAACTTCATCCCCAATGTTAATTAACAAAAACTCAGTCTATAGATTAAAATTAATAGTTAACAAGTTTGTGTCAACGATTTTATAAAGTACCCAAAGTTTTTAACTAAACTTTGGGTACCGGTTAAAATTACTTTCCAATGTCTCTGGTTAATATGGATAAACAAAGATGGCAACATTAATAGAAGCGAAGCTTAACAAATTTAAAATGACTATAAGATACCATATGACTATTACTAGTGTAGATTATCAGCACTTTTAATTATTAAATCCAATATTAACATAAAATTTATTTTTTTGAAATTTGTCCAAATAATAAATTTTGCTTATTTATCTAAAATGGATTTTTATAGTGATATTAGGAATTTAGAACTTTCAAGAATTAAAGTTCTTTCGTTTTGATTTAGAGTTTTAAATATCAATATAGTTTAATAATGTGGATAGGACAATGGCAAATCAATTATTCATTTTTTCTTCAAAATTAAAGGTACAATTTTACAGCAGAGATTAGTGGTGAAGATTAATGTATCAATCATTGGCATATCCTTGATTACCTGTGCTTAAATATCAACTTTTAGGTCACCTGGGCCACGCTGCTATTTCCCCAGAGAACTGAGCGGTCAACCTGTTGCTACCATTAGGTCATCCAGGTATAACTTTTGATAGCTCAGCTACTTTTCATCTATATGTATAAATAATAGTCGCAGCTATCTAACTATCTATTTATTTATTTATCTATCTATCTATCTATCTATCTATCTATCTATCTATCTGTCTATCTATCTATCTGTCTATCTATCTGTCTATCTATCTGTCTATCTATCTGTCTATCTATCTGTCTATCTATCTGTCTATCTATCTATCTATCTATCTATCTATCTATCTATCTATCTATCTATCTATCTATCTATCTATCTATCTATCTATCTATCTATCTATCTGTCTATCTATCTATCTATCTATCTATCTATCTATCTATCTATCTATCTATCTATCTATCTATCTATCTATCTATCTATCTATCTATCTATCTATCTATCTATCTATCTATCTATCTATCTATTTATTTATCTATCTATCTATCTATCTATCTATCTATCTATCTATCTATCTATCTGCCTTTTTTTCCATATCTATATCAATATCTGTCTATCTATCTATCTATCTATCTATCTATCTATCTATCTATCTATCTATCTATCTATCTATCTATCTATCTATCTATCTATCTATCTATCTATCTATCTATCTATCTATCTATCTATCTATCTATCTATCTATCTATCTATCTATCTATCTATCTATCTATCTATCTATCTATCTATCTATCTATCTATCTATCTATCTATCTATCTGTCTATCTATCTATCTATCTATCTATCTATCTATCTATCTATCTATCTATCTATCTATCTATCTATCTATCTATCTATCTATCTATCTATCTATCTATCTATCTATCTATCTATCTATTTATTTATCTATCTATCTATCTTATATTAAGGTTCACATGTGACCCGAGTATGCAGGAGATAATCAAGGATGCCTGCCAAGCTCTGCCACTAAAAACACCTGTCCAGTTCCATGCAGCTTCCAGCACACAGACAGGTATACTTTCAGGAATCTAAAGGGATAAGACGATGGCCGATAAATTGATGTTCATCTTATAATGATACTAATGATGATAATAACTAAAGAACCAACCAATAAAAATTCAACAAAAGTCTCCAAATTTGTTGAGCAAACGAACAAGAAAACACTATTATAAAACTTTGTAAAAGAGAGTTATAAATAGTCAATGTCCACTCCCTTTCTCGATATACTTCATTCAGCATTTAGGAGCTTTGCTTCCAAGATGTGATGGTGGTTCGGTGTCCCACACCTAGCATTTTTCTTGCTTTGATGAGAAAATATGGCTATAGTCCCTTTCGTGGCAACGCCCCTTAATGGGCGATTCGTCGAATTTTTAAAATGGCTTTTGATAGGTTATTTTAGGTTAGGTTAGGTTATATTGGGTTAGGTGATTGCAACGCAAGGTTAGGCAATAGGCCACGCATGGTTAGATCCCCCCGCAGTGGCTAGAAATAGGAGAAAAGCTACTGTGAAAATACGAAGAAACGCCCCTTAAGGGGCGTTGCAACGAAAGGGACTATACCCGAAAATATTTTGTTGGATGGTTTTGGTTCTCGAGGTTTGGGGGTTATACCCGTTTCATTTTATCCCTAATAAAATAGCTTTAACAATTAAAGGACAAGAATATGTGATCTCTGAAAAGTACAACCCAATGCATAAAATTTGAATGTTACAATTATCTTTTAACACAGAAAATATTATTATTATCCATTTTAAAAAGATTTTCTTTAAGGTAAAATAATTTATATTTCTTATATATTTACCAATTTATTGATCCATTTATTTCAGGAATTTCTGAAACACTGGGTGCCTTCAACATTGAGTTCAGCACCCCTCTGCTTGGGCTGACAGGCGGCAGCACAACCTTAGCAGCTGGTGGCAGCAGCCAGCAGGCAGGAGTTGTCAGCTCCACAGTTCCCACTAATACAGGAATCAATAATTTCAATATAAATATTAATATTTTTTGCTTTTAACATTATATCTAATATTTCTAGGAATCCATTTTCAAATTCAAGTTAATAATATATACAATAATAGTTTTGAAAAAGCCTAAAATCATCATGATTAAAAGGGCCTAAGAAATACGCTTTCAAAATTGTACCTAACAGCTACAGGAATCAGCATACCAAGTTTAAAATCAAAAGGACAACTCTTACATGCTTAATCAACGACAAAAAATCCGTAAAAAAAACAAACCTAACTATAGAAAAACTTTCCTTTTAAAAACTTAGCGTTGCATATCTATAAAATCATTTTTCTACTAACTATAATATGAAGTAGTAAGGATTTTTTGTTTGTAGCTTAAGATATCAATATTTACCGAATTGAAGTGATTTGGTTATCCTTTTTAGAGAAGATTCACATATGTCCTCGGGTTTTAGGCTACAGCATTTTTAAACTTAAGTAGCCACCATTTGTTTTATAAATGAACACAAATTTGAAAGAATTGATCATTAATGAAGGAGGCACTACGACCAAAACTGGTTATGAAGCAGAACCATTAATGAAACCTGATTCTTCTGGGAGTGTGGTCACTTTAGGTAGGATATTAACACCCCCACCTTTCCTTTTAAAAAACCTGAGCAAGCATATTAATGTATCTTTGTATTGATCTACAGGGGCGTCCAAGCTTTTTTTTAAGGGGGGGTAATTCGGTTTTTTTTTGGGGGGGGGGGTAAAATGGCCGCAAATTTTTTTTACCTCGTCCAAAATTTTTACCTCGGGGGTAAAATTTGCTTGGGGGGGGGGGGGTAATTAGCCACCCCTGAAATCTGTTGGCAGGGGTAAATTTTGTTTACTTCCCCCCAAATTTACCCTGGGGTAAAATTTTTTGGGGGGGTAATTTAAATTTTAATAATTATATATTATTAAAAATGCGCGGGAAGCGCGCAAAAATTTTTTTTGTTAGAGATTTTTTATTTGGGGGGGGGTATTTACCCCTCCAAAATTGTTTGGGGGAGGGGGTAAATACCCCCTCCTCAGGGTAGGGGTAAATTTTAAATGGGGAGGGTAAAATGAAAAAAATTTTGGGGGTGCCCAAATTCGTTTACCCCCCCCCCCCTTGGACGTCTATGTTGATCTATTTTACTTTTGTTTAGTTTTTTTAAACATCTAAATATAAATCTTATCCATCTATCTTTTCGCATTCTATTTATCTTATCAACATAAACAAAGTTATCAATCTATCTAAAACCGAATCTATCTATTAATCTTATATAACAAAGATTTTCCTTTACGAGATCTTTTGCTTTGATACTTCTTTATTTGTACTTTGTCAATTTAGATAAAGAGGGAAATTTTTTCGCTTAATTTTGTTAAGTTGGGTTGTAGTCAAAGTGTTCTTAATCATACCCGAATTCATATTTATTTCAGTTTGACTTAATAAGAGCAGTTGAGTAAAACCCAACACCCAAATTAACGCAATAAAGTGAAAAATATGACCCTCTTCTCTTTATCTTTTTTTGTGATTATTATATAAAATGTTATATTTAGTTAATAGTTATGTAAGAAATATAAAGTTTCAAGCATTCTTTATCAAGTCTAAGTTCAGCTTAAAAAAATTAATGCTATTTCCTCATCTCCTTTCTTTCTCCATATTTTATCTCTCCTTCTATCTCTCTCTCTCTCTCGCTCTCGCTCTCTCTCTCTCTCTCTCTCTCGCTCTCTCTCTCTCTCTCTCTCTCTCTCTCTCTCTCTCTCTCTCTCTCTCTCTCTCTCTCTCTCTCTCTCTCTCTTTATCTATCTATCTCTCACTCACCCTCTCTTTCTATACTTATTTCTTTCTATCTCTCTCATACGCTGTTTTATTTTAGGTAATAATGGAGTGGATACAACTTCTCCCAATCCAGGTAGGAGGAATTAAACAAGACAATTATATCTATATGTATGGCAGCAACAGTTAGCCTATATATTCTAGTTTGATATTATGATAGTTAACTCAGGAATTATCATCTTCTGGAAATGGTCAGATGAATTTAAAATAAAAACCTATCCAGCACTAATAACTTTCGGCGTCTTTCCTCAATGTGCCTCAGGCGAGGTTAGGTTAGCTTTCATTTTGTATGGGGTTTCCGCATGGTTAAGGCCCCCAGTAGGGTTAGATATAAAGAAAAAAAACTAGCCCTCTCCTTTAATATAAACTAGCGGTTACGCCCCTAGAGGCCTCTAGTGGCATTTTAAAACTTTTTTTCTATGTTGCGTTCAAGTCTCTAAGTAAAAAAAATATTCGATTTTTGTGTGATTTCTCCTGGGTAGGTTGTGGTACCCTCCCCCAAAATAGTTATAAAGCTTCCCGGGACTGAGGAGCTACCCTGTTAAGGAGAACCCTTTATACTTTATTGTAAGGATAATTAAATTTAGATTATGAGTATGAGTATGTGTATTACTATTATGATGAAGATGGGGCAAATGGAACCCTAGTGGATGTTAAAGCTGCTACAAGCCATACTAAATCTATTAATATTACAGGTTAGGTTCATAGTAATGTTTAATGTATCACAAAGCAGGGATGAAGGGGTACTACATGTGTTTTTACCTCTTGATCCTTTACTTTCACGTTTTGTCATTCTATTAATGTTTCTAAAAACCAGGGAGGGAGGGGACATTGGCAGGGAGTAATGGGCAATTAATTCAATTTAAGAGTTTTCGCTGAAAGGCCATGAAATCCAGATTTATCCAGAAAATTTGAAGACAATTGTAAAGGGTATGTTAATCAAATTTAAAAAACTATAAAATAAGAAAAAAGTTCCATGAAAAATAAGCATTCATTTGCAAATTAGATTACCAGTACATCAGACTGACGTAACCATTCTGTAATTAATTACTAGAAAAATTGTCCCTGGAACTCATTTACCCAATATTCCTAAATTTGAAAATGCCACTATGTACAAGAATTAAATTTAAGGGTTCTTAAATTGTTTATTACACAAATATCACAATAAAGTTTTTATCTATGAAATGGTGTTTTATGGAAGAAAAAAAATTTTAAAACCAGCCTTCTCATAACAAATTTTTCTGCCTGCTATATTCAACCTCAGCGAGTTAGCGGCAATTCTTGCACATTCCCTTTAAGTCAGTACCCATAGTCTGAGACTCCTAAAAATTGAATGTTCGATCCATTGTCCCCTAACTCCCTGGGACATTGAGCTGTTTATTGCACTAGTCCCCAGCGTTTTTTAATTGTTGACTTAGCGATTTGGGGACTTCAATTGAACTTTGATTTGTTGGTTTATTAAGTTGAGTGTCCTAGCTAAGACTAATTGTAATCTACAGAAGGGGTAATTTTTGTGTAACATCATTGGTGATGTTCTTTAATTTATCAGCCATTGTCTTACTCTAATTCCTTTAGATCCCTGCTAAAAACAGTTTTTCTTTTTATATATTTTAATAATATAGCGCCATCTAGAATTAAAATTTTGAACTAAATATTTTAGTACCCGAGACGCTTGCACTGAACACCAACATCGGTGACACCCCGACCATCTATGCGGGCATCACCAACTCATCTGAGAAAGTGGATAATGGGGAGGAGACGAGCAGTGAAGCCCCGGGATTCAACCTATTTGGAATACCCCTACCCTCATTCCCTATTTCGTTAAGGTAAGATTTTGTGTATTTTTTCTATATGGACTAGCTGTGCGAGCCTATCAATTAAGGGTTCCTTTGTCTGAGAGTTGGGGTTAGAAGACATATATGCAATAAGAATAACATAAAACCATTTTATGCCTTATGAGAAGCTTTCTTAAAACTAAAAGCTCCCCTCCCCCTTCCCTTTTTCTTTTCCTTTTATATGACGTTACAGGAATCGTCTTCCTTAAAAGTGACACAAAAGTTATGTAGTTTAGTCTTTCTCTTTAAATTGGGTTAAGAAAGATTTGTAATTGTATGCTTTTTTAGAATAAATTAAGTTTTTAAAATTACTCTGAAACTTAACAAATATATAATTAATTATTTTTGTTAAGTTTTGGACTAGTGCCGACTATTAGCAAGCTGGTGGCTAACGGAGGTCTGTTGCCTATCGGAAGAAAAGGGGAGGCGGCAGATCCGGGCAACAAAAAGGAAACCCTGTCTGATATAAAGGTTATTACATATATATATTTTTAATGTAATAAAAATCAGGAATCATTTTCTTGGCTGGCTTGGAGTTTGGGTATTAGAACCAGTGCAACTTTTCTTATTTTGGCTAATTTTAAAACTTTGGGGGCTAGCGCCAATAATGCCACTAAATTTGTCTGGTGGCTAACGAAGGTCTGTTGCCTATTGGAAGAATAGGAGAGACTTGGACTTTGGGTACTAAAACCAGTGCAACTTTCTTATTTTGGCTAATTTTAAAACTTTGGGGACTAACGCCTATAATGCTGCTGTGGCTAACGGGTTGCCTATTGGAAGAAAAGGGGAGGGGACATATCTGGGCAACAAAAAAGGAAACCCTGTCTGATATAAAGGTAATACATATCTATTTAAAATTTAAAAAATCATAATTTAAGAACATTGCTCTTTAATTAGTAAACAAGGATGTCAACATTCATGAGTAGTAATGCTAAAAATTATTGATGAACTATGGAGCAGTGTCACAAAAAAACATTTTACTTAATAGAAATAAATCACAAAACTTTTTAATGATTTAAAAAATCTAGTTATTGATCTAGCACCACAACCAATAAGCCTATCTTAATTAAACTTGGTTAAAATATGTAGAATATGAACTTTGTTACTCTCTAAAAATTTCAGTTGTCTATCCTAAATAGGAGCTGAGAAAATCACGTTTCCCTCTTTCTACTCCTAAGAAAAAATTAAAATTGCAGCAGTTTAACTTTCACAAAGCGTTTGACAGCATTAATAAGAGTAAGCCTTAGGATATGATTACGATATAAATTTAATATATAAACATAAAGGAAACCCTGTCTGATATAATGGTAATACATGTATTTCCAATGTACTAATAATAATATAAGAATATTTCCCTTTAACAATTAAGATACACATAAGCAAATATATAATTTGTAAAAAAAAAAAGGTACACTTTCTTTTACGCGTATAAAAAATTTGTAGATATAATTATAGCAGTTTGACGTTAACAAAGTGTTTGATAGCATTAAAAAATCAAAGATTACTAATCACAAGAATATTTTTACTATAGATATGACAATTTCAGAAAATTAAATAACAAGAAAGGTTTGTAAGGGTTTGATTTGATTACCATGTGAAATTTCTTAGTTTATGCCTTAGCTTGTTAACGATTATTGAAAAGTTGCGCTGACTATCGTTTTTCTTTTAATAAATTTATTAGAAAGGGGGAGGTAGGTTATGCTAAAATTCCGTGAAAGTGTGAGTTGTAAGGATTAAAACAGTGGTAGAACGATAATATTCACTAAATATGTGTATTCCTTATTGAATAGAACCATAGACAAAAAACACCTTTACGGATTTTTAGCACAACCTACCTCCCCCTTTGTACAATTTGATTTTGATGTATAGACATATTTTAGCATATAGACACAAATAGGAACAAAATTTATGCCTAAGGGAGTACAGCTTTTAAGATGCGTAGATGCATGGGATGTGAAAGGAGAAAGTCGCTCAAAAAATCAGCATGGGATGTCATAAATATTAGGGATTATCCATCTCTTTTTTTAGGGGTTTTCTTTTCCACTCATTCTCTCCTCATCTCTCATTTTTATGACGTGAGCTTTTTTTGATCGACGTTCTCCTTTCACCATGTGAATTTTAAAAAAACGCATTTTTTACGAATATGTTTTAACACGAAATTTATATTCCATAGCACTATTTTTCACTCACTCTGTTTACATTTATATTTCTGTTTGTACTATTTATATATGCCTGTATGTAACGTATTGTGATTTTAAGATTATGTGTTTAAAAACTCTTTTCTTAACTTTTTTTCTAATTTATTTCATCCCAGGGATCTAAATGAATAAGACAAAGACCTATAAATTTATATATTTCTCCAATGATGATACACAAAAATAACCCATCTGTAGATTACCATTGTGGTTGAAACGTTTGGACACTCGACCTAAAGAACCAACCAATCAAAATAATATAAAAACTCCCCAAAATTGTTAAAGCAAGGAATGAGAAAACGTTTTTGTTAAATTTTGGGGACTGGTATAATTAACAGCCAATTGCACCCCCCCCCTCTCTCTCTGTATTTTATCCTTATGTAAAATACTAAAAACTGGAAAGAAAAAAAATTACTTCTATAAAAAATATTAGAAGATAAAAGGAAATATTAGATAACAAGAACTACATTAGCCTTTAATGCGAAGCCTATAATAACTTTTAAAAATCGTTACAAAGTTTTATTAGAGTTACACTAAATTAGTTTTCCGATCCACCTATTCCAATAAGTTTTATAATCACTTTAACTTTTTCGTTGGCTCAAACTTTTACTGCTTTTTAAATTTAATTGGTTAGTTCCAAGTTAGTAATAACCATACTTTTCGACCAATAATTTTAATCTACTACAGTAGGGGTAATTTTGTTTATCATCATTGGGGGTAGTATATTTACCCCCCCCCCCCCAAACAATTTTAGGGGGGGAAATACCCCCCTCCCAAAATAAAAAATCCTTAACAAAAAAAAACTTTGGCGCGCTTCGCGCGCATTTTTAATACTAAATATTAATACATTATCAAATTACCCCCAAAAAAAATTTTACCCCGGGGGTAAATTTTGGGGGGGGTAAACAAAATTTACCCCTGCCAACAGATTTCAGGGGGGGTAATTACCCCCACCCCTCCAAAGCAAATTTTACCCTCGGGGTAAAAAAAAATTTTTTTGGGGGGGGTAAAAAAAATTTGCGGCGCGCTTCGCGCGCCATTTTACCACCCCCCAATAAAAAAGCTTGGACGCCCATGTTTTTATCTCTTTTAATTTTTAATTTTAAAATACTTGAAAAGTTGTCTATAATGCGATAAAGTAGAGGAGCTTAGAAGAAAACATATTGAAACCCATATTTTCCATTTTCTTGGAAATGCATTAGTAAAATAAAACCAGAAATTAAATGATTAAGGAACTGTAAAAAAAATTTTTATTGATTAAATCGACTTGAAATACCCTTATTGAACTTTTTTTCATGATCTTCAAATTAAAATATAATATTTATCCTAACAAAACTGGTTTTGATTATATAGTTGTACATTTTTATAACCACTGTAAGTTGTTTATAATACAATGCGATAAATAACTTTTATCGTCCTCCTATCCATGTAATCTTGGAGGATAATAATTGCATGAGGAACATGAAGAAATTTGCAAAACTATATAGATGGCCATTTACAAAATTAGATATTACATTTTATTACATTGAAACATGGATTAATTGTACAAAAGTGAAATGCATATAGAGAAACAAGAAGAACGAATAATCCCCCAACCTTACCCCTCTCGACAAATATCGAAAATAACGAATTAAGAATATTTTAAACAATATATATCTTTTGATGTTTGATCAACAGACTGACAGACCAAGTAAATTATATAATGGATGTTCAATGGTACAGGAAAGGTTCATTAAAATTATAGCTGTTTATCTTAAATAGCCAATAAAATCCCATTTCCACATAGCTATACGGACGGACGGACAAAGTGAACTATATAATAGCTTTGCTGCTACAAATTAAACTTATTTAATTTTCAGGCTGTTTTGAATACACTAAAAGACCTGACCCGAGGCCCTGACAAGGGGGAACATGTTTGGGTTGACTCGGTCAAAGGAATTGATTTTAAAAAGGTAACTATTTTAACTACTTAAAGTTAGTATGTTTTTCAACCTATTTTAAAAAAAAGTTTTTCAACCTAATTTTTAAAAAAAAAAACATTATTCTAAGACATGCAGATATATTTAGATTTTAGCAATCATTTTCAATTCATTTTTTCTAAAACCATATTCAGAGTTATGAGACATTAGATAAAACAAATATGATTAAAAACATATTACATAAGTTTATAAAAAGATTGTCACAAGTCATGTTGAAACTTATTACAGGATGATAAAAATTTACTACTTTAACAACTGTTTATAAATAATTTTGATTATGATCATTTAAATAAAGGCATGTCCTAAATATATATAAGCCATGATAAATTTGTTTAAGCTATAAGGTTGTCCAATTTATAAGAAAACAAACTTTTAAAACAAAACAAATCTATATTAATGCTTACTTAAACCTAAATTGTGTTTTCAAAAACAAATTTTTAATTTAAATTATTTTCTGCTACTTGGCTGTGTTAATATAAGCGACACCATTAGTTGATTTTCAATGATCCAATAGGAAGGTTGCACAAGGTGGTTGCGATGGAAGATTCAGTTATTTCACTCTTTCTTCCTCTAGTCTTTTTCTCTAATGATTTAAACGTAGCTTACTTTCGAGAAATAGTCAAACATTGTTAAAATTTTATTTTTCATTACTATGTTAAAATGTTTTTTTTTACCTAATACATTTAATATTTTGAATATTGTTTCTTAAATGAAAAACCTATAAAAACTCAGTAATTTTTAAGTTTAAGCTGCTAAATAACATAAGACCTATAAGGATTGATTGAGTGGGTCACCAGTTTGTGGAAGTACAGTTATTTGACTCCTACACCCTCTATTCTTTATATATTCAATTTTATGTTACTAACCACAGTTCTGGAATCTCGATCATAAAGTTTTTTTATCCAATCTTTACAAGAGAGGTATTTTTGGGAAGGGGAATATATATTGAAAACGCCTATTGCAAATAACTTTCAACTCTAATTTCTGCAGATTTTCTAATTTACATAGGCATTTTCTATATATATTTTCCTTTCCAAAAATTCCTCTCAAGTGAAGATTGGATAAAAAAATCTTTATGATCGAGATTCCAGAACTTAATAACAAATAAATATCAACCTACCATCCTAATATTTTTAATTTATTTCCATCATCAGATTGGATCCTTATTCCCTGGAATTTTAACACCTAAAACAGACGAGGTGACCAAGAGTGAAACTATCCAAGGGTATCCAGCCACTCTACAAGATGAAGGTAAGGAATCGTATTATAGACAATTTTCCGCGGATATTCAAGTGAATAATTTTAGGGTTAAACCCAGATTTGTTGGAAGCCGAGGGGCCAAATATCCGGACTAACAAAACTAGTATTAATCGTATGATTTATATTTCAAAATTCGTGGAAAATTGTCTGTAATACGATGCTATACATGATTTTTCAGTATGGCAAGGAACAGGTTCTAGTCCAGGGGATAATAATCTGTTTCAAAGCCATACTGGAAAAAATTATAGAATTAGGGAAGATAAGATTATGTTCGTTTGGCATACATTTAAATATGTTAGACGTTCGTAAAGTGTGTTTCAATGCATGGACCTAAAGGAATAAGACAATTGCCGATAAGTTCATTTACAATGTACATTCCCAACTATGATACACAGAATTACCCTTCCCTAAATTAAAATTTGTGGTTGAAATATTTTTACACTCAATTTAATTAATCAGCCAAAATTAATCAAAATTCAACAATAATTTTAAAGTTATTAAATCAAGCCAACAAATAGCAAAACTTTAGTGAAAAACTTTCAGGCCATGTGTAATAATTAGACCAATGTCCCCTTCCTCCCTGGTTTAAATGGTAAAATTTAGTATAAAATTAAGTGGGTGTGTTTTTGTCGATTTGATTTGTATATTTGGCAATATTTTTTACTCTCTAGCAAAATATTATCTTCTCACTGTCTTAAACACAGTTTACTGTTTAATTGCCATTTTTACCAATTGCCAATAAAATGTGATTGTCAAATTTATATTTTTCGTGACGAAAGATGTAAATTGTATACTGCCTCATATTGATGTATTTATATTATAACCTTGTTTATTTGTCGATATGCCCCCTTCGTCTAGAGCCTTTTACCCCGATAATGGCACCCCTACCATTTTACATTTATCTTTGCTTGACCTAAAAAAAAAAGAAATATTGTTCTTTTTTTCCCGAGATAATCTTTTGATTTTAATTGCCATATTAAATCTTTAAATAGTAACTAATCGCAAAATAATTAAAAGTTTTAAAATATCTGAATCGTATAATTATCAGTTTTGGTTATTAAAGATTTTTGGATTTGTTTTGTATAATAAGAAAATTTGGATTTATTTCTTGGGTAATATATCATTATCGTTGGATAAAAATTAGAAATATTATAAATTTAGAAATTTATTATGTACAGTTTTATTTTATAAATTAGCCTAGTTGCTTCGCCCAAAGCCTCTAGGGGAAGGGATCACTATAACCCATTCGGATTATTAATTTCCGAGATCTTTTGGTTCAGACAAAAATTATTATAAAAAATAATTTTAGATATGGTTTTTTATACATCACTAAAATATATAATATTCGGTTTGGATTAAATAATATGACCTTGTAAATGTCTTTTTTTCCTTATTTCTATCTCTTCCCTAAAACCAATATTTTTATAATCAGATGTGAAGATATTGTAGACAAAAATATAAGATTTTCGTTGTAAGACCCTAGTAGTTTTTAAA
The DNA here is from genome assembly GCF_053477335.1 of Acartia tonsa. Lineage (NCBI taxonomy): Eukaryota > Metazoa > Arthropoda > Copepoda > Calanoida > Acartiidae > Acartia > Acartia tonsa. The sequence goes on along the minus strand of NC_137265.1, from coordinate 6,857,207 downwards.
TCTGACAAGTAGTGACAAAACCTTGTCTAATCTGAGTTTTGACAGGTTTTCCTCAGGTTTTAATCTGCCCGCCCCTCATCAATCAACTCTGACATTTGATTACATTTCGTCAGATTGTAATCTGACAAAACCTGTGTTTTTGCGCAAAAAGGTACTAAAACTCAGATTACTCAGGATTTGCCGCCAAATTTTTAATCTGTCGGGGGGGATTTCAGATTATAATCTGACGAATCTGACTCAATGTGAGCAAAGTTCAGGTGATTAAGATCGTAATCTGTGATTAAATTGACCCTCAAAATTTGCCCAGTTAATCCCTTATCTGACATTTGATGACAAACAGTCATACTCTAACCTGACATTTGATGACAAACAGTCATACTCTAACCTGACATTTGATGACAAACAGTCATACTCTAATCTGACAAGTGATGACAAACAGTCATACTCTAATCTGACATTTGATGACAAACAGTCATACTGTAATCTGACATTTGATGACAAACAGTCATACTGTAATCTGACATTTAATGACAAACAGTCATACTGTAATCTGACATTTGATGACAAACAGTCATACTCTAATCTGACATTTGATGACAAACAGTCATACTCTGATCTGACATTTGATGACAAATGGTCATACTGCTAACTGACTTTTAGGGACAAACAGTCATACTCTAATCTGACATTTGATGACAAACAGTCATACTCTAATCTGACATTTGATGACAAACAGTCATACTCTAATCTGACATTTGAAGACAAACAGTCATACTCTAATCTGACATTTGATGACAAACAGTAATACTGTAATCTGACATTTGATGACAAACAGTCATACTCTAATCTGACATTTGATGACAAACAGTCATACTCTAATCTGACATTTATTGACAAACAGTCATACTCTAATCTGACAATTGATGACAAACAGTCATACTCTAATCTGACATTTGATGACAAACAGGCATACTGTAATCTGACATTTGATGACAAACAGTCATACTCTAATCTGACATTTGATGAAAAACAGTCATACTCTGATCTGACATTTGATGACAAATGGTCATACTGCTAACTGACTTTTAGTGACAAACAGTCATACTCTAATCTGACATTGATGACAAACAGTCATACTCTAATCTGACATTTGATGACAAAGAGTCATACTCTAATCTGACATTTGAAGACAAAGAGTCATACTCTAATCTGACATTTGATGACAAACAGTCATACTCTGATCTGACATTTGATGACAAATGGTCATACTGCTAACTGACTTTTAGTGACAAACAGTCATACTCTAATCTGACATTTGATGACAAACAGTCATACTCTAATCTGACATTTGATGACAAACAGTCATACTCTAATCTGACATTTGAAGACAAAGAGTCATACTCTAATCTGACATTTGATGACAAACAGTCATACTCTAATCTGACATTTGATGACAAACAGTCATACTCTAACCTGTCTTTTGATGAAAAACAGTCATACTCTAATCTGACATTTGATGACAAACAGTCATACTCTAATCTGACATTTGCAGACAAACAGTCATACTCTAAACTGACTTTTATTGACAAACAGTCATACTTAAGTCTGACTTTTAGTGACAAACAGTCATACTCTAATCTGATGTTTGATGACAAACAGTCATACTCTAATCTGAATTCAAGTAAAAATTAGTCATACTCTAATCTGACTCTTAATGACAAATAGTCATACTCTTTATTTAAACAAATAATAATTCTGATATTTTGATAATAGCAATAAATTTTACGAAATTGAATAATTTTTACACAAAAATAAAAAACTATAAAATTAAGTGATGGTATTTTCTGGTTGTTCTAGTTGTGAAAATGGGTCAACAGAAGTAACTATCATAAAAGATTTTGTACTTATGTAACAATCTTTTAATTAAGTTATTCTATTGAAAGTTGTCTCTTTCTTGGTTTCTCATTTCTTTGTTTGTGTGGTAAATGCATCAAAAAATGTTCATCAACAATTTAAAAATAAGTTATGATGTAGTTTTAAGATTTTAAAACCACTTCAACACCAGACTAAAAATAATAAACAACCTGACATTGAAGTGATTCTAAAATTTTGTGTTAAATTAATTATTGACAGTAGGTAAACTAATAATCAACAAATAATATCTAAAGGGATAGTTACATAAAGTGCATTTAAAAAGTTTGATGGCCAGCATAAGTTACAAAAATACCATCTAAAATATATAATTTTGTATTAAAATGAAAAACAATCAATAGCCACCACTGGACTAGTCATTTTTAAAACTACTTGGTAGAAAATTGAAATTATTTCAAAGGTATGTCCTCTAGATAAACTATTGAACATAAAAAATATGAAGTTTACTTAATTCAAGTTTAAATGCATTTCTTGCAACTACACCTTTGATGCAAAAATAAGGAAAAATTTAATACTATTAATTAGATATCTATGAATATTTGATTTAAACATTCAATTAAACAAATTAAACAATTTATTAAACTAAATAATAATATTATATCAGAAAAAAAGAAAACTAAAAAACACAGAATATGCAACAATATTTTTGTTTTTGTTAATGTTGCTAAGATCAAGATTCATATTGTGATTTATTTGAAGTAGTTTCTATATTTTTTTAATACTCCCCCTCCCCCCCATAAAGTTTTTTTGCCTTTTATTTTGAATGTTAGATTTACAAAATTTCTTTTTAAATTACACAAATATGCAATCTTTACTGTAATTTTTTTTACTCCTAGATGCCACCAATTTTTTTGCACGAAACACAAAGTAACATTGATAATAATCCTACTAAAACCTTTTTTTAAATGCCTCGGTACTTAAAATCTAAAGTGTTCTTCTAACTTTAATTTTACCTAATTTTAAATGAAAATTTTTAAAACTTTCAGTCTGTATGTTTGGCATGTAACATCCAATTAATATTTCAAAATAATATTCAAAGATTTTAAGCCAACAAATTAGAGATTATAGAACCAGTATAAATTCCAGTCCAATGTCCACTCCCTCTTTGGTTTATGCAAATATCTTGATTGTTATATAACACAAAAATTTAACCACAAAAACGATTATCTAGGGAAAAAAACTAACCGGAAAGGATATCTAAAAAGATACAACACAAAATATTTTCTCCTACTATATAAATTTTTAGTTTTCCTTCTAAAACTTAAACTTCACTGTCTATCTATTGAAATTAACAATTCATATATTTGTTTCTCCTTATATAAAAGTAACAGGATGTATATATGAGAGTGTCAGTTTGTCTCTTAATACAATTGGATCTCTCTAACTGCTGAACCAATATGGTTCTAATTAACAATGTAGCTTCTCATAGGTCCGGAGAAGATGTTTTTTACCTTTTTTTATAAAACTAAAATTAAAAATTAAGGGGAGTTGATTCACCCCCCCCCCCCCCCAATTAGAGGCTTTTAGGGGTGTAGCCGCTAGTTAGAATCAAAATACAGGGAGGGAAAAACCATGGGCATTTTAATACATTATTTCCTTGTTCTTTGGCTCGCCAGCTCTGGGTATATTTATTGTATTTTTATTGATTGGTTCATAAAGTTGAGTGTTCAAACGTTTCAACCACTTATTTCAATCTACAGATGGGTTAATTTTGTGTATTATCATAGGGGATATACAACAACTTTTTTATAAGCCCTTGCCTTATTCCTTTAGATCCCTGAACAAAATAGCAATATCTAATGATACTCTGATACTCAGGGATCCAAAGGGATAAGACAATGGCAGATAAATGGATGTATATATCTATGGCACAAAAAATTACACCTTCTGAAGATAAAAATTAGTGGTTGAAACATTTGAACACTCATTTTAATAAATCTACCAATCATAATTTATTAAAAGTTGTTAAACCAACGAATGAGAAAACATTATCATTAAACTTTGGGTACCAGTGTTATAAACAGCCCAATGTCAAAGTAGGGAATAAGTAAGTACCCAAAGTTTAATCACCACAAAGTCCCGAGAGAGAGGGAACAATGAGCTATTTATTACACTGGTCCCCTAAGTTTTTTAATAACGTTTGCTCATTCGCTGATTTAACAACTTTGGGGACTTTTACTAAATAAAAATTGTGTAAACAAAAAAGTGTAAATTGTAAAAAATATTTGGGTGGAGGGTATCTCCTCACTATAAATAAAAAAGACCCCCCCCCAAAAAAAAAAAAGAAGAATGATATTTTAGAGTCTTTGTTGCTAGTATTAAAGTAAAAGGATCTCTAACTATATGTATCTTTCAGTCTGTTTGTTACAGTGTAGATTCTCAGAGGTCCTGAAAGTGTTTATAACTAATTTGGGGGAGGGTACTAACACCATCCCAAGAGAAATGCCCATATAAAAAAATAACTCCCCCCTTATTTTTTAAAAACTATAACTTAAAGTGAGAGGGTTGACTTCCGCTGGCCTCTTGTGGCATAGCTGCTATTATATTGTTATTGCAGAAAGACAGAATAATTTAACTAGTATTTATCCAACACTGTATCCTTTGATTTTACGAATTTTAATGTATTTTTTCAGGGATAAGACAATAGCCAAAAAATTGATGTACATAAATTCCAAATGATGATAAACAAAAATACCCCTTCTGTAGATTATAATTGGTGGTTAAAACATTTGGACACTCGAGTTAATAAACCAACCAATTAAAATTCAATAAAAGTCTCCAAAATTGTTCTGCCAATGAATGAGAAACCTTTGGGGACTAGTGTAATAAACAGTTAAATGTCCCCTCCTTCCCTTGCATGTATCTTATAAAGTTTTAACAGGAATTCAAGGGATAAAACAATGACAATACATTTATTCATATCCCCAATGATGATAAACAAGATAAAATACCATAGAATAAATTTATTAGTTGAAAAATTTTAAATGTACTAGTTTAGAAAAAAAATCCAAATTCAAGTGTTTGAGCCAACGGAAAAAAACTTTGGGTACCAGCATAATTTAATTAAAGCCAAATGTACCCTCTCTCCTTATTACAATATTATCAAAATTTTGTTGCTCGATTTCTTATTCATTCCCTTAACACTTTGGGTACTTTTATTACATTTTGATTAGTCAATTAATTTACTATTAACAGTGTCCAACCGTTTCAATCCTACTTTATAATAAAACTAGCGGCTACGCCCCTAGAGGCCTCTAGTGGCACTTTAAATGTTTTTGTTTGATAAAGTCTCTACTATAATTTTTTACGTACGATACCTCTTCATTTGACGTTGAAGTCTCCTAAACGTTTTTTAAAATTTCGATTTTTTTGTCATTTCTCTTGGGAGGGTGGTGGTACCCTCCCCCAAAATAGTTAAAAACCTTCCCGGGACTTATGAGAAGCTACCCTGTTAAGGAGAACCCGATCGGTTTAGCGGTTAGCGAGATCCTTCGGTACACACAGACAGACAGACAGACACACAGACATCCTGTTACTTTAGTATAAGGATTATTAGTTGGAAAATTTTGACTCTGCTAGTTTAGAAAAAAAAAATTCAAGTGTCTGAGTCAACTATATTAATAAACTTTGGGTACCAGCATAATTTATAGCCCAATGTCCTCTCCCTCATTGTTACAACAATATCAAAATTTCATAGCACAATTTATGTTCGTTTGCTCAACACTTTGGGTACTTTTATTAACCCTTAACGGTCGGGGGAGGGGGGGTTTCTATCTCATTTTCTGTGTGTGAAAGATAAAGAGCCCAAACTGCGTGACTTTTTAGGTATGGGTATATCACATAACTGAGAGTTTGAATTTTTTGAATATCTCCATCCTGGCGGGCACAGGATGCCAGCAAACCTGGCAGGGTGATCCAGGTAAAGAGCAAAAATATTTTTTTTGACTTAAACAATACTAAATTATCCTAGATTATCCTCTGGTAGTAAATCCTTATATGAAATACAGGTGTTCAAGTTTCAGGTTCCAGGTATGATCCTGCAGGTCCTGATCATCCAGGTCTTCAGAAATCTTTAAAAGCTCCTGTGACCGCAATTTTTGACTTAATGACTTCAAATTTTAAACTTAAGCTTTTCTTACATGTCTACATAACGTATTACAATTTCATAAAGATCCGCCGCCGTTTTCCCGCCGACCGCCGACTGCAGCGGCTGGCAGCTGCCAAGTACAGCTGCGGCCGCTGAAATTTATGTTTTGATATTTCCAATATAAAATTTACATACAGATAAACATTTTCTGCAAAAAAAAAATTGTTCTTCTAGCTTCAAAAATAAGAAAATTACAGCCGTTTGAAATTTTTAAGTGAAAAAGGACCTAAAAACAAAGGTTGTTAAATAAAAGGGTGAAGGAAGCGAAAATTGACCTTGACTTACTTAAGGTCGGAAATTCATCATAACACAGGGGACTTACACAAAAAATTTTAGCCCTCTAGCTTTAATAGGAACTGAGATAACATGGGGAGGCGTTGAACGCCCCCCCCCCCCCCAACTGATTAAGGTGCGGCAAGGGGCCCGACTGTAAGGGGTTAAAGGGCGAATATAGGTTGGATATGATATGAGCTTATATCAAAGGTGCAAGTATATACATTATGAATAACTCAAGCAAATAAAGATATTCCATTGGATATGGCCGTTATAGCTAAAAACCTAGCCATTTGGGCTAATTTGTGACGTCAGAGGAGTGGTTCCCTAACATATTCAAATACCCATATTCACAACAGGATGCGTGTAGAGTAAAAGGGTGAAGGAAGCGAAAGTTGACTTCGTTTCACTTAAGATCGAAAATTCATTATCAAATAGGGGACTTGCACAAAATTTTTTAGCCCTCTAGCTCTAATAGGAACTGAGATAATAGGGGGGGTGGCGTTGACCGCCCCCCCCCCCCCCCCCCCGACCGATTAAGGTGCGGCAAGGCAACTGTAAGGGGTTAAAGTTTGATTAGTCAAATAATATACTAGCAATGTCAAAACGTTTTAATCAATAATTATATAATTTAGAAGGGCATATTAATTTATCATCCATTGTCTAATACCCTAATACTTATATTTAGAGATGACCTCGAATAAAAAAGGTCACTTTAAATTTTTAAAAGTTTCTTCAAAATAGGTTGATTCTAAGCTTTGAGGGATAATTAGGCAGTTTACCAAGGATATTTGTTTCGCTTCTACAAGTAAGAGCCTCCTCTAAAAATCAGCCCATCCACACTCCCCCCATCTTTAAATTATAAAATCTTTTTTTCACCTGAACATATAAAAAGGACACGTTTTTTTCTAATTTTTGTTGTATGTGTATTATATAAGTAGTTTTATCTCTTTTTTCTCGATACCCCTGTACCTAATTAAATAAGGAAACAAGGATGACAAAATATGTACATAAAAGCGAAGCTACAAAGAGGTGGGCCAGACGAACATTTACAATTGCTAAAAAATATAAATTATTAGTATAATTATTCATGTAAAAATTGTTGTGACAAATGTTAAAAAAAATCAGAATGTTTAAAATAGATGTACGGACTTTCTAGTTAGGTTTACTTTTTAAAGTGTACCTTACTCTTAAAAGAATAATCATGTAAAGTTTGAAATTGCTAAAACCTATCATTTACGTACGGACAGAATACCCAAGTTCTATAAAAGGTTCGCTTTAAACTAAGAAACAAGGATGGCAACATACATATAGCAAAGCTCCAAAGTGAAGTGATAGGACAAACAAACATTAACTTTTCAAAATTTAAATTAATTTACCACTGTAACATTAGAAATCTAGAACAAAATTGAATGTAGATCAATAGAATTATCCTAGGGACGGATGGACCCCAATTATACAAAAGCTTTGCTTTAAACAAAACAGTAATGGTAGCCAGGGATCTAAAAGGATAACAATAGTAGATAAATTGATCTATATCACCAATGATGATACACAAAATTACCCTTCTGTAGATTAGAATTAAAATTAGATTACAATAAAAATTAATAAAAGTTCCCAAAGCTGTTAAGTTAAGGAATAAGAAAACGTTATTGTTAAACTTTGGGGACTGGAACAATGTTCCTTCCCACACTAAAAAGTAAAGTATCTTTGAATTAATAAAAAAAATTATAAGGGAAGCTTTTCTATAATTTAGGTCCGTGCGTCCGTACTTCCATCCATAACTGATAGCTTTTTAGGTTAGTTTAGTCATGATATAATTATCCTATCGATTTAAACTTTTATGATGATTCTTATAACAGTAAGGTACGATCTAAGAATTGTAGCACAAAAATGTTGAGCATGAAATGCATTCTTATTTTTATGTTTGTTTGTCTGAAAACCTGATTTGACAAACTTATTTTTTTTATGAATATTGTCATTCTTGGTCAAAGTGAAGCTACTCTATAACACCAACAAATGTTCTCTAAGAGGTTTAATCAAGGGCATGCAAGCTTTATAAATGGAGGAGGGGGGGGGGGGATTAAAATCCTGATTAAAAAAATACTTCTAAGCGGAGCTGAACATTAATAATAACAAGGATGACAATATTCATAAGTAGTAAAGCATAAAAATATGAAATGTATTTTAGTACCAAATATCTCAGCTGTTTAACTTCAATATAGTTGACAATATTTCCCCTATAGTGTGACAGACTATACAATTCTAGAGCTTTTAATTGGTACTCTTGTATCAACAAACTATTTTTCAGGAATTTTAGAGAATCAATTTGAATACCTTTCTACACAAATACATTAATTGCGTCTACGCCCCTAGAGGCCTCTAGTGGCCCTTAAAGGGGGGAGGGGGAGTCAACCCACTCGATTTAAATTTAGTTAAAAGAATATACAATACTTACGGGGGAGGGTTGTTTTTTTCTAGGGGCGATTTCTCTTTGGAGGGTGGTCGTACCCTCTTCCAAATTATAATTCTTAGGGATGCTGTACGTATTGGTGCAAAAAATAGGGACAATTTTAAATTGATTTGACAGGGCTGTTTATTTACGTCACAAGTGAGGGGAAAGAAAAGGGAAGGAGGAAAGAAACCCCCTAGAAAAGAGATGGGGGTATGACGTCACACGCCAAAACAATTTGAAATTTGTCCCCATTTTTTGCACCAATACGTACAGCATCATTCTTAGGATCTATGAGAAGTTGCACTGTAAAGGAAAGCCTTATCTTTTGGTACAGACACACCCTCTTTTACTTATTATAAGGATTACTTTATGTTTATCCAGGGATCATAAGGGATAAGACATTGGATTATATATTGATATACGTTCCTAATGATGATAAATGAACAAAGTTCAGGAGGTAGGGGAAATTGAACTGTTAATTACACTAGTAAACAAAGTTTAATATTTCCTTTATTATTTATTGGATTAAAAACTTTGGGTACTTAAATGTGAATTGGTTAGTTCTATAAAAGCTTTAAAATGTTTCAACAAGGCAATAATTTTAATCTACAGAAATTATTTCGTTTTTCAATTAATTGTGTTTGTCTTATCCCTTAAGATCCCTGACAGTTTCCCCTACTGTAGGATAAAATTATTGATCAAAAAACAAAAAAGTTTTGAAACCTATAAGATAACGTGGTTATAAAACTTTTGGTATTAGTGTAATTTAAAGTCCAATGGTCCCTAATTCTCTAAAAGTGTTGCTTAAAAATATATATAATATATAAAAAAAACGTTTTAAGTAATTATGCCTAACAAACAGCAACCCATTACAACTATATTCAATAGAATTGTACCATCTTGCCTGGAAGTTTCAACTATGCATGGTAGTTGCGCCTGTAAATGGGCCAAGACATTTCCCCTACTTTCACTATTATTATCTTCTTTTAGATATAGCAACAATTGGTACTATTTTTAATGTCTCTAAAACGCGGTGTGACCAGACTCGAACCCTACACCTCCCTGGCAGCAAGCAGTCTCGGTTATTAATATAATTAAAATAGGTCTCTTTTTGCCGCTCTAATTATGATCATAATTTTACTTGATTAATATAAACTTGTTAGTTATTTATTTCTGCACTATTTTACAAAGAAAGAGGAGACAGTGGGCAGTTTATTGCATTAGTCCCAAAAGTTTTATAATAAATTTTTTATTTATTTTAGGCTTCACAATTTTTGTGACTCATTGAATTTGATAGGTTTGGGTTGAGTGTCATAATGTTTCAACCACTATTTTCAATTTACAAAAGGGGTACTTTTCTGTATGAACATTGGGGATGTATATTAATTTATAGGCCATTGTCTTATCCCTCTAGATCCCTGAATACAAGCATTATTTTTTTTGTTGGTTGAGGGGCTCGAATGTCAGGGGAGAGGTGGGGGAATATAATGTACTTCGATAATTTGTTTGGGGGGGGGGGGGCATATAAGAATTTTATATAGCTGCACGTAGCTGCACGACTTATGTACAAAAAGCTACACTAATTTATTATTAGTTGTTCTTGTTAATAAATATAAAGCTTTAGTTTTAGCTACGCTACTTGTATTAATTTTTCTTAAATTAGGTAAAATGTTTTCCAGTATGGCTTCCAAACCGCCTAATATTTGTTGCATTATAACCGGTTCTCCGACTTACTGAACAATTATGTAGAACATCATATTACAGACAATTTTTCGCGATTTATAAAATAAAAAAAATTAATCTTATCATTTTTTATTCTATATCCGCAGAAAGCTGTCTATAATACAATGCGATAAATAACTATTCCTTATTAAATTCGTAGATTTTCTTGTGGTTTATTTTCATAACAAAAATCTAAGTGTAGGGCAGGGGCGTCCAAGCTTTTTTTTTGGGGGGAGGGGTAACATTTTTTTAAGGGGGGGGTAAAATGACGCGCGAAGCGCGCCGCTAATTTTTTTTACCCCCCCCCCCAAAAAAAATGTTTACCCCGGTGGTAAAATTTGCTTGGGGGGGGGGGGGGTAATTACCCCCCCTGAAATCTGTTGGCAGGGGTTAAATTTGTTTACCCCCCCAAAATTTACCCCCGGGGTAAAAAATTTTTTGGGGGGGTAATCGCCCCATTAACCCCCCCCCCCCTTGGACGTCTATGGTGTAGGGATAGATTAATGAAAAAAATATTGCAGTGAAGGGTAAGAATTCAACTTTTTTTATAGGAACATAAACCACAAATTTCTGTTTCTCTATTAATTACTTGACTAGCCGCTGCACTTAACATTTAGGCAAAGAAGATAAAGTATAGAATAGAATCCAGGTAGAAGATTCTGCCTGGCTAGCCTGAAGTAAAATTGGAACTTTTGAAAGACCAAAACGGCTACAAGGCTGTTAGTAAATAACATGATTTCAGTAATTATTCAGAAAAAATATTCAAAATAAATTTCTTTTCTGAATAATTACTGAAATCATGTTATTTACTAACAGCCTTGTAGCCGTTTTGGTCTTTCAAAAGTTCCAGCTTCCTCTTCCCTATTCACAATGGATTAAAAATGAATTTAATGTGCATATTAAGACTTTAAAAAATAATTATGTAAGAAAATTTACAACAAAATATTGGTCTCAGTATTTATATTATAAAACTAGGTTGCGCTCTTATGTTTCTTATATTAGATGTTGATACAAATTAAACTTTTCTAGTTTTGTCCAACTAGTCATTGTGATTTGTACTTTATCATTATTGTCTTTACTGCGCAAGGCAAAGATTCCTTCAAATTTCCCAGAAATATTTAGGGTTTTCATTTCTATTCCTCCTTATCAAATGTTAAGCTTATATATTATTAAGAACTTATTGCTTCGGTTTCTTTCAAAATCTTATGCTACAGACAATAAAACCTTACTACTTTATAAAGTAGGACTGCCTAGAATAGCTTTAAGTCACGCACCTGACATAGCAGCAACGTGAACCCTTTTTAAAATATCTAGATATAACGCGCTGTTGGGACAAGATTCGAACTTTTGCAAACTAGATTCTAATGTACATTGAAATTAAAAATTTTAGTTTTTAAGATGTTTATCTCTGTGGTAATATAAATATAAACAATCCATAAGTCAAATGGTCATAAGTAAAACCAAAACCTAACCTAAGATTAAAAACCAAAACATGTTTTAAATGATTGTTTTTTTAACTTCATTACATTTAAACTTAACTTAGATAAAGTTTTGAATATGAGTAGACGCATTAAAAGATAAACCTAACCCTTGTACTAACATTTTAAAGGGGGGTGGTATTCTAAATGCTAATGTTTTTATGTAATTCTATGTAAAATATATTAGATATAATTTCTTTCCAATGTTTGAAAATTCAAATAGTACACAAATGAGTATCATCCCCTTTCCTTTATTTCTTTTAACTAAACCCAAGCCATATATTTTGACTCCGCCTATTTCCTTACTTACAACCAAATCGTTTTCTACAATATTATACATTACATGATTTTACATTATTTACGGAATTATTCTTACCTCTCAGTCACTCCAAAAAGACCGTGTTGACTTTTTTGTTCTAGATATTTTTGGGCTCTTTGAATAAAATTTGAATAAGATTTGAATATGATTGAATTATCATTAAACATTACTAAATAAACAATAAAAATTCAAACCCTTTGTTTTCAGTATTTGAATCAAATTGTTTAAAGCACTATTTAAATTAACAATTGAATAATAATTTGAAATTCTTTTTGGTTTCTTTTAACTTATTATTATACAACACTATAATTTTCGTCAAAACTCCCTATTGATCTTCACTTACTCAACTTATTTAATCACCATTTCACCATATACACATAACACTATAGTTTACGCCGTGCCGGTCAGCAAAATACTGACTTCATACGCTTCTTTTTTTAAACCCCTACCCTATTTGTAAACAGATCGCCGGGATAAAAAATCCGAAAATAGAAATTGACGCAAATGTACAAAGTTGCGCTAATTTCATATCTCAATTTAAAAAAATGCAACTAATGATAATATCTATTAAAACAATTTTCAAGCATAACTTTATCTTATTAAAAATTTCCAGTATGGCTTCAGAACCATTTAAGATTCCTCTGGATAGAAACCAGTTCTCAACAGTACTGAAAAATCATGTATAGCATCGTATTATAGACAATTTTCACGAATTTTATTATAAAAAACTTAATTTAGTACCTACCAGTTTTGTTAGACCGGGGCTAAGAGAAGCTGTCTATAATACTATGCGAAAAATGACTATTATCCTTATCCATTTATATAAAGTAGTAAGGTTTTTTTTTGTCTGAAGATTGAGATTTCAAGAACTTATTATCCTTATACTAAAGTAACAGGATGTCTGTGTGTTTGTGTGTTTGTACCGAAGGATCTCGCTAACCGCTGAACCGATCGGGTTCTCCTTAACAGGGTAGCTTCTAATAGGTCCTGGGAAGGTTTATAACTATTTTCTTGGGGGGTGGGAAAATGAAAAATCCCCCCCCAATTTTTTTTTTTTTCATTTTTTTAACTAAAACTAAAAATGAGGGGGGAACCCTAGATATACCACACTTTTCTGGGATCTTGGCAGATCAAGTATCAACTGTGGGGAATACCAAAGGATGACTCCATGCAAAATTTGAGCCGGATCCGGCCAAAACCGGCCGGGATTTTTATAAAAAACCGGTTTTTTCCGGTTTTTAGGGGGTATCTGTAAATCAAGCCTCCTCCTGGGTACGCCCCAATGATGATTTTTGCTTTAAGGTCTGATCTGAATTCCTCAACACTGGATATGACCCCTAGAGTTGAAAAAATGGTTAAAATCCGGTCTTTTGACTGGTTTCCGGCCATTTCCGGCCCAAAAAAAAAATTTTAAAAATCAAAATTTCATCTAAAATTTAAAAAAAAAATGCTTTAAATTACATTTTTCATTAATAATTTTTCAAAAACCAAAAACCTTAGGTAATGTAGATAATTTTAGCAACTTAAAATGTGAATAAAGGTTGAAAATTGACAATCTTGTGTCAATTTGAAAAATGTTGGTAAATCTTAAAAATTTGACGGATTTATACATACATTAGAATTTAGGTTGACTATGGTCTTTAAGACAAGCCATATCCAATAAAATTGCAATGAGAAGGTCTAAATGTTTTTCTGAACCAAAATTCTACATACCCTGGCGGTTCCAGGGATATATCATTAAGGCCGTATGGCTGGCCAGAAAGCTTTTAACAGGTGGCCGACAAAAGCCGGATTTGATAGTTATCAACTGTAAAAAGTAGCGATTTTCGTTTTTTTGGCCAAAACTCATGCGACTTTTGGGGCGGACATTTCTTTACTTACGCATTATCCGCCACAGGTGAACCGTTTGGCCGTTATTTGCCGCCAAAATCGCGATTTTCGGCGATTTTGCCGTTCACGAGGTTTTAACGACCATTTTTGAGGGGAAGGAGTCATCCAATCAATATAACTCTGAAATACTTTTCATTTGCAAATTAAATTGGCTACATTTCATATGAAGTAAATTTTTTTGTGCGTCCAACTGTTTTTGTTTCAGTTGAAATTTAAAAATTATTACTTTTTAATTATAATTATTTTTTTCTTGTAATTTTAAAACTAATTAAACACTAATTGTTAGTACATCATAATTTTGATAATTAATTGCACATTTCAATCACTGATATTTACTACTTGGTAATTTCTAATTTATCTTTTAATTATCTGATTAATCTCTAATGATTATTACTTTGTAAATCTGAATACTTATTATTCATCTCTAGCAATTATTTATAAACTAAAAAGTAATAAAAATTACTATAATATATGTATTAGGTTAGGTAGTTCAATGGATAATCAAACAAAGTAATTTAGAAAGGTGATAGTTACTACATTATAAAAAAAAATTATAACAATATGAATAAGTATTGATCAATTAGTAATAGGATATTTTATATGATTAATAATGATAAAATAATAAATAATAAGTAATAAAAAGATAATGATAATTACTATGAGTTATTATTGATAAATTTAAAATAGGTTATGTAATCCCAGCCAGAAAGTAGCGTCACTATCGCGCTACTATAGCGCACGATATCGTGTAGCAATCGAGCACGAGTTCTTACGATATCGCTAAATAGTTGTCCAATGCACATCGACGATATGTTATGAAAAATGGTCGAAAAGGTACTTAGAGCTGCGCGATACACCCACGAAATCGTAAGCGATATCGTAAGGTTCGTAAGCGATATCGTGCCAAAATCGTGAAAAAAAAGTACATTTAAAAAATATTCAACATCATGTAGTTTTGTTTGTAAATATTGTATGTAAGTAAGAGGTTGCATAAAAAATCCATTTCATATTGTGCATGCAGACAGAGAAAGAGAGAGTGAGAGACATGGTGTAAAGAGACCCCATTCTCTGTGCCCTTCTACTTCATGTATACTCTCAAAAGTTCTCAATTAACTTTGAAAGAGTATTTTTATGTTTATCATACTAAATGGCAATGATTTAAGGAATATTAAGACACACATTTAAAAATGTTGCCATTTAGAAAAAAAACTTTTTAAAAATACTTTTATTTGCAATATTAAACATAAACACATTATGACAATTTTAGTTATCAGTTTTATATTTATTTTGTTTAACAACAGAAAAAATGCAATATATTTTTTAAAATAATGTGAACTTCTAGCGGCCAATTTACAAACTATATTTCTCACAGAATGATGTTGATTATATGTTGGTTGTGTGTCTGTTTGTAAGTGTGTGTTGACACACATAAAATGCTATTGTTTACGATATCTTAGGGAAATCGTGGTTGCCGCGATTTTTACTACAAAATCGAATTAATCCCTAGTGATTTTTTTCGATTTTTGCTATAAAATCTTAAATAAGATTTTGGCGATAATATACTACATATCGGATGCGAGTTTCCTTACAATGTTTCTAGCTGGGATATAATTTATTGATTGATTTGTAATAGGTTATATTATATGATAATTAATACTTAAAATACTATAACTGAATAATAATAATAAGATAATCATAATTATTATGCATAAATATGGTAAGATAATATAATTCATAATTATAGTGTTATAATCAATAATAAGATAATTTGTAGCCTGCGTCTTAAAAAATTATTTCACCCAAACTTGTTTCTTGTGGGGGGGAAATACATTTCATGGGGTTTGTGTAATTAGTAATTGTTTTCCTTTTTTTAAAATTTCAACTGGAACAAAAACGGTTGGACGCACAAAAAAATTTACTTTACATGAAATGTAGCCAATTTAATTTGCAAATGAAAAGTATTTCAGAGCTATCTTGATTGGATGACTCCTTCCCCTAAAAAATGGTCGTTAAAACCTCGTGAACGGCAAAATCGCTGAAAATTGCGATTTCGGCAAGGATTAACGGCCAAATGATCCGCCAGAGGTGAATGATACATAAGTAAAGAAATGTCCGCCTCAAAAAGTTGAACATTAATGAAGAAGTGTCATAAGTCGCTAAATCGGCTCCGTCATCCCCTAAAGGGGCAAAAAACCAAGATTTTTGAAAAATCGTTAAAAATCGTGCCTTTGGCGGCGCGTATCGGCCAAACGGTTCACCCGTGGCAGATAATGCATATGTAAAAAAAGTCTGCCCCAAAAAGTTGTACAAACTTGCTTTTGTGTTTCAATCCCAAAAAACAACTCCCTGCATGAGTTTTGGCCAAAAAAACGAAAATTGCTACTTTTTACGATTGATAACTATCAAATCCGGCTTTTAGTCGGCCACCTGTTAAAAGCTTTCTGGCCAGCCGTATGGCCTTAATGATATATCAGTATGTCTGTCTGTACCAAAGGATCGTGCTAACTGCTGAACTTATATGGTTCTCTTTTACAGTGAAGCTTCCTATAGGTTCTCAGATGGTTTTAGGCTATTTTATTTTTATTCCTTATAATAAAGTAACAGGATCTTTGTCTGTATGTCTGTCTGTACTAAAGGATCTCACAAACCGCTCAACCTATATGGTTCTCTTTTACAGTGAAGCTTCCTATAGATCCTGAGATGGTTTTAATCTATTTTATTTTTATACCTTATAATAAAGTAACAGGATCTTTGTATGTATGTATGTATGTCTGTCTGTACCAAAGGATCGTGCTAACTGCTGAACTTATATGGTTCTTTTTTTTACAATGAAGCTTCCTATAGGTCCTGAGATGGTTTTAGGATATTTCATTTTTTTCCTTATAACAAAGTAACAGGACCTTTGTCTGTATGTCTGTCTGTCTTTATCTAAGGATCTTGCTAACTGCTGAACCAATATGGTTCTTTATACACGGAAGCTTCCTGAGATGGGTTTAGGCCATTTTACCTTATTACTTTTATAACTTTCTTACTTTTTAAGCTAAAATAATGGTAAACCTATCTAAATGCACGTAAATTTAACAACAAAAACGATAACCTGGAAATAAACTAGACAGAAAGGATATCTAAAAAGATACAACACTTTTTTTTATCAAATATCATAATATTTTAATTCTTTTGAAGATAGCTGCATATAATTTAATCATAATAATAAAGTCATGTTTTTCCTTTTATTTTTGTCTGCATACAAAACGATGGATAAATTATACAACAGCATCAAGTTTTAACACCCCTCCACCCCCCTCTTACTATGATTTTTAGGGATGTGGGAGTATTTTGAGTATTTTTATTGAATTTTGTTTCATTGTTTCCAGAATAGTAGTGTTAAAACTTTTTAGCAAATAATTTTGTTTATCATCATTTGGAATGTATAATGTATATCAATTTATCATCCATAGTCTTAATCCCCTTTCATCCCTGAGAGACATAGATTATTAAAAATAATTAGTCATAAGGGATGTTAAGGGATAAGACAATGGATGATTAATTAATTTAAATCACCCAATGTAATTTAAAATGATTGGTGGAAAAGTTAAACATTGTACATTTGGAAAGCCAACAAATGATATTACTTCATGAAATATTGGGGACCAGTTTAAATTATATTCCAATGTCCCCTCCATCACTGTAAATATCTGTCATAATTATTAAAGAGAAAAAATATTTAAAGCTACAATAAAAATGGATCTTAAGGGATATGACAATGAATAATAAAATGTTATACATTCCAATGATTATAAACAAACTAATCAAAATTTAATAAATTAAGAGTTACCCATATTTTCAGAACCAACGTGGTTATAAAACTGTAATGAACTAATGATCATAAAAGCCATTAAAAACTGTAACAAAAGGACCAAATGTACAAGGGATAAGACAATGGACGATAAAATTACATATATCCCCATTAGTGATAGGCAAATTACCCCTTATGTAGATTAAATTTTTTGGTTTAAAACTTTGTTTACTACTTATTTTGAACAAACGAATCAAATAATCAAATTCAATTAAAGTACCCATATTTTTAAAATAAAATAAATGTTTATAAAACTTTGGATACCTAATGAACCAAAAGTCATAAAAACCATTATAATAAGGAACAAGTTCCATTATACCAGCTCTCTTCTTAAAGAGAGTGTGAACGTAAAAATTATCAAATCTTAACATTTTCTAAGCACATTTCACTACACTGATCAAACAAAAACGTCCTATTAACAAAAATATCCAGGAATAATGCCTTGATTTTATGGTGTTTAGGGAGAAAAAGGAAAAAACAGGGAAACTTTGAACGTTTTTGTTTCTTATAATGTTTGTGGGGGTATTTAACTTTATGATATAAAAGCCAATTAGTTTTTTTATAATTTAATAATTAGGTAATAAAGACCTATTTTAAATTCGTATTATTGACAAAAAAATACCTCACTGTCTACAAAGGCTAAAATTATAGTTTTAGCTATAGAAGGAAAAAAAGACAAATAATTGCACATTTACAGGGTGCGCCACATAAAACCGGACTTTTTCTAATTTGTGAACAAATGAACATAAAATCGTCAATTTTAAAGATTTTATTGTATTTTAAAAACTGGGAAGCTGACCAGGTATATGACTATTAAATCATTCAATATAATCGCCTTCTGGATCAATCACCGCCTCTACCCGCCTCCTAAACCGCCGGCACGCCCAAGTCAAAATGTACCTGTCCAAGCTGGCGAAGTTCTCCTTGATAGTGGCAATAAGGGAGGTCTTTGTGGTATGGGCACGTCTATTGGTGCATGCTTCAAAGTAGCTCCAGGCCCAAAAGTCCATTGAATTAAGATCGGGCTGCTGGGAGGCCCCATTCCCTTAGAAAAGTGAGTAACCGCAGGATCCAAATTCACCCAACTTTCTAGCTGCCCTTCAACACGGCGGCTCTCATTTGGGCCACAGTTGAGCTAGAACGACGTTCTATACCTTTTTAAAAATGGCATGAAGATTCAGCCAGGGTTGTCAGCGCAATCAATAGTCTAAAATGAGTTTTTAAGTTCCATATGGGTCTCTAACGTCGAGAATCAAGAAATCTTCACGATTTTTGACGTTTTTGACATTTTTAAATCTGCCACGTTTCATTTTGCCGGAGTACTACATCCTAGCCATTTGAGATAGAGAGCTGTAGTCTTTTTTATTGTCTCACTTATGTATCTAACAGTATCCCCAGAAAGTTACATAACTCTACCTTATCTACAGATGGGCTGAGGTCCGATTTAGTGGGCCATAGTCGAGAATCTCGATTATACCACCAGCGCATTTCGAATCTGCCTTGTTGCACATAAGAGCGGCCAGCTCGGAGTACGAGCCCATCTTCGTCCAAAGATTTTTATGTGCTATAAAGTCATTACCTAAGCATTTTATAGTGGGGTCAAACGTCCTGATTGGTAAAGTAGTTTTGATGCTATGGCCGTTTAAAAAAAGTCCGGTTTTATGTGGCGCACCCTGTATATAGTCCAGAAATTTTTCCCCCAATCTTCGACATAATAAAAATTGGCGGAAAAAGCCGTTTTTTATGGAAACGAGAGACAGTTTTGCCCTATCTTTGAGATTATATGAATGAGATGATGTTAAGGTTTGATAATCTGATGAGAAATTTTCTCGTTTACAGTCCCTTTAACTCTGACTCTATGTCACTAAATGTCATATATGACATTTGGCAATAATGTGTCAGGTTAGGTAATTTCCCCAACTCTGACTCTATGTCACTATATGTCATATATGACTTATAGTGTTATTGTGTCAGACTTGGTAATTTTCTCAACTCTGACTCTTTGTCACTGAATGTCATATATGACTTTTGTTAATAATGTGTCAGATTAGGTAATTTTCTCAACTCTGAATCTATGTCACTACATGTCATGTATGACTTTTGGTGATATTGTGTCAGATTAGGTAATTTTCTCAACTCTGACTCCATGTCACTAAAGGTCATATATAATGTTTGGCAACAATGTGAAAGGTTAGTTAATTTCCCCAACTCTGACTCTATTGCCTAGTTCACAAACAATTTTTAGAGGTCGACCGATTTATTCTGTAGGTCAACCTAAACAAGTACAACTAACAAATGCCTTTATAAAATCAGTCAACCTAAAGCTTCCTTAGGTCGACCTAAAATTTCCAGAGGTTGACCTATGTATTTTGTGAACTAGGCTTATGTCACTATATGTCATATATGGCTTATGGTGTTATTGTGTCAGATTAGATAATTTTTTCATTTCTGACTCTATGTCCCTAAATGTTGTATATAACTTTTGGTAACAATGTGTCAGATTAGGCAATTTCCTCAACTCTGACTCTATGTCACTAAATGTCATATATGACTTTTGGTAACAATGTATCAGATTAGGCAATTTCCTCAACTCTGACTCTATATACAAGTAGAATCAAAACCCCAAATTTGAAGCTTTCAGCTTCAATAACTAAAACATTCTAAGCATTTCAAAATTACAATTTATCTACAATGAAAATTTTTTAAAAATATAAACGCTTATGTTAAAACTTTGAAATTAAACTACGTAGCCTAGAGACATAATTATTAGCTTTTTTTGTCATAAATTTAGGTTGCCAGTTACTAATTATATACATTTTAAAAAATACCTATTTTTATAGTCAAAATCATTAAACAAAAAAAGGTTGTTTAACTTACGTTGTACCTAGAGTACTGTAGTATTTCCAGCCAATCAGAAGGCTGAATCAGCTCAATGACCAATCACAGCTGAGCTTACTTTAGTTTCATTTGTTTCTGCTATAATATAATTTCTGCTAATTTTAATGAAATACTACAGCACTCTAGGTACAACGTAAGTTAAACTAATTTTTTTGTTTAATGATTTTGACTATAAAAATAGGTATTGTTTAAAATGTATATAATTAGTTACTGGCAACCTAAATTTATGACAAAAAAAGATTATAATTATGTCTCTAGGCTACGTAGTTTAATTTCAGAGTTTTTAACATGAGCGTTGAAAATTTAAAAAAATATTTCATTGTACATAAATTGTCATTTTAAAATGCCAACAACTTTTTTGTTATTAAAGCTGAAGGCTACAAATTTGGGGTATTGGATCTACTTGTAACAGTCTTTCAATAGTTAAAGCGTGGTATTTCTTGCAGGTTTCCTATAAGCAATTTTCTCAACTCTGACTCTATGTCAATACATGTGATATATGAATTCTGGCAACAATGTGTCAGATTAGGTAATTTTCTCAACTCTGACTTTATGTCACTAAATGTCATAGATGACTTTTGGCAATAATGTGTCAAATTAGGTAATTTCCCCAACTCTGACTCTATGTCACTAAATATCATATATGACTTTTAATGATATTGTGTCAGATTATGTAATTTCCCCAACTTTGACTCTATGTCACTAAATGTCATATATGACTTTTGGTAATATTGAGTCAGAATAGTTAATTTTCTCAACTCTGACTCTATGTCACTAAGTGTCATATATGACTTTTGATGACATTGTGTCAGATTAGGTAATTTTCTCAACTCTGACTCTATGTCACTAAATGTCATATATGACTTTTAGTGATATTGTGTCAGATTAGGTAATTTCCCCAACTCTGACTCTATGTCACTAAATATCATATATGACTTTTGGTGATATTGTGTCAGATTAGGTTATTTTCTTTACTCTGACTCTATGTCACTAAATGTCATATATGACTTTTGATGATATTGTGTCAGATTAGGTAATTTCCTCAACTCTGACTCTATTTCACTAAATGTCATATATGACTGTTGGTAACAATGTGTCATATTAGGTAATTTTCGCAACTCTGACTCTATGTCACTAAATATCTTATATGACTTTTGGTGATATTGTGTCAGATTAGGTAATTTTCTCAACTCTGACTCTATGTCACTAAATGTCATATCTGACTTTTGGCAACAATTTGTCAGATTAGGTAATTTTCTCAACTCTGACTCTATTTCACTAAATGTCATATCTGACTTTTGGCAACAATGTGTCAGATTAGGTAATTTCCCCAACTCTGACTCTATGTCACTAAATATCATATATGACTTTTGGTGATATTGTGTCAGATTAGGTAATTTTCTCAACTCTGACTCTATGTCATTAAATGTCATATCTGACTTTTGGCAACAATGTGTCAGATTAGGTAATTTCCTCAACTCTGACTCTATTTCACTAAATGTCATATATGACTGTTGGTAACAATGTGTCATATTAGGTAATTTTCGCAACTCTGACTCTATGTCACTAAATATCATATATGACTTTTGGTGATAATGTGTCAGATTAGGTAATTTCCCCAACTCTGAATGTATGTCACTAAATGTCATATATGACTTCTAGTAACATTGTGTCAGATTAGGTAATTTCCCCAACTCTGACTCTATGTCACTAAATGTCATATATGACTTTTAGTGATATTGTGTCAGATTAGGTAATTTTCGCAACTCTGACTCTATGTCACTAAATGTCATATATGACTTTTAGTGATATTGTGTCAGATTATGTAATTTTCTCAACTCTGACTCTATTTCACTAAATATCATATATGACTTTTGGCAATAATGTGTCAGATTAGGTAATTTCCCCAACTCTGACTCTATGTCACTAAATGTCATATATGACTTTTAGTAACATTGTGTCAGATTAGGTAATTTCCCCAACTCTGACTCTATGTCACTAAATGTCATATATGACTTTTAGTGATATTGTGTCAGATTAGGTAATTTCCCCAACTCTGACTCTATGTCACTAAATGTCATATATGACTTTTAGTGATATTGTGTCAGATTAGGTAATTTTCTCAACTCTGACTCTATTTCACTAAATGTCATATATGACTTTTGGCAATAATGTGTCAGATTAGGTAATTTCCCCAACTCTGACTCTATGTCACTAAATGTCATATATGACTTTTAGTGATATTGTGTCAGATTAGGTAATTTTCGCAACTCTGACTCTATGTCACTAAATGTCATATATGACTTTTAGTGATATTGTGTCAGATTATGTAATTTTCTCAACTCTGACTCTATGTCACTAAATGTCATATAT
The DNA here is from genome assembly GCF_053477335.1 of Acartia tonsa. Taxonomy (NCBI): domain Eukaryota; kingdom Metazoa; phylum Arthropoda; class Copepoda; order Calanoida; family Acartiidae; genus Acartia; species Acartia tonsa. The sequence continues at coordinate 6,833,864 of NC_137265.1, read as the reverse complement.
GACTTTTAGTGATATTGTGTCAGATTAGGTAATTTTCGCAACTCTGACTCTATGTCACTAAATGTCATATATGACTTTTAGTGATATTGTGTCAGATTATGTAATTTTCTCAACTCTGACTCTATTTCACTAAATGTCATATATGACTTTTGGTGATAATGTGTCAGATTAGGTAATTTCCCCAACTCTGAATCTATGTCACTAAATGTCATATATGACTTTTAGTAACATTGTGTCAGATTAGGTAATTTCCCCAACTCTGACTCTATGTCACTAAATGTCATATATGACTTTTAGTGATATTGTGTCAGATTAGGTAATTTTTGCAACTCTGACTCTATGTCACTAAATGTCATATTTTACTTTTAGTGATATTGTGTCAGATTATGTAATTTTCTCAACTCTGACTCTATTTCACTAAATGTCATATATGACTTTTGGCAATAATGTGTCAGATTAGGTAATTTCCCCAACTCTGACTCTATGTCACTAAATGTCATATATGACTTTTAGTAACATTGTGTCAGATTAGGTAATTTCCCCAACTCTGACTCTATGTCACTAAATGTCATATATGACTTTTAGTGATATTGTGTCAGATTAGGTAATTTCCCCAACTCTGACTCTATGTCACTAAATGTCATATATGACTTTTAGTGATATTGTGTCAGATTAGGTAATTTTCTCAACTCTGACTCTATTTCACTAAATGTCATATATGACTTTTGGCAATAATGTGTCAGATTAGGTAATTTCCCCAACTCTGACTCTATGTCACTAAATGTCATATATGACTTTTGGTGATATTGTGTCAGATTTGTTTGCATTGCCAAAAATGAGAAAATAACCTGACATAATGTCACTAAATTTCAGATTGAAATCTGAACTTTGGTCAAATTTTGTCATATCTGAACTTTGGTAACAAAGAGTCATATTGAGACAGATTTAAATCTGAAATCTAGTGACTGTGGATTTCTAATCTGACCGAAAAGGGGTAAAAACTACTAGGGGAGTTAAATTTATGTACATTAAAAAGTAATTTTTGATCATTTAAAGAAAAGGAATTAGGTTAAGCAAGTATGTTTAAAGTATGTAGGAAGGGGACATTGGGCTGTTTATTTCACTAGTCACCAATGTTTTATAAAAACGTTTTCTTATTCGTTGGCTTGGGACCTTATTGAATTTTGTTTGATTGTTTCATTAAGTTCAGTGTCCAAACGTTTGAACCACTAATTGTAATCTATAAACGGGGTAAATTTGTGTACTATCAACGAGGATGTACATCTACTTATCAGCCATTGTCTTAACCCTTTAGATCCCTGACCTATATCTGAAATAATATTCTATTTTATTTTCAGCGTCTAACTACCTATCTCCGCAGAACCCGCTAATCCCCCTGGGTTCCAAGCAATCTTCGTCTACCCGAGGTGGAAGTGGCGGCCCCAAAATTCCAGGATTCGGAGGATTCTTTCCAGAACAGTCAGCATCCAATTATGCTCCAGGTAAAAAAGATGTTTTTCACAGGGAAGAAGAGGACATTGTGCTGTTTATTACACAAGTCCCCATTTTTTATAATAACGTTTTCTCATTCATTGACTTAACAACTTTGGGGACTTTTTAAAAAATTTTATTGGTTGATTCATTAAGTTGAGAGTCCAAACCTTTCAACCACTAATTGTAATCTACAGAAGAGGTTATTTGGTTTATCATAATTGGGGATGTACAGCGTCTTATCTATTTGGATCCCCTGTGTTTTACAATAGAATTTGTTGAAAACACAGCATATCTGAAATCAAGTCCTAAAATTATTTTTAAATTCTTATTCTGCCTATTAAATTCGGACAAACTGCAAAGTGTTGATGTTCGTTTGTCCTTCCGTCTGAATTTAGAGCTTTGAGGTTATATTCGATTAATACTGAAACTTTGTATGGATGGTCCAATGACAATGTTCTTGGTATTTTTCCTTAAAATTTGTATCAGTACTTTCTGCCAGGGATCAAAAGGGATAAGAAAATGGCCGATGGATTTGTGTACATTCCCATGGATGATAAACAGAATTACCCCTTCTGTAGATTAAAATTAGTGGTGGAAACGTTTGGAGACTTAACTTATTGAACCAACCAATCAAAATGCAATAAGGTCCCTAAAGTTGCCAAGCCAACGATTATGAAAACGTCAATATAAAACTTAAGGGATGAGTGTAATAAACAGCCCAATGTCCCCGCCCTCCATGTCTGACTTTCTTCGGGTTTAAATAGGCTTTTCGCGCTAATTTTCTTCGGAATAAACGTGCTTATTTAAAATTATGCTTTTGATAAAGAATTTCTTATCTGATTTTTTTGTTATTACAATGACTATCATTTTTAAAAATTACTTTTCACATTATGTAAAATATCTTTTTAAATGAAAAGCTTTTCTATAAATAGGGTCGGTCCGTCCGTCCGGAAACAATAGCTTTTTTTGTTAATTTAAGTGTGTTAGAATTGTCATATCAATTTCAAACTTTGCACGGTGATTCCTGTAGCAGTTAAGTACGATTTAAAAACCGTAGCAACTCTCTAATCGTTACCAGAATTTCCGTACGTCCATTTTCAACATGTTGATTTTCATTTTGTGTGTGAAGGAAAAAAATTTTCAAAAATTACTATAAAGCATTCTATTTAAGTTAGAGAGGCAATTTCTTTCTGTTTCTTATCCTTTGATATAGTTGATTATTTTGATAAGTGAATGGCACATTTCAAAATCATGCTTATTTTTAGGAGGAATGCCGGGGCTTAGTCAATCCTTCATGAGCAAAGCTGGAGCCCTACCAGAATTAGACAGGCATAAACTATCACTCAGCCAGGCAGATCTAGACTCACACAAATCCTTGACTGGCCTCACTGATGTGGAGAGATATAACCAAGCTTTGCTTCATCAGAATACAATGAAAGATGCCCAGTCGATGCTTCATAGGAATGGACATTTAATTAGCGTTAGTTAAAACTATTAATCCTATCTATAATACAAAGTAGAACGATGTCTGTTGGTCTGTCTGTTTGTTTGTTTGTAGCGAAGGATCTCGCTAACCGCTGAACCGATCGGGTTCTACTTTACAAGGTAGCTTCTCATAGGTCCCGGGAAGGTTTATAACTATTTTCTTGAGGGGTGGGACACCCCCAACCCCCCAAAAAAATTTAAAATACCCCCCCCCCAAGACAATATTAAAAAAAATTTTCTTCTTAAAACTAAAATTAAAATAGTGGGGTCGACTACCCCCCTCCCAACAAAAAAAAATCCCCCCCAAAAAAAATTTTTTGTTTTCAAAGTTTTCTTTTAAATCTAAAATACGAAAAATTGGTTTGATTACACCTCTTGGGGCAAAGCCCCTAGAGACTAGGGGCGAAGCCGCTAGTTCTACGATATATAGTTTACCTATTTTACTCTTCTGCTCGTCTTTTGTCCTTGTTTGTCATGATTTCGTTTGAAAATATTTCATTAAAAAAGTACTAAATAGTATGAATTTTTGCAAAAATTATTAGCATTTTTTCATCGTTAGAAGCACTGCATCTCCATAGATGTTCTTTTCCCTCCCTCACTTTCACATGTGTATATTATGAAGGGGTATATAAAAAATTAAGTATTTACTAGTTTTTGTATCCTAACATTCCTGGGTTTTTAAGAATGTGCATAAGAAGGCCTGATAGGATATAAGTCATCATAGATTAATTATATAATTAAATTGTAATTGAGTGTTATAAAGGCTTCAAAAGTTCAATTCAATTAATTTTATAATTGAAAAGCACTTCGCTACAACGGTATAATCATCCTTGATGTTATTCGTTATAAATATTTATTAATAAAAATTCTAAAAAAAATGAACACAGACAAGCACATAGGATCAACAAGTGTAATTTAATGTAAAATGAAAACTTAGTTTTCCACTTATCAAGAATAAAAGTTACTTAAAATATTAACTATGATTTTGTATTTAAAAAAAATGTATTTTATAATAATGATTTATCAAACTTGTGATAAAAGTTTGTTTAATCAGTTTTTAGTAAATGTTAGACTTACAAGATTTTGATAATTTGAGTGAAAAGAACTCTCTTTAAGTAATGATTTACGCTCCAAGGGTGATTTTTTATATACACCATGAAATCAAACGATATACTCTATAATCTTTAACTTTCATATGGTGAATTGAAGATTTAAAAAGTTTAAATGTACCATTTATGACAGAAAATATGGAGATTTTTCAGCATCAAGCGGGGCAGGTTTTCAGCCAGTTTTCATTCCAAACTCCCAGGACAATATGGCTAATTCAGGTAATACCTTTACAAAATTAAAAGAGTAGAAGGGAAATTTTAATTACAGGATATGTAGACATTTTTTAAAAATCCTAATATATTTGTATCAAATCTATGGATCTGAATGCATAAGACAATGGATGATAAATTGATGTACAGCCTAAATGATGATAGACAAATTAAATCCTTATGTATATTGAAATTATTGGTTGAAAAGTTTGGATATTGCTAGTTTGATCCAGCAAACCAACCATTAATTTTCTAATGAATTCAATGAATGTAGTTTAAAGTTTATGTCTCAGTTTTATAATAGTTCTATATTCTCTGTATTCATTATGTTATGCATTTAGAACTGAGTTTTATCTGAAAGAATTTAAAGTATTAAATAAATAACTACGAAGTTTAGTATTTTCATTTTGTAAGAAAGAAGATTATCTTTTAAAATTTAAATGAATTAGATAATTAGACGAAAAGGTTAAATTTTTTATATAATCAAACCTACACTTTTCTCCAGAAAACTTATACATTAAGATACAATGAAATTCATATTTTTTCAGCTTTTTAAAAATAATTTAACAATAGTTTGAGAAATTTTTACATTTAGGTTTTAAATCAGCCACTGCATATGGGCACAGCAAACCATTTCAACCCTATGACCCATTAGCTGTCCAACCCTATGACCCATCAGCTGTCCAACCCTATGACCCATCAGCTGTTCAATCTCAACAGTTGTATGAGCAAAGTGTACACGCAGCAGTGTTGCCAGATGCAAATACTTATGGCCAACAGCCTGCTAATAATTTTGGAAACCAAGGTAAACTTGAAATAATAAAAGTTTAAAATTAGTATCAACAGAGTTTCTTTTAAAAATCTATAACCCACAAAAAGCAAAAGGCAACAATTTTGAATTTTTAAAAATCTTTTGTAAGTTGTTTACCCTGAAGTCTTTTTTTTCATATTCCTGACCATGTAAAATATTAATTCTAAAGTTCAAACAAACAAAAAAATCAAGCAATGACAAAAGTCAAAATCATGTTATTAACAGGAAAGCTGTTTCAACTCTCTTGTGAATTTTTAACTGTAAAATAGTTTAAATAGGTTCTTTACATTTAGATATACTTTAAATTTTGTGCTAAAATTTTTTTTGCAGGTTACACTTTTAATGTTGAAACATCCAACAACAAGGTTCAAACATCCCTTCAGTATCCACCAGAGTTGATACAATATGACCCCAATCAACACCTGCGCCACCAACCCCAACCTCCACTAGAATATGGCCATGACAGCGAGGCAAATTCTGGCAACATATTTTTCTCTGTGTCCAGTGACCTGGCCGGGAAGCATGGGGGTAGTGAACAGTTGGCTGGGTATAGTGTAGACAATGCTGCAGTGTCCACTAAGAAGCCGAATATTGAGATTGAGGATTATACTCAAGAGGCTGATGAGAGTAAGGTACGTTCAAGCAGAAGACAAGGACAATTATGTTCATACCAAGGGATGCAGTGAGTATTGGTGCAAAAATATGACGTAACAAAAAAAATTAGCCAATGAGAGTCCACTATAAATTTTACCATTGGTCAATAACGGCCTCTCATTGGCTAATTTTTTTTGTTACGTCATATTTTTTGTACCAATACTCACAGCATCATACCAAGGGGAAGGAAAATATAAATAAAACTATTGGTAGATTTAATTTTCAAACTATTACTGTACATATAAGATATTAAAAATGGCAAAATAGGCTTCAAACATTTTGCTAAGGTTAAAGTGTCATTAATAGTTTTCTTTTAGAAATTTATTTTTTTGGTGGATTTTTTTTGTGGTGGGGGACTTGACATTTCCAGGCGAGAGGGTATTCCACTCGCCAGGAAAATAATGATAAAATATTGTTTTGTCTTTCCCTGAATAGTAAAACTAAACATCCAGACCGACGGAAGATCTTCATAATTCATTTATTTAGAATGGTGACTATAAAGTATATTATGAGTATTACTATGAAGACGCCCCTCCTGAAAGTAGTCTGACCAAGAAAGATATACCAAATCCAAACCCTACTGAAACATATACATCTATTCAGGTGATTTTTTCCACTATTTATTACACTAGTCCCCAAAGCCTTATAATAACGTTTTCTTATTCGTTGGCTCAACAACCTTGGGGGCTTTTATTAAATTTTGATTGGTTGCTTTATTTAGTTTCAACCACTAATTGTAATCTACACAAGGGGTAATTTTGTGTATCATTATTGGGGATGTATAATTTATTTGCAACTGTCTTATCCCTTTAGATTCCTGGATTTATATACATTTTAGAAATTAATTTTAACAGAAAATTTTCCAATTTTATTTGCAAAATCCTTTAAATTTAAAAATATATATTTATTTTTTATGTAATAAAGGTTGTTGGAGGCGATGTTGAAAGTCCAAATCAAGGAGTAATTCTTTCACAAAGCGTTCAGGTGCAAATTTATCGCATTTGTTATTTATATATTTTTATATATATGAGTTCAGCTTTGCAATTTCCTATTTAAAGTAAAAGGATGTTTGTCTTCATTTTTGTACTGTTGAACCGTTATCATTTTCTTTACAGTTTAGCTTTTCAAAGGTCCTGGGAAGGTTTATACAGACAGAAATCGCCCCTAGGAAAAAAATGACCCTCCCCCTCAATTATTTTTTTTACTTTTTCTTATAAATACTAAAATTAAAAATAGGGGTTTAATTTCACTTCCCCCACCTCCCGTGCCCTAAGAGGCTTTTGGGGCGTAACTTCTATTTAAGTAACAATGTAAATTTTATTACAAGGATAAGCTAAATGCAGAGATGGGAAGAACTTCTGTGAATAATGTTGAAGAACAAGGAAGCACATCTACAAAAAGGATAGACACAGGAACTACAACACTTTATGATACAAGAAAAGCTCAGGTGAAGATCTTTAATAGCCACTAAAAACTATTAACATCCTTATTATACTACAGTTACAAATAAATACTGTTAGCAGGTATAAAATTGATGAAATTAATTTAGGAAAAACTGCTGCAAGATTCTGCCAGTGTTTATGAAGTAGCCTCAAAGGTAAAAATCTATTATCAAAACTAATTTAAAAAAAAAAATTATTTTGACAAAATCCAAAATTGAACTGTTAAGAATGGGTCTCCGTAGGGCTTCAGTTCTCTTCTTAAACTTTTTTTTTGTCATTCAAAAAACAGATATTAGAGTATATAAACATATATATATATATATCGTTTTGTAGTTGTCCGCGGATAGAAAAAAAATATGAATTTATGGTTAATTCACAAATATTTTTATTTAGATGCCCCCTGGTGATATAAATATAGAAGTAACTCATAAAGGAAGCCCACTGAGCCTAGAACCACAAATTGTCGGGCCTGAGGTACCAGTTAATATTTGATACTAAAGTACAAGCAAACAAACTTTACATTTCTATAAAAAATGTACCGTTCTCTTTGAGGATTTAAGATGTAAAATGTTTCCGTTTAATAGAAACTATTATAATAATAGCAAAACTAACAGGTATTTGCCTTTAACTTCTTATTTTCTTTCCATTTTTTTATATAGAATTATTGTCATTTAGAATTTAAAAACAAGACGAAGCCCAATCTGTCCCACTTTCAGCAAGACGATTCCCTTTTCTCCCATCTCCTTTGAAGAGATTTTCTTTCCCCCCCCCTTCCCTTTTTCTTTTCCCTTTGTATGACGTCATATAGGAATCGTCTTGCTCAAAAGTGGGACAGATTGGGCTTCGTCTAAAAACAATTTTGTATGCTGGAGCTTTTTTAATGCCTGTAACAAAAATGACGTCATATGGCCTGCCATTGGTCTGGTCATTTGTATTGTATAACGTCATTTTTTTATTATGGCCTATGAGCTCCTTCTTAGACTTCTTTTGATTCTCTACTTATGGATATTAAATTTTAGGTTCTAAACTCTGGAACAGATTCTGGACCTGAAGTAACAATAACAAAAGAAAGTGTAATTCCCACTAATATTCTTAATTCTATGGTAAGATATTTTTTTAATTGCGGAAAAGAGAAACTGTCTTGAATCTAAAAGAACAGTGGACGATAAAATGACCTACAACTCAAAATCATGGATAGAAAAGTATGTACACTAATAAACCACTAAAGCTTTTAATTAAACAAAGGGCAATTTTACCCCTTTCTGACAAATTTATCCCTGGTCTAGTAGTTCAAGGACAGACAAAAAGACATCATACTTACTTTATATCAAGAACCAAAATTAACCAACAGAATCATTTTGAAATTTAGGTTACACCCAAAGTGACAATAACTTCTGAGCAAGTTCTTCCCGGGCTTTCTGGTGTAGGTGGCCCTGCAGGGGTGGGTGGTGGCCCCACAGGGATAGAGGATGGACCAACCTACACTTATGAATATGTTTATGAATACGAGGAAAGTTTGAACATTTTTTTGATATCTTAATTTGCAGTTCAGCAACTCTTTATTGAATGCTCTTGACTCTGTAACTGCTAATATTAAATTTTTTATTCTTACTGTAATATTTATTTTTTTGTGATTTCTCTTGTGAGGGTGGTGGTACTCTCCCCCCAAATAATAGTTATAAACCTTCCCAGGACCTTTGAGAAGCTACACTGTGAAGGAGAACACGATCGGTTCCTTGGTTAGCGAGATCCTTCGGTACACACAAACAGATAGACAAAAAGACATCCTGTTACTTTTTTTTAATGATTATAATCGATTATTCTTTTCTTGAAATAGGTTATTTCCTTGTTACAGCTGCTTTATTTGATACTACAACATAATATTTATTGGACTTAATAATCAGGGAGTAAGGGAGGGCCAATGGGCAATTAATTCAATTTAAGAGTTTTCGCTGAAAGACCATGAAATCCAGATTTATCCAGAAAATGTGTTAAGGAAATTTTAAAGGGGGTGTTAATAAAACTTAGAAAACTAGAAAATAAGAAAAAAGTTCCAAGAAAAAAAGCATTCATTTGAAAATTAGATTACCAGCACATCAGACTGGCGTAACCATTCTGTAATTAATTACTAGAAAAATCATCCCTGGAACCCGTTCAACCTCATAGCCCTACAACCCCAAATTGTAAGAGTTCTTAGATTGTTTATTACACAAATATCACAATAAAGTTTTTATCTATGAAATGATATTTTCTGTAGGAAAAAATTTGTAAATCAGCAATCTCATAACAAATTAAGTTTATTGATACTCGTCTGCTATATTCAAAACTAACATTGCGAGTTCGCGGCATTTGTTGCACTAGTACTCAAAGTCAGTCAGATCCTGCTAAATTCTAACTCATTCCCTTTAAGCCAGTACCAAAAGTCTGAGCCTCCTAAAAATTGTATATTCGATCCATTGTCCCCTCCCATACTCCCTGCTTAATAATCCTATTTGAAATAAAATAAAATGTTTAAACTTGATAGGACGATTATTACGATGATGAAAATGGTGAGAATGAGATAACGACAAATGGGCACCAAATGATATCGCCAGTAACACCAGGTTAACTTTGATTATATCAATTTTAATCACTAAATTGTTGAATTTTTGGGGGTGGTGGAGGGGTGGAGGTTATACAGTTATCGTTTAGCATACAGTGAACTTTTTAAAGTCTTAAATCTCTCCTAAAATGGGAAGCTAATGTAAGCTTATTTTCATTCATAATATCACTATTGTGATGTGTAATATGTTTCTTGATAATGTTCCTTTTTCTAATATAAACAGTAAGGTTTCGTGATTTTCTAGTAAGATAAAAATTTAATCATATGTATGTTTTTTATACTCACAAAAACTCTATAAATCTTTTGTTTATTTTTTAGGTAGCAATAAAGTTGAAGGTTCAGAACCCCAAGCAAACTATGTTTATAGCAGCAATCCTGTAGAACAACTCACTAGCAACTCTTTGTATGCTAACCAACCAACTAGCACTAGGAGACAAGATATAGGTAAATATACTCTTTGTATGCTAACCAACCAACTAGCACTAGGAGACAAGATATAGGTAAATATACTCTTTGTATGCTAACCAACCAACTAGTACTAGGAGACAAGATATAGGTAAATATACTCTTTGTATGCTAACCAACCAACTAGTACTAGGAGACAAGATATAGGTAAATATACTCTTTGTATGCTAACCAACCAACTAGTACTAAAAGAAAAGATATAGGTAAATATACTCTTTGTATGCTAACCAACCAACTAGTACTAGGAGACAAGATTGGAAGGATGATTCCAACATATCTAAACTTACTTGAATAAGTAAATTTCTGGCAAATTTGCCTCATTTTTATTTTTTTAGGATATCTGACTGGTGGGGATGGGGGAGGAGTGAGACAAGGTCCCCTCCTCCCAGAAATGGGCTACACACCTCCAACTCCATTTCCAGCGTTCAGGTAAATACCACGGATACAGGGATAGGACAAAGAATGATAAATTGTACTTTTTTTAATATTTAAGCGGAGAATGATTTGTATATTGAAATGCTAAAAATTTTGCAACATCAACAGTTTGTATTAAGTGGATTTTTTAGTGTGATAGAATAGATATTTCAAAATTTTGTATCTTTGGCTAATTTTATTGTATTTCTTAGATCTACATCAGTGGGTTATGACGATGCCTATCTAAGTAACAGGTAAATAAATTGATATGTTAATACTTGTACATTTTCATGTTCTCTAGTAAAGTGGAACTCGCAGCGGGTTAAAAATCACGAACCTCTTTACCCCATCCTCTTTCACTCCTACTGGATGGACGAAATGACCAAGAAATGAGTTCCATGCTAGCAACCAAAATTGTCGACAATTTTTCCTTGTCAATATCCATGTATATACGATATCCATTGGTACAAATACAAATAAATAAGAAAATTTTGCTTTAGTGTTCATATTTTTATACCTGATGATATTTAAAACAAGGATGACAACATCCATAAGTAGCTAAGCTCAAAAAACATGGAAGAACATCCAGAATGAACTATAGAGTATTTAAATACAAAATAAAAATTTATATAAATCACGAAAGTTTGCAGAATTTGAATTTATTTGATCCTTGAAAATTTTAGACTTTTATCTTTAATAGGAATCGAGAAAATCATGAAAACTTAAAAATCTAGGAATCGATCTAGCACCCCAATTAATTGACATATCGCAATGAAACTGTGAAGATATGAAGAATGATAACTTATTTAATCCCTAAAAAATTCAACTGTCTATCTTTTATAGGAGCCGAGTACATCACTTTTCCCCTAAAACGTTTTAGACATACATACAGACATACAGACGGACATTTCAAATTCAAATTATAGAGTAGCTTCGCTACTAAAAAAAACTAACTCTAATTTGATTTAATGTTAAAATAACAATACTTTGAAAATTTAGCTTTTTTCATAAAAGCCAAGCGTCTGGGAATATAATCGAATTTGTTAAATTAGGCGTGCAGAAATGGCGGTGGATATGATGTATGGTCGACAGGGCCGGGCCAGATCTTCCACAATTTCTAATCCGGGACTCGTACCAAGAACAGCCAGGACAGGTATAATATATCATTCTCATTTTTTTAGGATTTTAAACAGGTACAGATTTTTGTTAATTTTAAATTATGTCATTGTCTACCTACCATGAATTTGAGGGGTGTGTCACGGTAAACAAGGTTAGGGGTCCCCCCCCCCCCCTAAGAAAAACCCTCTGCAAGCCACTGCGTAAAACCCTCTACTTTAAATTTCTTACTGCATCTACACATGCCCATGCATAGTGGATTTCTTAATTCATTTTAAACTTTGACTTTGTAAAGCAACAATATTTAAAAAGCTATTTTGAAAATAATAGTTTAGAACTATCCTATCCTATTATATAAAGAAGGAAGCGTTTTTTGTCTGTCCCGAAGGATCTCGTTAACCGCTAAACCGATATTGTTCTTCTTTACAGTGAAGCTTCTTATAGGTTCTGGGAAGGTTTTAAACTAATTTTGGGGAGGGTGTCTTCTTCCCCTCCCCCCCAAAAAATATTTTATTACTCTTTTAAATCTCAAATTTAAAATGGGATTAGGTCAACTTTTCCCTCTCCTACCTTAAGAGATACTATAGCAGATCCATGGTCCAGAGACAACCTGGATAATATGCCAGTAATTATTCTAAAAATTATTTATCTATGCTTATTTAGGAGATACTATAGCTGATCCATGGTCCAGAGACAACCTGGATAACATGCACTCAGATGTTGACAACCACGCTGATAATAATGTTGAACTTAAACAACTTGATCATTCTAATGGAAATAAGGTATATATCTCATTAATAAGCATTAAGCACTTTAGAAAGATTTTAGGGCTAGGCAGCCGCAGACACTTCTATTCAAGTATTAAAGCAAGTATTAGCAAAAGGGTATTCCCTCTCAGCCGCGCGGCTGCTGACCCATGGGATATTTTATAAGATTAAAATTTCTGGCTTGAATTGAAATTATCAGAAACCCGTCATAGGTAGAAATTTTAGTGGAGGAACAGACTCCTATGTTTAAATCAGAATTTTCTACCAGTTTAGAAATTGAGAAAAAAAAATTGACTTCAATGTTGAATAACTTAATTTTCTAATTACTTTTATTAAAGCAAGTTTACTTTTTGATAGAATTTTTTAATACACAAATTTTTCGACTTATGCAAGGCGTTTGATTGAATGTTTCGTCGACATGCATAAAAGCTGACTGATATTAGACAATTTATTGTCTCACATGAAAATGAGTTTCATAAAACTCTTTTAGAATGAATTTGAAAAAAAAACTTTGTTTCTCTTAAAGATTAAAAAGTACAAATTGTTCTCTATTACGTAATTTGAAAATATTTTTTACATTTTTAGGATTCTGGTTGGTATTACGATCAGTACAATACAGTTGCGGACAGTAAACATCCACCACACAGTAGGGGAGCTGCTCATACAGTTCATACCAATAATATCATCTTTACTATTTCAGTGATATTTGTGATTACAAATTACTTTATTTGAAACAAGTGGATATGCCCATAGTGGCCTCTAAGGGCACTTGAGAAGGCGATAGTTGAATTTGATCACCAAATTTTTTTTACTTTATTTGAAATTGGAGCAAAAAAATGTAAATTCAGAATAGATAATTTAGATCTCATAATGGTAAAAAGGGCAAACAACAATTTTTATAGGTAAATCATTTCTTGGTTTCAAAATTTAATATGTTTTCTAATTTCAAAAAACTGAAGGCATTTTCTCGTATTCATTCAAATCTGGTGGATAAGAACCGGTTCTCATCCATATGAAAAAATATATGTATTATATCCAGCTTTCTACGAAATATAAAAATGTACAATCATAAGATTAAAAACCATTTTTTTTAGCCTATGCCTTCGGCACCTTGGGGCTAAAAAACTAGTTTTAATCTTATAACTGTACATTCTATATCCGTGGAAAGCTGTTTATAATATGATGCGAAAAAAAACTATTATTGTATATTTATAAAAAATGTTTTACTTGATTTGACAATATAAAATAATATCTACATACAAGATACAACAAAAATGCATCCAGATGAAACAACAAAATTTCTCCCCTCCCCTAACCTACCTTATATTATTTGCCAAAACCCTTACCTATTTACCAAACACTTTAATTAAAAATTTACCGATTTTTAGGTAGATTTGTTTGATTAGCTAATTTGATCACAAAATTACATACGAAAACATTAGTTTTCAAACAGATTTCAATGCATAATTTTTATATAATAAAATTAAAGAAAGAAAATGTATATCCTCTTTTCATGGTAATTTGGCATTAAAAAGGATATCCAAAGAACCTTTACCTTTCTTCTTTTTTCATCCTTGTTAAGGGAATTACTTTTTTTAAGGAACAATTTTCTCCCACCAAATTTACATAGAAACAAGCATTCAAGAATTGATAAGCATTAAATGTTGATACAGTCCTTTGAACCAAACAATCGACTACCCCTTTTCTGGTAGTATTTTTTTTCAATGGGGCGGATGGACTATCCTTTCCCTTTTTTACCTAACCTAACCTAAAATTATCAGCAAATCTAAAATTAAACAAAAAAGATTAGTTTTTGATTCAAAAAATGCCAATAAAAATTGTCAATTTTGAAATTATCCTAAATAAAAGTTTTTTGATGTCCCTAACTGTAAATAGTCTAAATAGCTTTTTTTTCATAACAAATACATTATTATTGTTTTCTTAGGTTTCTGTTATTTATAGAGATAAGATATTATAATATGTTTTACTAGAAAAATATCATAATAATATTTCAAGAATGTATTCTTATGTACAGTAATTAGTTAAGTTTTATTTTTATATTTTTGTACAAGTTTGTTATAAAAACTGTTGATGTTATAATGTTTTTTTTTGCATATTTTATTTTAGTGTATTGTATATTTATTTGTATTTATCATTACAAATTTTAATAAATAGTTTTTGTAGAATTAGTTTATCTTTTTGTAAATGGTTGGTAATTTGATTTTTTGGTAATTTAATTATCGCTTGATATTACTTTAAATTTTGCGTTGTTAATATATCAACATTAAAAAATCGAATCAAGGATTACATCATCCACAAGTAGCGAAGCACATGCATCAAAACCATAAGTGGACAAACTGACAGCATGTTAAATAACAGATGTTTAATTGTGATACAAAAAGAGAGAGAATATGCGACAATTTATTTTTAAATCACGAAACCTTTACAAATAAATAATTGTTTTATTTGTACAGCCGAGAAAAGCACATTTCACTTACAGCCCTATGAATTAACAGACAGACGAAAATATCATGAACATAAAAGCATTTTATCCTTATAATAAAGTAACAGGATGTTTGTTTTTTTGTCTGTACCAAAGGATCTCGCTAACCGCTGAACCGATCGGGGTTCTCCCGGGAGGGTTTATAACTATTTAGGGGGAGGGTACCACCACCCTACCAAGAGAAATCACAATTTTTAAAAATATTCTCGTAGAGACTTGAACGCAATATAGACATTGGAAAAAAAAAGTAGAAATTGGTTTTGGGATTCAACTCCCCCCCTATTCCTGTGACTCTAGGGGCGGATCTACTAGTGTTGAATATTGTATT
The DNA here is from genome assembly GCF_053477335.1 of Acartia tonsa. Lineage (NCBI taxonomy): Eukaryota > Metazoa > Arthropoda > Copepoda > Calanoida > Acartiidae > Acartia > Acartia tonsa. The sequence continues at coordinate 6,818,464 of NC_137265.1, read as the reverse complement.
AATGAAAACTAACAACATTGTATGTTAACACAAAGCTTACATATTAAGAGAGATGGTTGGAAGCATAGACGTCCAAGGGGGGGGGGGGTAATGGGGCGATTACCCCCCTCCAAATGAATTTGGGGGTAACGTAGGCACCCCCAAAAATTTTTTTATTTTACCCCCCCCCATTTAAAATTTACCCCTACCCTGGGGGTGCCGTAAGCACCCCCAACCATTAAGGAGGGGGTATTTACCCCCCCAAAATAGAAAATCTCTAACAAAAAAAATTTTTGCGCGCTTCGTGCGCATTTTTAATACTAAATTTTTGATAAAATTTAAATTACCCCCCCAAAAAATTTTACCCCGGGGGTAAATTTTAGGGGGGGTAAACAAATTTTACCCCTGCCAACAGATTTCAGGGGGGTAATTACCCCCCCCAAGCAAATTTTACCCCCGGGGTAAAAATTTTGGGGGGGGGTAAAAAAAATTTGTGGCGCGCTTCGCGCGCCATTTCCCCCCCCCCCCCAAAACCGAATTACCCCCCCCTTAAAAATTTTTTACCCCCTCCAAAATAAAAAGCTTGGACGCCCCTGGTTGGAAGGGAAATGAACGGATAAGACAATGGCCAATAAATTGATATACATCCCCAATGATGACACAAAATTACTCCTTCTCTAGATTAAAATTCGTGGTCGAAATTTTGAACACTCAACTTAATAAACCAACCAATTAAAATTATGTAAAAGTATCCAAAGTTGGTAAGCCAACGAATAAGAAAACGTTCTTATAAAACTTTGGGGACTTATGTAATTAATAGCCTATTGTCCCCTCGTTCTCTTTCTCTCTCTCTCTCTCTCTCTCTCTCTCTTTCTCTCTCTGTCTCTCTCTCTCTCTCTCTCTCTATCTCTCTCTATCTCTCTCTCTCTCTCTCACTCTCTCTCTCTCTCTCTCTCTCTCTCTCTCTCTCTCTCTCTCTCTCTCTCTCTCTCTCTCTCTCTCTCTCTCTCTCTCTCTCTCTCTCTCTCTCTCTCTCTCTCTCTCTCTCTCTCTCTCTCTCCCTCTCTCTCTGTTTGAGAGGGATGGTTGGTTATGGACTATTGCATTCTATTTTCTTTATTAACATAAATCTAAAAATTCCTTCTGCAAGTTTGAAATTATTTTGGTAATGATATGGCAAAACCATGAAATGTTCAGTCAACTTTGCGAGTAAAAACAATTATATCACAAGCAGCGCAGCATTTCATCACAAGATACTATCATCCTTATATAAAAGTAACAGGATCTTTGTCTTTCTGTACTGAAGGATCTCGTTAACCGCTGAACCGATCGGGTTCTCCTTAATAGGGTAGCTTCTCATAGGTCCTGGGAAGGTTTATAACTATTTTGGGGGAGGATACTACCACCTTCCCAAGAGAAATTACACAAAAAATCGGGAAAAAATTGTCGCGCAGATACTTGAACAGAACAATTATATATTTGAAATAAAAAAAAACATTTAAAGTGCCACTAGAGGCCTCTAGGGGCGTAGCCGCTAGTCATTATAAAAAAGAAACAGGATCTTTGTCTGTCTATACCGAAGAATCTCGCTAATATCTTAACTGATATAGTTCTCCTTTACAGTGTAGCTTCGCCTCAACTGCCCATATATGCCTCAAGAGACGTAGCCAATATTTTTACTTTTCAGAGGAACATACAGACATAAACAGTAAGTCATAAAGTATCTTTGCGGATCTGAAAACATATTTTTATGTTTTCTCCAAATAAAAATTAAAATGTAAAATTGTAATTAATGTTTGAAAATATTTATGATATCATTGTGGCAACATTTGTCTTTTATTTGTTATCAAACATTTTTAAAAATATAATGTTTTCCTTATTTTAATAGACATTTAAATCAGGGTGAGATGGGACATTGGGCTGTTTATTACACTAATCCCCAAAGTTCTATAATTACGGTTTCTTATTCATTGACTGAACTACATTGGAGACTTTTACTGAATTTGATTGGTTGATTTATTATGTTAGGTGTTTAAACGTTTCGAACACTAATTGTAATCTACAGTAGGGGTAATTTTGTGTAGCATCATTGGGGATGTACATCACTTTATTGGCCATTGTCTTATTACTTTAGATCTCTGCTTTAAAACATTTTAACGAACGTATCTCAGACTTTACAGATTTAATTTTACATTTTTAAAACAAGGATGACAACATCTATAAGTAGCGAAGATCAAACAAATCTGGGATAGAGAGACGGACAAAGTGAGTTATATATGTTCATATTTTAAATTTTGAACAACTTTGCTTTTATAAAGTTCTTCATAAAACCACTCCTGAAGGGAGTTAATAAATGGCCATTTTTATCACTTGCTTTGCAAAGGTCACGAAAATTCAGCCTAAAATAAATCATACATAGAGAGGTTTTAAGAAGGACTTCATAAAAGCAAAGTTGTTCAAAATTTAAAATAAATAATATTTGCTTTTCTTGTCATGATTATGCGGCAACTCCTAGCGGGTGAAAATTGAACTTGAAATTTTCAAATCTAATTTTCTCAAAAAGCCCCCGCTGAAATATTTTGGTTTTACCTGGAATCATCATGGTTTTATGTCTATTTTCACCATACATAGGTCCAAGGGCTCGGCACTTACTTTTGTCTTGATTCAATTCTAGCCCACAGTGCAATATATGCCTATTGTAGTATAAATGATAGACCGACAGACGAAGTAAGTTATAGGCTCTTTAATCTGCAGTGTATCTTAGATAGCAGCCAAGAAAACACCTCTCCCCCCTCCTTAAAAAAGTGTGACGTATGGGCGGACAGACGAAGTGAGTGAAAGAGTAGCTAAAAAATTTCTAGGGTTTAGACTTTAATTTTTTTATACTTAGGGATATAAATTACAGTTACAGTTAGTGGTTGAAACGTTTTGACACTCAACTTTATGAAGCAACCAATCAATACTCAATAAAAGTTACCAAAGCTGTTGAGCCAAAAAATGAGAAAACGTTATAATCAAACTTTGGGGACTAGTGTAATAAATAGCCCAAATGACCCCTCCCTCCCTGATCGATGCTATACCAAATAACTCTTTTTCTTTCCCGCTTATGACGTCACTTGTCTCACAAACAAACTCAAGATAAAGAAAAATAGTTATTATTTCAAATTTTGCTAAACAATACTATATTTATATTTTAAAGAAAAGAGCAAAGTTCTGTGGAGGCGATCTAGAGGGATAAGACAATGGCCGCTAAATTGATGTACATTTCGAATGATGACACACAAAATTACCCCTTCTGTAGATTAAAATTAGAAGTCCAAACGGTTGAACATTTAACTTAATAAACCAAACATAAGAGTAAAACAATAGAGGTAGAAAGGGTTAAATCTTCCCATCACAATGTCCTTGTGCCGACTCTCAATTGGGGCATTGAAAATCCACCAATGGGGTCTGGGATATTAACACAGCTAAGTAGTAAAAAACAATTTGCTAGCAGATGAGAAAGGCCATTGAAAATGGGAGGGAGGTAGGTTTCTGTATATATATCTACTAGCGGCTTCGCCCCTAGCCTCTAGGGGCTTTGCCCCAAGAGGTGATAAAGAAAAATGTGGGCGAAATACGTAAAATGACCAAAAAAAAGGGGATCAAGGAAATCCCCTACAAAAAAAATTGGGGGGGGATTTTTTGTTTTTTGGGGAGTTGGGGGTGTCTCACCCCCCAAGAAAATAGCCTAAAACCACCACAGGACCAGTAGGTATATTCCCTGAAGAGTAGAACCCGATCAGTTCAGTGGTTACCGAGATCTTAAGGGACGGACGGACGGACAGAAAGACAGACGGACAGACAGACAGACATCGTTCTACTTTGTATTATAGATAGTCTATACTATAGATATGTTGCATCTTTGATAATGAACAATCATAGACCAATTGTTATGGAACTTGTAAAAAAAGCGTCGATATTATTAAACACTAGCGGCTTCGCCCCTAGCCTCTAGGGGCATTGCCCCAAGAGGTATTATTACATATTTTATTACCTGGAGATGGCCCCAATCCACCACTATTTTAAATATTTTTTTTTTTGGGGGGGGGGTGTTGGGGGTGTCCCACCTACCGAAGATAATAGAGTAGAATCCGATCGTTTCAGTGGTTACCGAGATCTTATGGGACAGACGGACAGACGGATGTTATGTTGGCCACTTCTACGCAGTACATCTACCTCCAACATCAGCAGCAACACCACCAGCAGCAGACGTGGAGCCAAGAGCCAACGCTTACAATCTCCCATATTTCAACATGGGAATCGTCATCACTACCATCATGTCAAGAGGTTTTTCACTAGATTCGACAATGAGGACCTTCCCTCAGCAGCACAGTGTTTTTAATATGCCCGACAAAGAATAAGATCTTACCAGCCTCTCTTATTCGGCTTCTACTTATCATCGCTGGTATTGAACAGAATCCAGGACCTTGGTTCTGTCCAGTATGCACCAAATCTGTTGGCTCCACAGCAGTACAATGCTCAGCATGCCTGGCCTGGCTCCACGTCAAATGTACAACATTTAAAACATCAAAAGAACGCAGAAGATTCAACCACTGGACCGGACCATGCTGCAACATCCCCCCACCTGTTCAACAACAACCCCCTTCCCCCCAACGTAACCCCCCTTCACCCCCACCCCCTAACCCCTCTCAACGCAACTTCCTCCCCAACAGAGGCTACAACTCCAGAATTTTGCAGTATAACATCAATGGCATCATCGGAAAAATTGATGAATTGCTCCATTACATGGAACGGAAGAAAATCCTTATATCTGCAATTCAGGAGACAAAAATGACTGCTAAATCTAAATCCATCAACACACCGAATTACACATTTGTCAGACAAGACCGAGGTACTGACAAAGGTGGTAAATTGGCCTTCCTTGTCCATAAGGATGTCCAGTTCACACTAGAGGCAACACCTCGTAGCTTGGCACAAGATCCACACATGGAAATTATGACCAGCAGTATTCCAGGGGACGAATCACCCCTTAAAATAAGAAATGTGTATATTCCCCCGCAAAGCAGCTGCACTCAAGGTTACACACCTAAGCTTGAAGATCTCCACCTAGACCTAGGAGACTCTTACTACATTCTTGGTGACCTGAATGCACACCATGATCTCTGGCTGTCTGAATCCACTCCAGACACTAGAGGAAATGCTCTTGTCGATGCCATAGCCAACCTTGACTGTGGTATCATCAATGAAGACCTTCCTACCAGAGTCACTAACACTGCTTCAACATCACCTGATATCAGTATTGCATCATCTAATCTCCTTCCTGTTACCAACTGGACTGTTGAAAAGAATATGAGCTCCGACCATCTACCCATTATCATCAGCTTGACGGCAGAACTTAAAAAATCCAGCTCCAAACCTTACACCTACATTAATTTCTCCAAAGCTGACTGGCAAGGCTTCCAAAACCTGACAGAGAAAATTTTTGCAAAGGCCCGCCCTGTCACTAATGTTCACAAGGCTGAAAAACATTTCCGGAAAACCCTCCAAAGAGCTGCCAGAAAATACATTCCTGCCGGTAGACTCCCTAAAATCTACAATGCCCTACCTTCCGATGCCGCTAAACTGATTGATAAAAGGGATAAAATCAGAAACACCAACCCTGCTGACCCTAGGCTTAATGACCTCAACAAAGAGATCAACCAGAAGATAAATGAACACCGGAAAAGTAAATGGCAAGAACACCTAGCCAACTGCCCCTCTGGTTCAAAGAAGCTTTGGTCAACAATTAAGAGTCTCAACAATGGTCCCCGACAACCTGATAATCAAGGTATAACATTTGATGGTAAAACTTTCATGGATGCCAAGAAAATTGCTAACAAATTTAATCATCAGTACACGCCGCCTGTTAGCAAAAAACCTCTCAAACAGCTGAGAAAAACACTTCGCTCCATGAAAAAGAAGTCTAAACACCAGCCCATCAACTTTACCCCTGCACAGACCCTTGCAGCAATCAAGAAGGCAAAGAACTCTAAAGCACTTGGACCAGACAACCTTTCTCCTATCATGTTGAAAAATCTTGGTCCACATGCCATCAATTTCTTGACAGAGATTTTCAACAAGTGCATGCAGAGTTCCATCATTCCGAGCATTTGGAAGACAGCAAAGATCATCCCCCTCCTGAAACCAGGTAAAGCATCTGATCTTGGACCCAGCTACAGACCTGTTTCGTTACTGTCTCCAGCAATCAAGATCTTAGAGGCCCAACTTCTACCTCTAGTCAACGATGCCATTGAACTTGCCGACCATCAGCACGGTTTTAGGAAAGGGAGATCAACGACAACTGCTCTCCAAGCCATCCTCGACCACATTAACACTGGCCTCAACCAGAAGAAACCTGTCCAACGAACAGTTTCAGTCGCCATCGACCTTTCCCGTGCATTAAGTGCAGTCAATATTCTCTAAAATGGCTATAACATTTGGAATGATTGTGCAGCTATTACCTTTTATGATACAAATAAGGATTTTAATTGCCAATTATCTGAAAAGTTTATATCTTTGAGCTAAATTTTTTTTTTAATTTTATAACTCTGCTAACCCTAAATCTTCATGCGGTTTTTAATATCTTTGTTATGATTCAATCCACGCATATAACGATTGCTTTAATCGTTTTCCAGGTCCCATAACTGTGCTGCTAGACCTTTATTTTTTAAAAATCGGTTCAGAAATAAGGATTTTAGAAGCTATAATATTAGAATATTAGTTGTTTGATCCTTATCCTATTGGGGAGTCTGATGGAGGTCAGGAACAAAGCCTAAAACCAACCCTAAGACATTTATAAACCTTCCCTTAAAAGTGTAACCAAATTGGAACAGTATTAGCAAGCTGTTCTCGTTATCGGCCGGCCGGAAATCGGCCGACTTCGGCCGGATTCGGCCGATGAACATAATCGGCCCAAATTTTCTTCATGTTAAGTTTAAAAATATCGTATTCGGCTATTCCTCAGCCGATTTAGTCGTCTAAGGTGGCAAAAAAATAGTCCTGTTCGTAATAAATTCAAATCCGTTGACCAATCTAAAATCCGTCCACTGGTTGTCGCGTAACGATGTTTTTAAAGTTGTAGACATGATAATAATTGCATAAAATAGAAGTAAAATTTAAAAATACCGTAGCCGGTTATTCCTTGGCCGATTTAGTCGGCCAAGGTGGCAAAAAAATAGTCCTGGTCGTAATAAATTCAAATCCGTTGACCAATCTAAAATCCGTCCACTGGTTGTCGCGTAACGGTGATTTTAAAGTTGTAGACATGATAATAATTGCATAAAATAGAAGTAAAATTTAAAAATACCGTAGCCGGTTATTCCTTGGCCGATTTAGTCGGCCAAGGTGGCAAAAAAATAGTCCTGGTCGTAATAAATTCAAATCCGTTGACCAATCTAAAATCCGTCCACTGGTTGTCGCGTAACGATGTTTTTAAAGTTGTAGACATGATAATAATTGCATAAAATAGAAGTAAAATTTAAAAATACCGTAGCCGGTTATTCCTTGGCCGATTTAGTCGGCCAAGGTGGCAAAAAAATAGTCCTGGTCGTAATAAATTCAAATCCGTTGACCAATCTAAAATCCGTCCACTGGTTGTCACGTAACAAATGTGATTTAGATGGACCTTTTACCATAAAATTACTTTTTCATAAACTAATTATTATTTAACTACCTTATTTAAAGTAGCTGCAACCATTTTCCACCCAAAAAAAATTATTGACTGCACTTACCGTGCATTTGACACGGTGGACCATAAAATCCTCCTCGATGATATCAACCAACTAGATCTGAACGATTATATTAAACGGTTTATCTGTGCATACCTACGTGGTCGACAGACATATGTCCTGTTTAGAAACTCAAAATCTAAATTCAGGAAAATGAAACAGGGTGTACCACAAGGAGGTGTTTTGTCTCCCATCCTGTTCAATCTATATATGTCTAAGATGCCCTCTCCGCCTGGCAACATCAGATTAGTCTCATATGCGGATGATGGAAACATCTTAAACTCAGGAACACTGATTGAACCAGTTGTGCAAGAAATAAACTCATATTTATCTACCTTAAACACCTGGTTTAAATCACGAAACCTCTTCATATCTCCCTCTAAATCCTCAGCAACACTTTTCACCACCTCCTCCAACGAAATTGGACTGGAGCTTGCTGTAGATATAGATGGGGAGATAGTGCCTACTGAGAAGAAACCTAAAATCCTCGGAATCACGTTTGATGGACTTCTTTCTTTTAAACAACATGTTCTCAACACCAAGACCAAGATCCAGGCCAAGAACAACATCTTGAAAGCCTTAGCAGGATCTACATGGGGTAAAGAGAAAGAGGTCATTATCAACACGTACAAAGCCACAGGTCAATCACTGCTAAACTACTGCTGTCCCATCTGGACGCCATCTCTCAGCAAAACATCCTGGTCTGAATTACAGGTAGCTCAAAACAATGCTCTAAGAATTGCTACGGGCTGCCATAAAATGACCAACATTGATCATTTACATGACGAAACAAAAATCATGAAAGTACAACCACACTGTGAGATGATCAGCAAGCAGTTCCTTCTGGCCACTCAAAAAAGGGACCACCCAAACAAAACTGACCTGAAAAGACCCCCCCCTCCCCGTCAAATGAAGGAGACACTCACTTCAAAATTTGGCAAGGAAGTTAAACCTCTGGCCAAAAATTTGACAGATGAGAACTATAAGACCAAACTCAAGACTATTCACACCAGATCTGTCAAGAATATGTTAAACACATATTCAAATAACAAAGTGTTAAATACACGTCCTCCAGAAATTGACAAATCTGAACGAAAATTACCTAGAACCACCAGATCGACCCTAGCCCAACTTAGATCCGGCTACAGCACCTACCTAAATAGTTATAAAGCTCGTATTGACCCCAGTTTAAGTGATAAATGCCCCAACTGTGACGAATGCCATACCACAGATCACCTTTTTAACTGTCAGAACAACATAACAACCCTCAATGTCAGAAGCCTATGGAAAAAACCTATTGACGCTGCCAGATTCCTAAAACTGGCAACAGATGACGAGACCCATGAACAAGAAGTATAAAGGGCTACAAAAACAACAGACGGACAGACAGACTGACGGACATACATCATTCTACTTTGTATTACACTGCGAATTTTAAAAGAAAAAAAGTTGACCCTTAAAATTCCACCTTGAAGTGATACTTTTCTAATAGTTTATAGTCCACTAAGTCGTAAGCAGTAAAAATTAAAATCCATTAAGTCCCTTCTAACGAGATATTGGCAACTTTTTGCACACATTTTCGCAAACGGCAATTATTTCCTTTATTTGAAGTTTTGGTTAATAACATTTTCATAAAAGTTTTCAGTAATAATCATTTAAGATCCATTGTTGAGAAGAAATGACTGAAAAAGTGTGTTTCCATGCAAAATAAGCTTAAAATCTAATGATTTTAAAAATTAGCGATTTAATAGTAAAAAAAAAATATTTTTAACTTTTTGATAGCCTGAATATGTTTAATTTAGTTTTTTTTATATAATCTATTCTTTAAAAAGACAGGCATATTCTTTCAGATTCGAAAAAAATTTAAAAAATTAAAAATCGAAATTAATCAAAATTAATCTATAGCCTTTAAAAAATACTTTTGATATTTTTAACCTATATAATCAATAAAATCAATGGAAAATAAAATATTTTTATAAAACAAACTTTTGGAAAAGGTTTAAGATAACTTCATAAAAGTAGCATTTAAGTAGAATATTTTTCTTGTCTTTTTAAAAAATGCAAATTAAACATAGTTAACGACTATTTAATTAGCAAGAATGGTAATAAAATATTTCAATAACTGCTTAAACCTTTTTGTGGCCATGTTATTTACTTAAACAGAAATTCTATTTTGTCAGAATTATAAAAATAATGAAGTATTTTCAAAAAAGCTTGCAAAATAAACGTAATTTTATCAAACTTCCTCACAGTTTATAGAGGGTATTGTTGTAAAATGTTAATTATCAAAATAAAATCTTCAATTTACAACGTTTAAAACACCTAAAAGTAAATTCTAAGCAAAATTAGATTTATTTCCTAGATTTAAAGTAGCTGCGCTACTTAAAAAAACATCTAGTATTAAAACCAATCAGCTGATCAAATTGCTATAGACATTATTTGTTGGGTTGTTATTAACTGAAACATTTATTTTCTTTTTAATTCTAAAACGATGCTTGCCATGCTAAAAACGCTACGCCCCCAGCAATCATTATGGGCACTAGAATTTAATCCCCTCTATTTTTTAATTTAAGTTTTACAAAAAAAAACAAGGACCACATCTGTTCAGCGGATAACGAGTTCCTTTGCTAGAGACAGATATACATACATCCCGTTATTTCCATATAAGGACTAGCGGCTACGTACCCTTAAATCCTCTAGGGACACTTGGGGATAGGAAGGGGAGGGAGGGGGGGGGGGGTGGAGAGTCGCAACTACACTTAAGATCATAGTTTTTCAAAAATTTTAGAGGGTTATTTTTTGTTAGGAGCAATTTTTATATTGTGGAGGTACCCTTTCCCAAAATAGTTATAAACATGGCCAGGACATATGTATATAAAGCTTTAATGTAAAGAAAAACCATATCTGTCTAGCAGTTAGCGAGATCCTTTGAGACAAATAGATAAATAGACATCATGTTACTGTTATATAAGGATAAAAATCAAAGACACCCAAGCTTTTTTGGGATTCAAATTAAAAAAAGAGTTATGCAAAAGGTTTGTGGGTAAAATGATGCGCGGAGTATCAAAATGCAGTTTCACACTAACTTGAAACTTATATTTTGGGATCAGAACAAAAATTTTAGTATTATTTTTTTATGAACATTCTTCTTATTAATATTTTTGACAAACTGAATTTGTGATATATTTTTATTCATGAAAGTACCCCCTTGCAAAAATTTCAGAACAAACTAACATGGTAAAATTTATTGGGGTAATACTTTAATCATTGTCAAAATAAAACATTTATGACAACAACCATTAGTAGCAAAGCACAAAAAATCTTGTAATGGTCAAATGCACAAAGTGAGAGCAGATGTTAAGTTTTCTTAACAAATACAAATGAGAGGAGAGAATATGTAATATGTCTTTTGAAGCATGACCAACAGACAGACAAAAAGGCATTGTAAAGAATAAATGTCAAAAGAATCTTCACTGAATATTTCAGCTGTCTCTAATAAGACCTAAGAAAATTACATTTTCCCCTTAGTGTTACGGACTAACTAACACACAGAAAAAGTGAATTATAGAGTAGCTTCACCACTAAAGATTTGATTCTGAATAGTATTAGCTCAAACACCCCCTCACTCCTAAACAAAGCAGCTTCACATTGCTGAAATCTAATATGAATTATCATAAACATTAACAGTCCTTTTAAAGAAGATTGTAATTATAGAGTAGCAGCACTTAACTACTTAACTATAATTAAAGAAGAAAGTTATTTGTAGATACAAATTTATTTAAATATGCTCTGATGAAAATTGTAGCTCTCAGTAGAAAATAAAATATTAATAAAAAATAAAATAAAGGCAGCCATTAGTAATATTTAAGTAAAAAAGGACCTAAAAACAAAGGTTGTTAAATAAAAGGATGAAGAAAGCGAAAATTTACTTTGACTAACTTATAGTCGGAAATTTATTATCAAACAGGGGACATACACAGAAATTTTAAGACCTCTAGCTCTAATAGTGGCTCAGATAATAGGGGAGGGGGCGTCGAACACCACCCCCTCACCCCCGACCGATAAAGATGCGGCAAGGGGCCCGACTGTTAAGAATTAAGTAAATTATACAATATGACATTTAGTCAAATTTCAAACAAATATTTTTTCATTAATTCATTTATAAAAATCAATATTATAAATATGAACTCACAAAGAGACGTTGTATGTTATCATAATACATTTAGTCTGCTATGTAAAACAAAACAAATTTTTTTCTTCTTTCATTGCAGGGATGATTCTGGTACAAAAAAAACAAAAAAAAATAAATTATTTTTAATTTAATTTGATATTACCGTACAATATTTTTTTATATACATAATTTAAGAAATATATTCATAACATCTTCACCTGTCATAAAGACGACATTTAAAATCAACATCCTGATAAGGATATTAAAGTTTATGTTAAAAATTTTCAAATTCATTTTATGCTTAAGAAGGAACGAGAAGGAATTGAATCTCAACATTAACTTGTTATTTTGCTTGTATATTTATCATATTTGTTTACAGTTTATTGGTAAAGTTTGGTAATACTTTATTTCGAGTCTGTCATGCAGTGATTATAGAATGTAGTCTTGTTACGTAATAACATATTGGTTCCAAAAGACCAATGCTAAAAGGGTTTCCCCATGAAATGTAAAAAATTTGATAAATAATTTTCATGTTCAGTTCTTTGTAATTCATATTAATCATTCAAAAAAGCGATACATTTGCTAGAATTATGTAATAATATTTTTCTAGAGCAAGTAGCTATTTTATAATTAAGGCCTGTCTGTTCTTTTGACATTCTAGTATGAATATCAAGAAGTTCAACTGTCTCTTTCAGTACAATTTACTTTGAATAACGTTATTTAATGTCAAGTTTATATAAAAAAAACTGCAAAAATAGGTTTTGGGCTTGGTGCTATACTTTTAAACATAGTTATCTTTGTTAAATTTTCAAAAAAATTTATATATATTTACTAGCGGATGCACCTCTAGCATCTAGAAGGGATGGGTAAATAGCCTAAAACCAACTCAAAACTTGTATCTCAAATAAAAATTAGCCTAAAATCATTGCAGGACCTATGTGAAGCTTCCCCAAAATGAAGAACCCAGTCGGTTCAGTAGTTAGATAAATCTTAAGCTACAGACAAAAAAATCTTACTACTTTATATTACAGGATGTATTGCACTACCTGCCCGGCATCGACTCTAGGAGCTTTGTATGCCTCAAAAAATTAGCTACCTATTAAAAAAAATTACCCCAGAAATTGTGTACCAACTTCCAAGAAAACAGCCTAAAACCACCACAGTACCGTTAGGTATATTCCCTGAAAAGTAGAACCCAATCGGTTCAGCGGTTGCCGAGATCTTAAGCTTCAGACAGACAGACAGACAGATATTGTTCCACTTTGTATTATAGGTATCTTTAAAACTGCAACCTAAAGCCAAATTTGAAGAGAAAATAAGAAATGGGGGGGGGGGTCATAAAATGGGACGCTTATCTTTATCAGGAATACAAAGATGGCTAAGAATATCAAAAATAAGATTAATCAAAATATGTAAAATAGTTAACAAGCATGGCGCTTTCTATAAAATCAAACTTCCACAAGATATTAAAACATCTATAATACAAAGTAGAATGATATCTGTCCGTCTGAAGCTTAAGATCTCGGAAACCACTGAACCGATCGGATTCTAATCTTCAGGGAATATACCAACTGGTCCTGTGGGGGTTTTAGGCTATTTTCTTGGTGGGGGACACCCCCCCCCTAGAGGCTAGGGGCAAAGCCGCTAGTAATGTTAAAAGAAAGGACAAAAACTTTATGTGCGCTTGCTTAAAAATTGATTCATATCCGGATCTCAGTTATAGTACAAAATCACATATAGCATCGTATTACAGACAATTTTCCATGAACATTGAAATAAAAACCATAAAATTAATGTTTTTTTTGCCCAGGAACACGGCCTCTATTTTTAATCTCATATTTTTAATTTTAATATCCAAGGAAAGCTGTCTATAATATGATGCAATAAATGCTATCATTATGCATATTTGTGCATAAAAAAGTGAATCAATTACTGTACGCACATATAGTGTATAAAATTTGAAGAATTTCCGATTATTTTGTACAGTTACCAATTCCTAAAATCCGCAACAAAGTGTGAGAACCAGAGATCTTCAGGGAAAAGACAATGGACAATAATTTAATATGCTTCCCCAATGATGATAATCAAAAATACCCTTGCTATAGATTAGAATTATTGGTTGAAAAGTTTGGGAACCAACCAATCAAAATCAAATGAAAGTATCCAAAGTTTTTATGTCAACAAAAAAACTATATGCCCCAGCGTAATTTAGAGTTCAATGTCCCCTCCCTCCCTCCCTGGTGATAAGGGCTTTCCATCTAAAATCGTTCATACATATCTAATTTACTCAAATGCTAATTTTAATATTAAAATTTATAAAAAAAAATTTAATATAAATTTATTAACATTATTTGATTTGTATGTTTATAATCTCTCCTAGAAAACCATACCCCCCCCTATAAAAAAAACAGTTTTTATTACTTTTTCTTTTTAAATCTAAAATAAAAAAAAACTGAATTATATTGGAAATAAATTCAACTGCCCCCTCCTCAAGTGCCCCTACAGGCCTAGAAGCGTATTATATAATTCAGTAAATTGGTTTGTATGTGTATCTGGCGAGAAAACCATCGAAGCTGCAAGAGTGATTTTAAAATACATACATACACACAATATTCTCAGTTAACATTGCAAGCTTGTAGAAAGCAGACGTGGAAAAAAATAGTCTGAAATTTTAAGTGCATTTTTTTAGATAACATCTATATAAGCAATAGTGAAAACTTCAAACTTTTTCCAGTATGGCTTCGAAACTGGTCAATATCCGCAGGATTAGAACCGGTGCTCATCCATACTGAAAACTCATTCATACCAACGTATTACAGACAATTTCCACGAAGTAGTATCGAAGCGACTTTTAGGTAATGCCTATGCGTACAACTGAGTAAATATACATTTTAGTTAAATAATTTCATGCATTTATAAACAACACTAGAAAAATAAATACATTTTGGTCTTTGGCAGGCATCGGCAGCCTCGAATAAGCCTCAAATTTACGCCCGTGTGTGTGGATGCTTTCAAACATCTTTGTGAAATGAGGGATTGTCATATATATTTGGATAATTTTAGACTTTCAGCTAATTTTTAATATTGTAATAGGTAAATTTACCTGAGGCTGAAAGGCGGCTGAGGCGCGGCTGCCGAGCCCTGCTATTGTCACTATTGTTTTTCATACAACTTTGCTTTTATGCTGTTCATCCATAATCCATCAAATATTGTGTTAGTTTGATATAATTGTTGTGAAGCCTTTGGTCATAATTACTCTTGTTTTCAGGTTTCAAGTAATCTATGTATGTATATTTATCTCAAACAAGGATGACAACTCAAAAAGCTAAGGCCTGAAACGGTATGATATACGAACATTTGTAGAGTGTCAGGACTGAATAGGCAGAATATATAATGTAGAAGTGTAAACAAAATTGTAAGTAAATTTGTTGCAAAACTGCTTGAATACAGAATACTGATTAAGGACATATTTACAGTTTTTAGGACTTGATTATTGAGATGCTTCGCTTAAAACTTTTAAAAAGACTTGATTTTCAGCTTAAGAAAGAAAAGGTAATTTACACATCATGGTATGTTAAGCAATACGTTCAAACATGTAATATAATGATAAATAAACTTTCTATTTGTTCTCTCTTGTGTAGGTAATATTATTTATTTGGTGCTTAATTTCATTTAAATAAAAGATCTAATTCAATTTAATGTAGGGCTCGGCTGCTGTACTTCAGCCGCTTATAATCCTCAGTGAAACTTTAAAATTCAGCTGGATGTCTAAACCTGTTCCTAAACAATATATAACAAGGATAACAACAACAATACAAGCTAAGCTTTAAGATGAATCATGAAACGGTAGGAAAAAACGAACACTTGTAGAGTGTTAGAATCTAATAAACAGAATATAACAAGTTTAGATATTTGTATGTAAATTTGTTACAAAATTGTAAAAATACAAGATACTACATACTTACATTTTTAGGATTTTATTCTAAAGATACATCACTTGTATCAGAATACCTTGTTGTCCTAGGAATAATTATTCCAAAGGATAATAAAAATTGTGGTCAAAAAAAATGATATACCAAATTTTAAATGGACCTACGAACTAACTGGTGACGATTTTAGTGTTGCTTCGCTTTCTTAATCGTATAAAATTGTTATAGGAATCATTATGTCTAAGTTGCCATGAAAATTACAACTTAACATGACTAAAGAAACGTCACAAATGTACGGACAGAAACTAATTACAGAAAAGCTTCGCTTTTAATAAAAGTCAATTTGTTTATATTAACATAAGTACATTATGACCCAATAACTCATTTTTACACTCAGTTTATTTGTGTTAATTAGAACGTTATTTAATAATTACATAGTGATAATTTTGAAATTTTGCAATATTTTTTTAAAAATATTTATCGAGTCGTATTATAGACAACTTTCCGCGGATATTGAAATTTAAAAATAATAAGATTGAAACCAGTTTTGCTAGCCCGAAGAACATTCGTGGAACATTTTCGGTACTATGGTGCTATACATGATTTTTTTTCAGTATGCTTGAGAACCGGTTCTAATCCAGGGGATATTAATGAGATTCGAAGCCATACTGGAAAGAATATTAATTTTACCGTTGGTAATTTAGTTTGTGTATTGGCCTATCATTGGTCATTTGTATTGTATGTCATCATTTTTTTAAGGCACTATATAAAGCCACCCAACAAAAATTTTAATCTGATTAAATTTTTAGTGATACATGGGGAATTATCTATTTGCAGAAATTATGTGGACGTGAATGTACACCTTAAAACCCACAGACAAAGACACACACATACACACACACACATTTTTTTAGAACTTTTTTTAAATTTTAGAAACTTGAAATTGAAGCCTATTGTTTTGAACCTTACTAAAAAAGACACTCCTCTTAGTAAAAGAAAAATTTTATATAACAAAACTCACTTTAAAGATATGTACTTCTTTAGCGAAGCTTTTTTTATAATAAGATTATAATTGAAAGTTCGTTAGCTATGGTAAACACACCTTTATACGTTAGGCCACATATACAAAAAAATTAACTGAAGTTTTCGACCTTTTAAGAAACTATTAAAAAATGTATAATGAAATTTAAAACATATTATATCGTTAGTTATGTAACCATTGAACTGCTATAGTTCTTTTTTACAGGGTAGCTTCTCATAGGTCCCGGGAAGGTTTATAACTATTTTGGGGGAGGTTACCACCATCATCCCAAGAGAAATCACCAAAAAAATCGAAATCTTTTTAAAAGTATTCTCGCTTTTGCGTAGACTTGAACGCAACGTAGACAAATAATTTCTCCAATTAAATATTTGAATAAAAAACAAACATTAAAAATGCCACTAGAGGCCTCTAGTGGTGTAGCCGCTAGTAACAATATATGTATAACAAATTAGGAAAATGCTTTTAGGTTATCCATGATATGGAGTGTCCATTGCTTTAAACTATTAGGGAAGGAGGGTACATTGGGCTGTTTATTACACTAGTCCCCAAAGTTTTAAAATAACTTTTTCTTATTAGTTGGCTTACCAACTTTTGGGGCTTTTATTGAATTTTGATTGTTTTTTCATTAAGTTTAGTGTTTAACATTTAATGTTTATGCGTTTTTACACTCATTGTAATCTACAGAAGGGGTAATTTTGTGTATAATCAATGGGGATGCATACCAATTTATGGGCCATTGTCTTATCTCTTTAGATTACTATTAAACTAGCCTGTACTGAATCCAAAATCGTGAAGTTTTACTGATGATAACCTTTGTTTTAGATAAATGTAAAGAAAATAACAAGGATACTATTTGCTTTACACAGCGCAGCAAATTAAATAAAAATATAAATATATCTAAACCCACAATAAACGATTTGGAATAGAAGTGTACATTGAGAAAACTATTTTACCTACTTATTTTTTTTAAAAAAATGTAACCATATATGATTTGGGGTATAGTCCCTTTCGTGGCAACGCCTCGTCGCATTTTCACATTATTTTTTTATAGGTTATTTGAGGTTAGGTTAGGTGATTGCCCCGCAGGGGCTAGAAATATGGGAAAAGCTACTGAGAAAATATGTCTAAACGCCCCTTAAGAGGCGTTACCACGAAAGGGACAATACCCACAATTTGTAATCATTCAGAGAGTAGCTGAAATTTTAAAGCAAAGTACGGCAAAAATTATATATTTTTAGCAAATATTTTACTCGTGTTTTTTGTTTGCGAAATCTTCTTTAAAAAACATTTTTTTAAACTTTACCTCTAGATAGTTTTAAATTAATAGCTGCTTGTAGGTGTTGTTCACAATTTCTACAGATATTGAGGTTTTTACCCCCTGGGGGCCAAAGGCTGTATATTACTGGTATCCAATGTTTATTAAACACTTTCTCTCATTCGTTTGATCAAAAAAACCTTAATTGATTGGTTGGTTCAAACTAGTAGTACCTTAACTTTTTATCCAATGATTTTAATCTATAGACAAAATAATATTGTTCATCTTCATTGGGTGAATTATTTTCCTATTTCCTTATCCTTCTCTGACCCCTACACTCCCCTTTTTAGTAGCGAAGCTACTCTATAATTAGGGTCGGTCCGTCCGTCCGTCCGTCCGAGATAGATAGCTTTTTTCGTTAATTTAGGCATGTTAAAATTGTCCTATCGATTTTAAACTTTGCTGAAGTAGTTAGGTACGATTTAGAAAGCGTAGCAACTCTATAAGCATTACCAGAATGTCCGTACGTCCATTTTAAACATGTTGATTTTTCTACTTTTTTAACAACAAATTTTTATGTGATTTAATTATCCGTTTGATCTGATTTTTGGTATATTGATTTCTGGGACAACAAAGTACAATAATATAAGCGAAGCAACTCTATAACCAAGTCCTAAAAATGTAAGTATGTCCATAAACATTATCCAGTATTAGGCAGTTTTTCATCAAATTTACTTACAATTTTGCTTCGACTCTTATACTTTTATATTCTGATTATTCAGTTCTGACACTATACAAGTATTAATGTCGGTTTGTCCTACCGTTTCAGTGCTTCGCTTTTATGGATGTTGTCATCCTTGTTTTGGTAAAATTAGTTAATTGTTTTATTTAAGTCTTGATAGTTTCAGAGATTTAGAAATATATTCTAAGAATCTAACTATAAAGCTGTCTGATGCTACAAAAATTTTAATTTACAGAAGTTCTAATTTTGTAAAATTGGGGTGTACTGTAAAACAATTTATCATTTTATGTGCCAAAGGATAAACCTGCTTATTAAGACATTGTCCTATGTAAGTATCTTGTTTTACTATTTTTTTCAGAAAATAAAAATGTTAACGCTATTTATGGTGTACCTGTCTTGCTGTTTTCAAACAAATGCTTTCCCTCAAGGTTTTTTGCAGCCGTTAAAGTCTACCGCTTATAAATACCAAAATCTGTCAAACTTTTATTAAATCTATTGTGTTGATATTCAAAGAATAAAATACAAAGTTATAAAACGATGTCTGTCTGTGAATCCTGGGATTTAAAGGGATGGGACAATAGCCGATAAATTGATGTACATCCCCAATGAATATACATCAAAATACCCCATCTGTGGATTACAATTAGTGATTCGAACGTTTGAACACTCAACTTAATGATCCAACCAATCAAAATTTATTAAGGCCCCAAAGTTGTTAAGCCTCCCTTCCTGCTTTAAATCCCTAGCTGTGAATAGATGCAGGCATGTTAGAATTATCCTGACGATTTCAAACTTTACATGATGCTTCCTGTAAGTCCGCAGGTCCTATAAAACATGTCAGTTTTTTTAATGGATATCACCATCCTTGTTTTTATTTCATTACACACTATAGACAAGGTGCTTTAACTTTTCGACCACAAAAAAATAGAAATAACGACTGCCAAATTCTAGATTTTGTTTTTCCAACAGACGATCCTTCAACTTTCAATAAATTTGACCCATTAAGGAAAGAAATCATAAACACAAATTTAAATCTATAATACAAATTAGTACGACGTCTGTCTGTCCGTCTGTAGCTTAAGATCTCGGTAACCACTGAATAGATTGGATTCTACTCTTCAGGGTATATACCTATTGGTCCTGTAGTGGTTTTAAGCTATTTTCTTGGGGATCAGGACACCCCCAACCACCCAAAAAACAAAAAATCCTCCAATCCCTTTTTTTCCCTAGGCATCAGCCTGTAGCAGAGCCTATTTTTTTAACAAATCTGTACTAGCCATCAGCCTGTCGCAGAGCCTATTTTTGAAAAACAAATTCTATATGGGAGGGTTGACTTCCCCTTACCTCATAGGGCGAATCCCCTAGAGGCTAGGGGTGAAGCCGCTAGTTTAGTTATAAAGAATTGTTTATCAGGGATCTTAATAGATAAGACAATGGTCGGTAAATTGATGTACATCCCCAATTATGGTAAAAAGCAAATAAATCTAAACTAAAAAATCATAAAATTTATACCTAAGCTTTTAAAATTAGTTACGGGTTTTAATATGAAGTAATACCAAAACATACAGATGCATCCTTTCTTAGATTAATATTTTATGTTATTTTTCCAGACTTTTTTCATTTCAATTTTAATGTGAAAAATTTTATTTTGTACCTTTTGCTGTATTTTATTTAAAATGAAATTTAATCTCTCGAAAAAAAACTATAAAATGTAATTTAAAGGCTTCAACAAAATTACATAAGTTGGTAATATAAGCATTATAAAACATAATAGGGGGGATTGGATAATTAGAATGAAAAAAAAGTTTTTTTTCTGATTATTGAATTATGTTTTTACATTTAGCTAGTTTACTAAAGATAATTAAAATGTTCCATTCATACTGTTTTTTATTCATACATTTTATTCATCTAGCTTTTTCTACATATATTTCAAAACAGTCTAAAAAGTACAAGCAAATATAAATATGTTTTGCCAACTCTCCGAATACATATTTATATAAAGTACATAAAAAAAGTTCAGAGGGGCAAAATTTATTTTTACTCAACTAGTCAGACTCTTGTATTAATTGCAGGCAGGCAATCAAACCAAGTTATGGTGTAGCAACATTTTAGAAAATGAAGCACCTTATAGTGCCTAAAAAATGACGTCATATAATACAAATGACCAATGATAAGCCATTATGCATTGTAATTGACCAGTGGTAAAATGTATACTAGCCTATCATTGGTCATTTGTATTGTAAGACTTCATTTTTATTAGGCACTCTAACCTGCTTCCGAAAATATCTAAGATTTCTATTTTAAACTAGTATTAGAGATATTGGCAAAGAACTTTCATTTTTTGGTTCCATCAATGAGGAGGACTCTACCGAACCCAACATATTGTCAACCAATACACAGAGGTAAGACCAGAGAATTAGGGGACATTTGTCTGTTTATTACGCTAGTCCCCAAAGTTGTAATATAGAGTTTTCTTGTTTGTTGGTTTATTATCTGTGCAGGTTACTTTGAATTTTGATTGGTTGGCTCTTTAAGTCGAGTCTCCAAACATTTCATCCATTAATTGTAATCTACAAAAGGGATAGTTTTATGTATAATCATTGGCTATGTACATCAATTTATCGGCCATTGTCTTATCCTTGGGTTAGACAGTGATCTGAAGGGATAAGACAATGAACGATAAATTAATATACATCCGCAATGACCCTTTCTGTGGTTCAATTGTTAGTTGAAAAGTTTTAAGACTTCTAGTTTGAAACCAACAAATCAAAGTATCAAACGAAAAGATAATGTTAATATGATTATAAAACATTAAGCACCAATGCAGTTTATTAACCAATGCTAATGATTATTTTAGTACTGCTGGTGAAGTATTTGAAGAGGCAACTGCAGCTGTCAATGATGAAAACAACAGTGACACCCTCGATCTGTCAGGAAACTTTCATTATTGTAGAAATTTTTGTATGCAAAAATTTATGAAATATTAACAACGTGTTACATTAATTTATTAGAATTGTTTCATGCATTAAGCCCTCTAAATTGAAGGGGTGAAGTTGACCCTCCACTTTTTGGTGCTTTTCCCGCCACCATATTTACTAAAATCATTGTGTTGTCAAATCCTAAAATAATGTATTTACCGCCCAAAAGAGGGTACAGGAGTGGTCTTGGATGTCCAACAATTCTTCCAGGAAACTCCGCAAGATCTGAAAATTTCAAACTCTGCAAAGTTGGAGAAGTCCTTTTTTAGGCCAGGTAAAATTTATGACATTTCATAATGTCTTCTAAAACGTTGGGTCCAATCTAAATAAGTGAAATAGGACATCCAAGTGTGGGATGGGGTTTAAGGGGTGGTTACCCTCCATAAAAAATTGGCATTCCTAATACTTGGGAATTATATTAGAATTTACCCCAAGCCCCTTTAAAAAAAGCTATAGGATGGGTGTAATACGTCCCCTCTCCATATAAATCATTTTTAGGAATTTTTCAACAAAAAAACCTCAACCTTAATAAACACGTTCATGGGAATTTTTTTTATAAAAGGGATGCTGTGAGTATTGGTGCAAAAAATATGACGTAACAAAAAAAATTAGCCAATGAGAGGCCGTTATTGACCAATGGTAAAATTTATAGTGGCCTCTCATTGGCTAATTTTTTTTGTTACGTCATATTTTTTGCATCAATACTCACAGCATCATAAAAGGTTAATTTGGCCACTTTGAACAATTTATTCTTTTAATCTTTTCAGTCTATTTATTTAAATTTGATATTTTTATAACTTCTTTCATTTTATTTCTTTAGACTTTTTTATTGAGCTCAATTCCAATAATGGTTTTACGTTCTATAAAATATCAAATAATATAGTTTATAACGCCTACGCCCTACATAATTTACGCCTCACAGAAAATATATAAATATTCTATAACAGAGAATTTTAGGTTAAAAGCTACTATATGATTTGATTTTATGATTATGATATTTACATTTTAACCTAAATGTAATAAAAAAACTTTCTAGTGAGCGAAGCGATCCCGAAAATCTTACACCCCCTTTTTTTGTCTGCTAGGGAAGCTTTTTTAGTGCCCATGAAAAAGTGGATAAATTGAATAACTTTTGGCAAAAGTATTCCCAATGACGTCATATAAGAAAAATCTATTAATTTAATATGACGTCATTAACGTTACATTGGTCAACAGTTTTTAAATTTATCCCCTTTTGTAAAGACACTTAAAAGAGCTTCCCCATAACAAACTTTTTATTTAGAATTTGCAACGGAACCCAACTGTCTGAGTAAAAATCTTCGCCCCTGCCAGATTCCTTTCGTCTACAATGGTAAGCAACTTATTTTACTCAGGAATAAGACAATGGCCAATAATTTTATGTACATCTCTAATGTTGACACACAAAATTACCCATTCTGTAGATTACAATAAGGGGTTGAAACGTTTGGACACTTAAATTGATAAACCAACTAATCAAAATTTATGTGAAGTCCCAAAAGTTGTTCATTCGACGAATAAGAAAACGTTATTATAAAACTTTGGGGATTAATTTAATAAATAGCCCATTGTCCCCTCTCTCTCGGTATTTTTCTACTACCTTTCTTTGATCAGGGATAAAGGGACGAGACAATAGATCTAAAATTCATTATCTCAGCTGCCTAGGACTTTTGGGATTCTAGAACTAATGCAATTTTTATTATTTTGGCAAATTTTAAAGACTTTGATGCTAGCGCACATAATGCCGCTGAATTTGTTCCGCTGCTAGCAGACCAAACAATCTGTTTGGTGAGGATTGTATCGAAACCCTGGTGACGATATTTGGTGTACCCTAGCCAAAAATACGTTCATTTTGTTGGTTTACAGCAGGAGTGGAGGGATTGCAATTACAATCAAAACAAGGATGACAATGTCCATAAGTATCACAACAGATTATGAACAGGCAACTGAGTTAAAGAGAAAATTTAATCCAACATATGACAAAAATCAGCTAATTTTTGCTTGATTTACTTCATTAAGAGATACGATTAATAATGAAGATTTTTTTCTTTGGAATATATTTCATTATGAAGCAGCAGTAGTTACTAATTTTTAAATATTATGGTTGAGATAGATTTATAACTGTTAAAAGTAAAATAAGTAAGCATCTTTGTCTCTTTAGGCAAATCATCCAAAATCTTATGTAGGAAGTTAAACTATATAGTAGCTTCTCACTCAGACAGATAGAAAAACCGTAATGATAAATTCTCTTGTAACTGATCCTCCTTGTTAAAAAATATTAGATTGTGTCCCACTGAGACAAAGCAAGTAAATTTTAATTCTGCTTGTTTAATAATGTCAAATATAGTTGAAATATATGTTTGGGGCAAGATAAAGTTATTGGTAGATAATATAGCCAAAATCATAGCCTGCGACCGTGGCTCAACACGTAGCACATCCGCTTGTTATCGGAGTGGTGCAAATTTTGTTGGTCTGCGGGAATTCAGAATCATCTGCCTGACTGGTCCTTTAGTGGTTTCAGACAGAATTTGATTTCTTGTGACAAACGCTTTCTGAAACAGATTTTGACATTATTTTTCTCCTTAGCTTTCCTCTCCAAATATTTTTTGCATTATTTTCTGTGTTATTGCCAAATTTTATAAAATTTGAGTCTAGTGGCGTGCAGAGAGATTTGACCCACCTTAGTTTTGCAAGGAGATTGGATTAACCCCCTTTCTGAAAGTTTCTGAGTTTTGAATGAAGTTTTAAGCAACATCTTTCTATAAGGTCAATGGAAATACATTTTTATGACGTCATATGTCTGATTTTTGAGACACTTTGTTCCGTCCCAAAACTCTCCAATGACCCAGAATGGTTCTTAACTATATTTCACAACCCTTCTTCTTCGAATACAGAGTTCCTAGATTGTTTTAATCTATTTTTTACCCTATTCCTTCTCCTTCGAACACAGAGCATCCAGATTATAGGGTCGAAGACTTTTGTAGACTACAAAGTGTTTAATAACTGTAGTGTTAATTTTTTTATGAAAAATGAGAATGAATTTCTAAATAAAAACTAAATAAACTTATATTAAATTTTTGACTGTAACATAACCGAATTACTTCTTGTACGAGTTTTGTTAAATAACCGCACTTGTAAGGATTATAATGTAGGAAGGGGACATTGGGCTGTTTATCACACTAGTCCCCAAAGTTTTATAATAATGTTTCTTATTCGTCGGCTTGATAACTTTGGAGACTATTATTGACTTTTGATTGGTTGGGTCAATAAGTTAGTGTTCAAGCGTTTCAAAATAAATTGTAAGCTACAGTTTTAATTTTGTATATCATCATTGGGGACGTACATTAATTTATCGGCCATTGTCTTATCCCTTTAGATCCCTGGTTAAAATGCATAGAAATAGTAATAGCGCAGAATAATTTTCTTGAGTACTACTCCATCTTTCTAGTTATTTAAACTCAAAGTTCTTTTCAACTTTTTATATACTTAATATCCAGAGATTAAAGGAATAAAAGAAGAAATAAATTAAGAAATAGGTTTTAGTAGCGAAGATACATTGTATATTTGACTTTATTGTCTTTCTCTTCACCAGTCTGTAACGCTAATTGGGAAATAGATTTAAGATAGACTGCTGATTTTTTTGTGAAGAGAACCTTTTGAATAAGAGTATACAACTTACAAGGTCTGTCGGTCTGTGGTCATTAGGGTGGGTCGTTTTTGGACATTTTTTTTCTGAGGCCAAAGCGGGGATCTGCAAATGATTTGTATGAGTATGATATACCTCTGGATGATTTAAAATTTATCCTAAGTCTTGAAACCGCTGACGACCAGACATTCAATTGTATAGCTATTTGTAAATAAGAGTCAATTTTTTTAAAATCAGAGCTATGGCTTCATGGTGCTCCCAGGAAAGGCATTGAGGAGTAGAATCAGGAACTTTTGACCGTTTCAAAAAATCTCGTTCCTAGCCTGAGAAAATCTAAAAAACCTCTACAAATTAGACAATTCTCAATGAACCTTAAACAATTGTGGTTTTTAGTGATTTCTAAGGCTAGGAACGAGATATTTTAAAACGGACAAAAGTTCCTAATTTAGCTCCTCAAGGGAGCACCAGGGAGCACCATGAAGCCATAGTTCTGATTCAAAAAAAAATGAATGTCGTCTTTGCATATTAATAAGTAATGAAATATATTTTTTAGTGGTCGCGTTCTAAAACTCAATTTTTAAAAATTCTTTTTCGGTCAGAAATGTTTTTAAGGTTAATTTTATCTGTTGCATATCCCCTCTTTGTCTAATTCTGATATGAACCCGCCATAATGGTCATGCTTCCTCTTTTTTTGTGTTTCGCTACTTATGGATGTTGTAATCCTTGTGTGATAATGAATATTTTTGTCGTTGGAAATATAATAAACACAATTCTAAAGTATCAATGATATTTCATGAACAACTAAGTGGTATTAAGCCCAGTCATTATGGTCCTAATTTACTAGGTTCAGGAAACATATTGAATAGACTAAAACCTCTACAAAACCCTAATTCCGTTTTTTTTAAATAAATCTATGTGTCTTTTAAATCTTACTTCGAAACTTTTATATATTTTCTAAGTTAATTTTTTAAAGATAAAAATTGCGAATTTGTTGATAATTCCTACTATTCTTGAATCATCTGAACTGCACTTTAGAAAAAGATAAAAAGGAAATTTCAATGCTACATAGTTTTCTTAAAATACATTAAAATTATTTTTTCCTCAAATTGAAATGGAGGGGAAAAACACAGTTTAAAAGGCCCATTAAAAAATTTTAAAATTAGCACCAAGTATGCTAATGCGTGCATTCAACTAAAAACATTTTGGGCCTAGGGCACCTTTTTTATTTTTTACTCCTTATTATTGAACTTAAAACGATTGAAATTTGTACTGGGATTATTTTGGATAATTTACTGGAATCAAATAAAAATAACTAACTGCCAATGATTTATTTGAACATCAAAGATTCTAATTTGATAATTATCAATTGTGTAAAATGTTTCAGGTATAACCCACTATGAATGTACAAGCCTGTCAGAAGGAGCCACTACAAAACAGGAATACAAATTATTTAAATTCAATTTAAAAATATCAATGTTGAATATATGGGATAATTTGCCGACTGCCATACACTAGGAAAATCCGCAGCCGTCAATCCTATTATGCTTTTCAGCAGCGATCACATGAAAATTTAGCTACCATCCCAATTTCGATTACATTGAAGCTGAGAGTGGTTGAGTGCAGAGATCTAATGGGATAAGTCAATGACCGATAAATTGATGTACATCCTCAAAGATGACATATAAAATTACCACTTTTGTAGATTATAACTTACGGTTGAAACGTTTGGACACTTAACTTTATTAACCAACCAAGAAAATATAAGAATAGCCCCCAAAGTTGTTAAGCCAACGAATAAGTAAGTGATATTATAAAACTTTGGGGGCAACTGTAATAAACTGCTAAATGTCCCCTACCTACCTGGGCTGGGTGCCAGAGCTTTACCCAGCCACCTATTTTTTGGCTTCCCTAAATCTTAAGCTACATTATTTTCAAAGAAGGTGTATTAACTTTTTTGCTTTTTATTTAAGATAGCTAGCCGGTGCTTTTAGTAAGTAGTAGATGTGAAATTTTTCATAGAATTCAGATATATAATCGGTTTTTTTGTAGACCTCTTATTTTTTAAGTAATTTAAGTTTTTTTAAAAAATAATTAAGTCGGTTTTAAGGTACTAAAACGCAACAAAATAAAAGAAGAAAATGGCCAGTATGAACAAAAATAGTAAGATCTTTAATTTGACACCTTACTTTTAAAATTCTGTTGAGTAATTATTGAAAAAATCTATTTTTTTAACCTCGGTTTAATAAAAACTTTAAACCTTAATATTTTCTCAAACAGACATAAAAACATGGTTTCATATATACCTTTAGAATCAGAAAAATATTACGAATCCATTCTAAGCAAAATTGAAAAAAAGTAAAAACTTTAAAAAATAAAAATGACCTAAAATATTATATTTTTACAGGCAACACTTAATTGTAACTATTAAACTAGCCAATCAAAAATCTCTAAAATTGACGAATCAAGAAGCTTCACCTCAAAACTTAACCAATAGAATTGTCCAAAAAAAGGATAATGTTCAAACAATATATACAATAGATACTACAATAAAAATAGTGATACTTACATAACATGTAAAGAATGAAAAATTATGAACAAGTATGATTCAGTCTGTTTATAAACTTCAAAACAATGCAGTAAAAAATGCATTATTGTTTCTTGTGTTTAAAAAATATCTGTTACAGTGTATGTACATTTGTTTAGGTTTTGTTCAGGTTTTGTTCAAGTCAACCCTTTAAAGCCGAAAATTATGATTCTTAAAATAAACTTATTTTTATTATAGTTTTATGAAACTTTTTCAATTTTGCTTAGAATAGATTCGTAATATTTTTCTGATTCTAAAGGTATATATGAACCCATATTTTTTATGTCTGTTTGAGAAAATATTTAGGTTTAAAGTTTTTATTAAACCGAGGTTAAAAAAATAGATTTTTTCAATAATTACTCAACAGAATTTTAAAAGTAAGGTGTCAAATTAAAGATCTTACTATTTTTGTTCATACTGGCCATTTTCTTCTTTTATTTTGTTCCGTTTTAGTACCTTAAAACCGACTTAATTATTTTTTTTAAAAACTTAAATTACTTTAAAAATAAGAGGTCTACAAAAAAAAAACGATTACATATCTGAATTCTATGAAAAATTTTACATCTACTACTTACTAAAAGCACCGGCTAGCTATCTTAAATAAAAAGCAAAAAAGTTAATACACCTTCTTTACCAATTAGCTAGGAAATAAACTATGAAATAAGAAGGGGAGATCATGGGCTGTTTGTTACAGTAGATCCCCAAAGTTTTATAATAACGTTTTCTTATTCATCGACTTAACAACCTTGGTGACTTCAGTGATTTTTGATTGGTTGGTTTGTTAAGTTGAGTGTCCAAAGGTTTCAACCACTAATTGTAACAAAAGTTGTAATGTTAGGTATCATAATTGTGGAAGTACATCGATTCATCTGACATTATCTTATCACTTTAGTTCCAGACATAATAATTAGAATAATTGTTTACTGAACTGAACAGGGTATGTGTCCTGTTGTCCTGGCTAATCAGACCACTAGGGAGGCTAGCAAAAAGGTAATAGATTTAATTCATTGTATAGCCAATCAGATACAATATGCTATCCAACTTAAACTGTTTTAACCTATTTTTAGGACACAGAAAAATGTAGAATATAAGAAATTAAAATCCTAATAAAAATCAGTGTAAGCTATTAAACTCATTTTTGATTCTATGATTCTACAGGTGTCAAGAGTGTATTTTAATATATCTTTCAAAAATATAGGTTAAAAACAGTTACAAAAAGAAAATTACTAAGTATATTTAGTTGTAAGCTGACAAATTTTTAGACATATAATTTCCCCAAACATATCCTTATTCAATAGAAATTCAATTATTTATAAGCTGACTAATTTTATGGATAACCCGCCAATGTAGCATAACAAGTAGTTCATTTATTCGCTTTAGGAAGATGATAGGTTCAAATCTCGGCCAAACAATGAGTCAAACTGCTGTGTTACTAAAATCTAACTAAGTTCCACATCGTAAAGACATTTATAGACTAAAACATTTAAAACTTTCTTTAATTTATCACGAATTCTTACTATATATATATACATACAAACAGCCAGACAAACATTTTAAGGCATCTGATTGGGAGATATGTGGTAACGGATGCCCTCTTCAATCTTATACATCTAACAATGATATCAACACATACATACGAACAGACAGACAGACAAACATCCTATTACTTTATAATTCATAGGTATCTGATTGGGAGATATGTGGTAGCGGGTGCCTACTTCAATCCTATACATCTAACAATGATATCAACACATACATACGAACAGACAGACAAACATCATGTTACTTTATATCAGCTAATTCATAGGTATCTGCTTGGGAGATATGTGGTAGCGGGTGCCCACTTCAATCTTATACATCTAACAATGATATCAATAAGTTTCTAACAAAGTTAGCTACAGGTAATGCAACATTATATTTTACTTAATTTTGATAATTTATTAATCAGATATGTTATGTATTTATAGGTATTTTCCAAGTGAGCACCGAAACCTTATATACTATCCTTATTTTTCAAATATATTGAAAATAAGGAGGGGGGAGTTATTCTTTAGTAGCGAAGCTACTCTATAATTCACAATGTCCGTCCGTCCGTAATTAATGAATTGGGAGAAACGTGATTTTCTCGGCTCCTATAAAAGATAGAGAGCTTAAATTTTTTGACAACATTCCCATTATTAAGGAGCACAATTAACTATAAAACATCAATGGCGTTCGGAGTGCTTTTTAGCAGGGTTTAGGCTATTTTTATATTTTCCAAATTTTCCCCATACCTTTGGTGTTTATGGTCCGATTTTCAAAATTTTTTCAGTTAAAGATATCAAAATTAAATTTCCCTTTATTTGAAGAAAACAACAATGATGGTCAGATTGTCTTTTTGCAGGTTTTTGGCTATTTTTAAATTTTTCACATTTTTCCCCATGTCTTTGGTGTTTATGGTCCGATTTTCGAAATTTTTTCAGTTAAAGATATCAAAGTTAAATTTCCTGTCGTTTGAAGAAAACAACAATGACGGTCAGACTGGCTTTTTGCAGGTTTTTGGCTATTTTTATATGTTTGACATATTTCCCCATATCTTTGGTATTTTTGGTCCAATTTTAAAACTTTTTTGCATTAACAGTTTTAAAATATTTTTTCACATTGTTATGTGCATCTAGTATGTAATTTACTTTAACCGTCTTCAACATGCAAAATAAAACAAGGTTTTGTGTTTATTTTCTCCAATAAATCTATTCTTGATTTTAATAAATAACTTTAAATTTACTTCTACGTATTCCCATCCACAATTTTTTGTGCTTCGCTATTTATGGAAGTTGTCATCCTTGTTTATTTTATTATCCATACTTTATATCCAATAAAACCTAATCTGCCTATAGGAGAAGAAAAACACACCAAAACTAACCCTCCTCCCGTTTTCAATTTATTTAAAAAAAAAAGAATGCTCGACTTGTCGTTTTTAGGGAAACTGCCTTTTTTATGAGATAAAAACAGTAAGATGCTGCCCTTAAAAGCTTAACGGAATTGGATTGGCAAATACTTAATTTTTTTGCTTTAGACTGACATATAATTAAGTACATATTGAACTACTTTGTATAAAAAATTTCATAAAAAAAACGTTTCAAAACATTTTTCGTACCTAAAGAATTTTTAATAAAATCTGTATATGTACTATACTAGGAATTGAAATGTGTTTAAAAACATTTGAATAAACTTATTTTTTAAGTTTAAAATTTGAATTATATAAATGTTTATATTTAAAACGTGAGTAGATTATAAAATTGTCACAAAAAAAAGCCTTAGTGAAGTGTTAAAACTTTCATTAGTAGTATCATATTGAGAAACAGAAAAAAATGCAATGGCTTATAAAAAGGCGCAACTCATGACCATGCGCATTCAGGGACACAATAAAAACTGTCCCGAATTAGTATTAATTTTGAGGAACACGACTCCAGTGACGTCATATTTTTCTTTCCCGAAAAAGGGAATGGGGGAAGAAAATCTCTTCAAAAGAGAGGGGGGAAACCCCCTTTTCTCCCATCTCTTTTTTCTTCCCCCCTTCCCTTATTTTTCTTTCCCCCTTCCCTTTTTCGGGAAAGAAAAATATGACGTAACTGGAGTCGTGTTCCTAAAAAATAATACAAATTCTGGACAGTTTTTATTGTGTCGCATTCAGGACTTCTAGGCAAAGATCATTACAATCAAAAGGATGATTTTATAGAGGGTATATGCAAATTATCAAAAATCATTCGTATAATGATAATATGTTAACATGACCGTCCTTTTCATTCATTAATGATTACTTTCATCCATTTTCCAGTATGGCTTCGAAACATATTATACTGAAAAATTATACTTCAGTCCCTCGGGTTTTAATCTTTTAATGTCCGCGGAAAGCTGTCTAAAAATACGAGGTGATGAAAACTTATCAAATTAGTTTTGATTAAATTGTTCAAAAAATGCTATACAAGTTGTGTTTTCTAGTTTAGTTAAATTAAAGAAAGATGACAAACAAAAATAGTTATAAAAACCTGTCATTTAGTCCTGAAAACTAAAACACATACATTTCGTTTTAACCTCAAAAAACCTTTTTTTGCATAAATATTTTAAATACATTCAATTCGTAAACCTTTTCACCTTAAAAATATGAATACATTTTAATCAGTATATTGGCAGCCCCCAATATTAGGACGGTTAACTATAACTGTGGATTGTTATTTAATAATTGTAATTTACTAAATAAAGTTTATTATACTACACTATGTTTTCAATTTTAGGAGCCAACTGGCTCTCGGAGCCAGCTCCTTAAAAATGTGTGTTCCTTAAATGGGGATGTACTGTAATAGCAGCTACTCACCTAGAAGACCACCCTTCATTTTAATTTTAGTCTTAAAGAAAAAGTATAAAACATTTATTGGGAGGGTTATTTTTTTTATAAGACTTTCATATTAGACAGACAGACAAACAGACAGACAAATAGACAGACAAATAGACAGACAAACAGACAGAAAAACTTTTCTAATTAAAATAATTTATTATAATTTTTTTCTAGAAAATCCTGGGTATGTGAAATTGTTGAAAGTTGGAGAATCCCACTTAGGTAAAAATAATAGCACTGCTACTTTACAAATTTACTCTATACTTTTTGTTGGAGGGGGGGGGGGGGAGCTACAAAATTTGCTCAGTTGGGGTAATCACCCCATAATGCCCCCCCTCCCCCATCTTAGAAATGCCAGTATGCTGTCTGACTTGGTTTACATAGTAATTCTTCTTATAGTTTTTCCAAAATTATCTCTTTATGTCTGCTATCATTATTTAAAGCAGCAAATAGTACTTAATAAGAAGTGACGTCATACCAATGATAGGCCAGTAGACATTGTGTTTGACCAATGCAATGGTAAAACTTTTAATGGCATATCATTGGTCATTTGTTTTGTATGACGTCATTTTTTATCCGGAACTATTTGTTGCTTTCATTATTTTCTATAAATAAGTATGTCCGTCTGATCGTGACCGTTACCATAAAATACTATGTTCCTTCTTTATCAACAGCTTTTAATTTAAAGAGCGTCATTTTTTCCGTAAATTTGTGTGTTAGCATTTAGTAAAATTCACTTATTAAGACAAATTGTTCTTAGTTATGAACATTACGTATATATAGTATATATTGGTCAAAATTAAGAACAGTTTGATTTAATAAGCGCATTTGACTAGACGCTAACAGCTAACACACATCTTTACGGAAAAATTCCCTTTTTGTTTAATATAAAGAGCTTATTATTCTTTGACTAAAAATATTATGTAACTTTGTATTGCTGTTCTACTTACAGAAATGATTATCTTTGTATACATCTAAAAGTATGTATGTATGTCCTTCTAGCCTTTCCAGAAAAATAAAAAAAAATATTATTTTGTTTAACTGGAAACATATTAAATTCCAGTGAAATATATAATTCATAAAATATTTTTATTGGACTTTATTTAATTCCTTTTTTACAAGGATAACACAAACAAAATAAGTGCAGCAGGAAAATTTAATGTAATAGTAATTACTTTACTAAAGCCTTTTAAGGGACACTATAGTTGAATCGATCCCAATCTTTTTCAGTTTTAGTTCAAAAAAGAAAAAGTAAAAAAAGGGGGGAGGTGATTTTTCTAGAGGACATTTCTCTTGGGAATGTGGTAGTACCCTCCACCAAAATAGATATATTGCCTTCGCATGACATTTCATGAGAAGCAACATTTTAAAGGAGAACTATATCGGTTTAGAGGTCAGCGAGATCCTTTTATACAGACATCCTGTTACTTTTATATAAGGATCGACCATCAATTCTTAAAACATATCTACTTAGGACATAATCGTCCTTGGTGTCTGTCTGAACCGAAGGAGCTCGCCAGCTTCATATAGGTCCTGGGAAGTTTTATAACTATTATTGGAAAGGGTATCACAACCCGCCTTATTGAAATCGACCCTAGAAAAAAGGTCCCCAACAAAAAATTTTATTTTATTTTTTCTTTAAAAAAAATAAATTCAATATGTCCCTACAGGCTTATAAGGACGAATCCGCTAGTAATTGATATAAATATTAATAGTATGGTTATTTTTTCGTCAAGATTCCACTTACAACTGATCTTAATTTATTCTCCATTTTAAGAAAGCCTTATATAGGTCCCAGGGTGGTTTTAGGCTATTTTCTCCCCCCCCCCTCCCCCCACCTAATTCGAATAAATAGCCCCGATATACTAGGGGCACAGCCGCTAATGTTTGTCATATAGAATTTAATATTCTCTAAAGGAAAACCATTCACGACAAGAAGTCTACATTTTTCAATTAAAAAATTTTAATAATCTTGAATATTTAAAGATACAAATAGCCATGGTTACAAAACGACAAGGACGAAACATTACAGATCTCTGCTACAAGCGTTTTTTCCTCCACTTTGGAATCATTATATCAAAACACGAGTTCCTTTGTTTATTTCAACTTTATGGGTGGGTATTTTTAAAAGTGACCATTGCTGACTAATTTTTTATTTCGTTATTCTATCAACATTTCTGTATGAATGTATAGTACTTTGTAGAATGATGTCCGTCCGGCTGCATCACTGTATGAAACTTAAGATATTGCAAACTGCTGAACTGAATAAGTTGTGCTTTCTGGTCCTGTGGTCGGTTTAAACTAATGTATTAAGAGAAAGAAGGGGGGGGGGACACTCTACAAAATTTAAATTATAGGTGAAAAAATGACACAAAGTTAATTCTTTAAAGTAAGTTTCTGTATGCATCAATTTAGTGTCTTCTTCTACGCCACCTAAAGGCACTTGAGTAGGGGGGAAATGAATTCAATAACCCGATATTATAAACCTTCCTAGGACCTATGAGAAGCTACCCTGTTAAGGAGAACCCGATCGGTTCAGCGTTTAGCGAGATCCTTCAGTACAAACATACCGACAGACAGATAGACAGATAGACATCCTGTTACTTTATTAAAAGGATATATATCAGACAGACAAACATTTGTTATTTTTCCATTTTCCTTAAAAGACATGACTTAGTTATAGAGAAGCTACACTTGTAAAAGTTAATACAAGAAATCTATAAATACCATACACAATTACATTTTATACGTGGGAAGATTTTTTTCTTTCATTGTATGGTACATTATCACGGAATATAAAAGATATTTAAAGAATAGAACATAAATATTTTTGATTATAATTATTTGCTGACCAATTTATGTCATAATATTTTGACAATCTCTTATACAAATTTAAATAGTATATACTTTTTTATAATAAATTAAGCGTGTGCACATAAATTTTCTAGGGGCAAATGTAAGCTGTGGAGGGGTCCATAATGTCGTTGAAAACCCCATCTGAATTATTTTTAAACCGATTAACATCCGGTGGAAAATTGGAAAATCATGTATCGTATATACGAATATAAAAATGTATAATAAAAATATTAAAATCAGTTTTGTTAGCCCGTGTCTTCGGGATCTCAGGGCTAACAAAACTGGTTTTAATCTTATAATTGTATATTTTTATATCCGCGGAAAGCTGTTTATAATACGATGCGATAGATAACTATTCATGAATTGTTACTTTCTTTTGAACTAGCGGCTTCGCCCCTAGCCTCTAGGGGCTTTGCCCTATATAGTTTTGGGAAGTCAACCCTCCTTAATAGAAATATTCAAAAAATTATTCTTTGTTTAATTACTCTGTGGTAAAATTAAACCCAGGTTGTGCGGTTTATGCACAAAAATTTTAATTTGTACAAATTAAACCCAGGTTGTTAGCCGTATACACAAAAATTTCAATTCGTAAAAATTAGACCTAGGTTGTTCGCATACACAAAAATTAAAATTAAAAACAAAATATTTTGATTTTTTTTTGGGGGGGGGGGGTTCATGGGGGCTTCGCCCCATGTTGCAGTGGGGTTCCCCCACCCCAATTACTGGTTTTTGTTTTAAAAAATTTTAAAAAAAAATTTGGAAGTGGGGATTTTTTTATTTTTGGGGGGGTTGGGGTGTCCCACCCCCCAAGAAAATAGCTTAAAACCACCAGAGGACCAGTAGGTATATTCCTAGAAGAGTAGAGCCCAATTTGATCAGCAGTTACTGAGATTTTACAAAAAATGTAAAAAAAAAATTTGGGGGGTTGGATTTTTTTTATTTTTGGGGGGGTTGGGGGTGTCCCACCCCCCAAGAAAATAGCCTAAAACCACCACAGGACCAGTAGGTATATTC
Organism: Acartia tonsa; assembly: GCF_053477335.1. NCBI lineage: Eukaryota > Metazoa > Arthropoda > Copepoda > Calanoida > Acartiidae > Acartia > Acartia tonsa. The sequence goes on along the minus strand of NC_137265.1, from coordinate 6,782,106 downwards.
CCTGAAGAGTAGAATCCGATCGGTTCAGTGGTTACCGAGATCTTAAGGGACAGACAGACAGACGGACAGACGGTCAGACGGACAGACGGACAGACGGACAGACATCAAGCTACTTTGTATTATAGATTGACAAAAGAAACTGAAAGAAGCGAAGCACAAAACGAAAACTTGAATGGAAATACGGACAAAGTTATTTAAAAGGCAGAAGTTCAGTAGTCACAAATCAAGAACAAATTCATTGGAAGACATCACGAAACCTTTCAAATGCGTTTGCTTTTAAGAATAGGTTTCAAAAATTGCATTTTGACATTATGGTAGATCTCGGTTTCTATTTGTAATACTTAATCTTTACGTTTAGGTCAAGATATATTGGGTGTAACAATATCAAGAGATGTTCAAGACAGAGCTCTCCTCAGACCTATGGTAAGTGCATTACAGATTTAAGAAAAATCAACCAACCAAAAATTATAATACAAAATATCTACCAACCAATTTAAAAGATTTAGTATAAAAAAAGATGAAAATGTGTTTATTATAGGCAGAGGGGGAGAAGGGAAGGAGTGAGGAAGGGGACATTTGGCTGATTATTACACTAGTTCGCAAAGTTTTATAATAACGTTTTCTTATTTGTTAGCTCAACAACTTTGGGGACTGTTAATTATTTTAGATTTTTGGTTTAGTAAGTTGAGTGTCCTAGCGTTTCAACCACTAATTGCACTTTAAAGAAAGGTTAATTATGTATAACAAGATTGGGGATGTAAATCAATTTATAGGCCATTGTCTTATCACATTAGATCCCTAGAAATTCCACTATTTGATTTTTCAGGTACGGTACGTAGGTAACATGCATGGTAACGAGGCGGTGGGACGTGAACTCTTGCTCTCATTGGCCAATCTTCTTGTACATTCTTATAAATTTGGAGATTTCAGAATTAAAAATCTCATAGGTTAGTACTGAATAATTCAAGAAATATATGAAGCATTGAACGCGTTTTTATTGTTCTTTAGAGTTTAGCATAAAATTTCCAAAGAATTCTATTCATTTCTACTGAAAGACTTCTTAATAGTCATTAAATTTTATCATTTTTATTTTAATATTCGTGGAAAATTATCTGTAATACAATGCTATACATGGTTTTTCAGTATACTGAGAACCGGTTTCAATCATGCGGATATTTGTCGGTTTTAAAGCCATACTGCAAATATTTTTTTCCTGGGATTAATGACATATATATTTATAAAATAGATATAAAACTGACCGTGCTCTATATTAATCTTCCCTAAAAAGCCAAAATGGACTTACTAAAGCTGCAGACATTTCTATATCCTTATAATAAAGTAACAGGATGTTTGTGTGTTTGTGAGTTTGTGTGTTTGTGTGTTTGTATGTTTGTACCGAAGGATCTCGCTAACCGCTGAACCGATCGGGTTCTCCTTAACAGGGTAGCTTCTCATAGGTCCCGGGAAGGTTTATAACTTATTTCTTGGGGGGTGGGACACCCCCAACCCCCCCAAAAAATGAATAATCCCCCCCCCCAAATTTTTTTTTTTTAAATTTTTCTTTTAAAATCTAAAATAAGAAATTCAATTATTAAATTCGACTCTCTCCTCCTCAAGTGCCCCTAGAGGCCTCTAGGGGCGTAGTCGCTAGTTTTCTATATTGCGCGTGATATATAATAATTATTTATATCCTATAAAATTTATTAGGCTAGTTAATAGTTATGGTTTCCAAGTCTTACATATTCCTTAACCTAACTACTAGTCTATCCTAGGAAATTTTATAGAATGTTAGAATTTGATTTTATCTTTTTTAGATACAACTAATATAACAATTATTCCGACTATGAATCCTGATGGTTTCGACAGAAGTTCTGAAGGAAAATGTACAGGTAATGATTACCTCTTCTGTACATTACAATTTGTGGTTGAAACTTATGGACACTCAACTTAGTGAACCAATCAATCAAAATTGAAGAAAATTCTCCAAAGTTGTTTTGCTGACTAATTAGAAAACGTTTTTATAAAACTTCGGGGACTAGTGTAATCAATAGCCAAATGTCCTCTCCCTCTGTCTGTTTGTGTGTGCCCAAGGATCTCGCTAACCGCTAAACCTATATGATTCTCCTGTATCACCACCCTCCTAAGAAGCTACACCTAGATGCAGAGGCGAATTATACTATCCACACCTTTCCGCAAGAATCCGCAAAGTGTGGCGATAAAATTAAGGCCTATATTTCATGTTTTCATTTACAGTTAAATCCTTCTTTCCCCTTCTTCAGAGATATTTAATTTTTAAAAAAAGATTAAAATCCTTATCATTAAAATCACTACGACGACTTTCAATTTTTAGGATTAATATATTGTCTATCAAAAATATATTACATTGAAATACGATTATTGACAATTAATTAGATTATCTTTCGAAATGAAAAAAATTATAAACTTATTTTTTATATCCCTGAAAATTTTACCTTTGTAAATTTGAAATAAATAATTGTCTGCTAATATGTTCATAACATTCACATAAATATCTCCCAGTGGTAAAAAAAATAATATTAATTTGTTGTAATTTATAATAGATTTTTATGTAATAGCGTTCGTATTTGATTTTATAAGATATAATCATTTATGAAAAAGTGTTATTAGGCAATTAGCATTGGAGTTTTTTTTATTACAGTCATAGCAGTGCCGCCTTATTTTGCGGTAACCAAGACTAAATTTAAATTATCTCCCGCAAACATGTATTCAATTTACAAATGAAAAAATAGGGCCCAGATGCAGTAGTCAGAAAGGATAGTTTGAATTATCTAGGTTAAATGTTTAAATTTTTATAAATGGGGGGGGGGGGGAGTTCTAACACTTTTACGTAAACAGTGATTATAGGCTTTGTCTTTGGAGTCAGAGGATAAATTATTTCACAAAAAAGTTTCCTTTTGGGATGTAGTTTTCCTATTCAAAAATTAGGATTTGCCTCCAGGTCCAGGTACTGCAGGCCTCCAGGTGGATTCTGGATAGGTAAAAAAAGTTCAAGTCAGAAAAAAACTTATTTAACAAAAGTTGCTACTTTATGGGCAGTATGAACTTATTTGAAGAAAATTTTGGAATCATGCTCCAGATTCAGGTACTGCAGGCCTCTAGGTGGATCCAAGACAGGTAAAAACTGAAAATTTTTACTTTTGAAGTCATTATAAAACTTATTTAACAAAAGTTGCTACTTTATGGGCAGTATGAACTAATTTAAAGAAAGTTTTTAAATCAGGCTCCATGTACAGGTACTGCAAGCCTCCAGGTGGACCCTGGACAATTAAAAACTGAAAATTTTCACTATTCAACCCATTAGTGCCGAACCGGGCATTAAAACCCGGTTTCGAAAAATGGACAAAAAACCGGTTTCCGGCTTCATAATTGCATCATTCTCAGTAGGAATCCCCCCTCTACTACCCTGGCTTTCATTTCCCCCTGAAGCAGGCAGTTTAGCTTCCTTACGTTTTCCGGTATAGCTCAACAAAATTTGAAAATCATGAAAATTCAAAATACCCCTTCTAACTTTTTTGTTTTTATAGTAAAGTCGCTGATTTTTTTGTGAAATCTAATGTTTATTGACAAGTACATCTTTTTGTGAATTCGATTTATTCAAATTATTATTTTTTATATGATTTTTTTATCGTTTTTTTACGCCCTATTATGACCCGGTTCGGCTTGGCCATAAATACCCGACAGTTTTAAAACCTGGCTCGGTTTCAGTTTTTATTACCCGGTTTTAACTTTTCAACCAATAAAAATAACAGTTTACGTCATTAGTAAGGGTTTGAGCCACCCTAATAACCCTAGTAATCTCTATAGGTGTCACCCAATAGTTTTATTCTTGTTTTCTGATATGTAACACCCAAATTTTATATGTTCTTTTTTTGTAGTGTGTGTCTTTTAAAACTTCGAGCAACGGGTTTTTTACCTGAAAACGGCGGCACCTATAGCCGAAACACTAAATTTGAAATAAATCGCTTCGTATTATACTTGTAGCTCTATAGATTACATGAGGTTGTGTAGTTTTCAATTTCGGATCGTATCAAAGTTCTAAAAAGTGTTCATCTCACTTTTGGCATTCAAAAATTACATTTTTTGATTTTTGGTCGAAATAACCGGGTTTTTACAGCAAACCGGGTTTTAACACCGGCGGAAACCGCCCAAAACGGGTAATAATGCCTGGTTGGTATTTATGGCCAAGCCGAACTGGGTTTTTTTGCAACTTTCCTGTGCACGCCACTAGAGCAAAACAAAAAAATACGAATTCCGTTTTGACCATTATAAAGCTTCCCTGAAACTTTCAGCTTGATCGGCCCATAAAAGTGGCGCTCGGCACTAATGGGTTAAGTTAGAAAAAAAACTTTTTTAACAAAATTTGCTACTTTATGGATGGTATGAACTAACTTGAAGAAAATCTTGAAATCAGGATCCATGTTCAGTTACTGCAGGCCTCCAGGTGGATCCTGGACAGTAAAAAACTGATAATTTTTACTATTTAAGTTAGAACAAACCTTTTTTAAAAACCTGCTACTTTTTAGCTAGTTTACCTAATAAGCTTAAGATCTCGGTAACCACTGAACCGATCAGATTCTTCTCTTCAGGGTATATACCTGTATAGGTCCTGTGGTGGTTTTAGGTTATTTTCTTTGGGCGTGGGACACCCCCAACCCCCCCAAAAATAAAAAATTCCCCCTCATTTTTTTTGAAGATGTAGAGCCAGTACCTCAATTTTTTTTTTGATGATGCAAATGATGAAGATGAAGATCCACCCCATGTACTATATTTTTTTTAATTACTTCTTGGGGCAAAGCCCCTAGAGGCTAGGGGCAAAGCCGCCAGTAAATTAAATAGTAGAAATTTTAATTTTTAACTGTCCAGGATCCACCTGGAGGCCTGCGGTACCTGAACATTGAGCCTAATTTCAAAATTTTCTTAAAATTAGTTCATACCATACATAAAGTAGCAACTTTTGTTAAATAAGTTTTGTTCTGACTTCAAAAGTAAAAATTTTCAGTTTGTACCTGTCCAGGATCCACCTGTAGCCCTGCAGTACCTGAAACTGGTTTTAATTTTTTTTCTTCAAATCAGTTCATTTTATCCATAAAGTAAGTTAAATAAGTTTTTTTCTAACTTTAATTTTTTTTACCTGTCTAAAATACACCTGGAGGCTAGCAGTATCTAAACCTGGAGGCCAAAAAATTATTTTTTTTTAAAATAGGAAAACTACATTCCAAAAGGAAATTTTTTTGTGAAATAATTTTTCCTCTCACTCTAAAGACAAAGCTTATAATCACTGTTTACGCAAAAGTGTCAGAACTTCCCCCCCCCCCTCTTAACACTAATTGAAAGGCCATAATTTATTGAATTAAAATGTGATTATCTTCCTATTATGTAAAGTAGTAAGCGTTTTTTGTCTGTATCGAAGGATCTCGCGAACCGCTGAACCGATATTGTTCTCCTTTACAGTGAAGCTTCTTATAGGTTCTGGGAAGGTTTTAAACTATTTTTGGAGAGGGTGTCTTCACCCCACTCCCCCAAAAAATATTTTTTTTATTCTTTTGAAACTCAAATTTAATATGGGATAAGGTCGACTTTTCCCCCTCCTAAATTAAGTGCTCCTAGAGGCTTCTAGGGGCGTAGCCGCTAGTATTATTTAAAGTAGTAAGCTTTTTTTGTCTGTAGCGAAGGATCTTGCTAATCGCTGACCCGATATGGTTCTTCTTTACACTGAAGCTTCCTTTAGGTCCTGAGGTGGTTTTAGGCTATTCTATTTTATAAAGTCTGGGTATTGTGTTACGTGTAAGGCTATTTTCTGCCCTTATTTATCCTTTAGAATAGAGCTTTTAGATGCTAGGGGCGCAGCCGCTTGTATATATCAAAGAGCGAAGCTTTTTTATCATTATTAATAGCGAGTTTTTCTATGATTAGGGTTGGTCAGTCTGTTCGTCTGGAACGGATAGCTCATTTCGTTAATTATGGCATGTTAGAGTTGTCCTATCAATTTGAAACTTCATATGTTGATTCCTTTCATAGTAAGGTACAATTTAGAAAGCGTAGCAACACTATATTCAATACCAGAATGTCTGTATGTCCATTTTAAACATGTCGTTTTTTTACTTTTTTAACAACAAATTTGTATGTGATGTTATTATCCGCTTGATCTGATTTTTGGAATACTGATTCCTAGGACAACAAAGTACAATTCCATAAGTGAAGCATCTCTATAATCACCTCCTAAAAATGTATGTATGTCCAAAAATATTATCCTGTATTTCTGCAGTTTTTAACAAATTTACTTACAATATTTTAGTCTTTTATATATTGATTAATGAGTTCTGACAATCTACAGGTGTTAAACTTCGTTTTTCAACTGTTTCAGAGCTTCGCTTTTATGGATGTTGTCATTCTTGTTTTTTAATGTCTATTTTTGGGGCGTCCAAATAATTACTGTTTGGAGGGAACAGGGGGCATAACTTCATTTTTCACACAATTGAAATGAGAGTGCGATCTAAATTTATGATCCTAGTATGTTAACCCTTAACGGTCGGGGGGGGGGGGGCGTTGAACGCCCCCCCATCCGGTTTTTTCTATCTCATTTTCTGTGTGTGAAAGACAAAGAGCCCAAACTGCGTGACTTTTTAAGTTTGGGTATGACACATAACCGAGAGTTAAAATTTTTTGAATATCTTCATCCTGGCGGGCACAGGATGCCAGCAAACCTGGCAGGGTCATCCAGGTAAAGAGCAAAAATATTTTTTTGACTTAAAAAAAGTATTTTAACTTAACAAAATACTAAAATATCCTCTAGTAGTACATCTTATTATTAAATACAGGTGTACAAGTCAATTTCAGGTTCCAGGTATGATCCTGCAGGTCCTGATCCTCCAGGTCTCCAGAAATCCTTAAATGGCTCCTGTGGCCGCAATTTTTGACTTAGAGACTTCAAATTTAAAACTTAAGCTTTTCTTACATGTCTACATAACGTATTAAAATTTAATAAAGATCCGCCGCCGTTTTCCCGCCGTCCGCCGACTGCGGTGGCTGGCAGCTGCCAAGTACAGCTGCGGCCGCTGAAATTTATATTTTGATATTTGAAATATAAAATTTACATAAAGATTAACATTTTCTGCAAAAAAATTTTTGTTCTAGCTTCAAAAATAAAAAAATTACAGCCGTTTGAAATTTTTAGGTAAAAAAGGACCTAAAAACAAAGGTTGTTAAATAAAAGGGTGAAGGAAGCGAAAATTGACCTTGACTTACTTAAGGTCGGAAATTCATCATAACACAGGGGACTTACACAAAAAATTTTAGCCCTCTAGCTCTAATAGGAACTGAGATAACATGGGGGGGCGTTGAACGCCCCCCCCCCCCCCTTCTCCGACTGATAAAGGTGCGGCAAGGGGCCCGACTGTAAGGGGTTAATGCAATTTTTAAACTTAATCTTATTAATATAAATATAGTTTTTAATTGAAATTAACAGGGTTTAGAAACTGCGGGTAAGCCTCAGTGAAATCGTCATATTATAACTTTAAAATTAAGCTGGATATCTAAACATGTTTCTTAACAGCCATTCTCCTTATTAAAATCTTTATTTTGCACACCTGCGGAATTTGAGGCTTGTGTGCGGCTGTCGATCCCTTGAAATTACTATTCTTAGCCCAACATAAGAAAACTGTATATTCTTTGATAACAGCTGATTTAGTAAACAAAACTTCCTTTTAATGAAAAATTATCTATTTTTGCAAAAATCGTGTTATAGATTTTTTTTTAAAGTTAGACAGCTTAAAAAATAAAAATAAATTATTTTTATTTTACACCTTTTTTTATTTTGCTGCCTTAATAAGGAAATATTTAATATATTTAAATCGGCTTAATGCAATTTTTTTTCTTTTTTTTATGATTATTCAATACGTATGAAAAAGTAACATTTAAAAATCTTGCCACAAGAAGATTTAACAAACAAAATATTGATTTTGAGTACAATTTGATTTTTAAGTTTTAGAAAAACTATAGAAATATTCAAAGTTAAGTGTTTGTTTACATTTTGAAAAAATTATTTTGCCCTGTTCTATTTAATTAGAACTTTTCAAAAAAACTTCATTTAATAAAAGATTAATATTTTTTAATGTTTTTTAAAACATATTACTTTAGATTGGTTAAAAGTTTATTTTTCTATGTGATTTAGGGGTTGCAATTTTTTTTGCAAATTACGTTTTTTGGCTTTTCATTCAAATAAGTTGCACAATTCTAGTTTTTACTGCATAAATTTATTAAATGACTTCAGAAAAACATATTATAATCCTTACATTTACTTTTTTTTCTAACAATCTATTTTTTATGAGACTTTTTATATCGCTGACAAAAATGGCATTATTCTGCAAAAAAAATATTTTTTTTGCAAATTTTAAGATATGAAAGTATTTAATAAATGGTTAACTTTAATTTTTGTTTTAGCAAAATGGATTATTGTTTCTTATAAGATGAAAATAAGGTATCGCAAATATTTGTTGCAATTTTAATGCGATTTTATTGCAAATAGGAAGACATAGGATTTTAGTTTTAACAGATTATGATTCTGGACCCAAAATTACATAGGACTGAAGTTTTCGTTTGTTGATTGCTGAAAGTTAAAGTTTCTTGCTCTAGAATCGCTATGTGGCTAGTAATAAATAAATCCATAAAGGTAAGGGAAGGAGGAATGCTAATTTGCTGATTTTTAAATTTTCATTCTGCATTGTTACTGACTTATAATAAGTGGAATCACAAACGATTTCCTAGGGATCCCTAAAAAATAAGGTTTTCCCTAGCTTTACTTTAGATTAAGGTAGTTTAGGCTAGCCTTAAATTTATTAATGTCAAGCTTAATTAAGATGGGCATACTTTAGCTTACATAAACCTCTCATATCAATATAAGGCTATCCTTAACTTAATTATGAATACTTCAGAAAAACAAAAAAATCATAGGTATACTTAACTAAAAGCTTTCCTAAGCCGTAAAACAGAAAATTTCATTTGGTTGTTTGTGATTCCCTTTAATATATATTGAAAGGTGGAGATTACGCGACTGGAAGATATAATGAGGGAGATGTCGACTTAAACAGAGATTTTCCAACATGGCAACAAGTTGGTAAGTAGATAGATAGATAGATAGCACTCTAATTAATTGACGAATCTTAATGAAACTTAGTGAAAATATGAAGAATGTTAACATATTTATTCCCTAAAAATTTCAGCCTTCTATCTTTTATAGGAGCCGAGAAAATTACCCCCTTTCTGTCTTAGACGGACAGACGGACGGACGGACATTTCGAATTATAGAGTAGCTTCGCTACTAATAATGATAATTTAGGACAAAGCTATGAGGAATATTCTGAAGGCAGACAACCAGAAACAAAGGTATTAATAGTTATTTCTCGCATCATATTATAAACAGCTTTCCATGGATATAAAATGTACAATTATATGATTAAAACAAAGTTTTTTTAGCCCCGAGTTGCTGAATTCACGGGATAAAAAACTGGTTTTAATTTTATATTCGTACAAAACTTGATATAATACTTGAAAACATTAAATAAACATATAAAATTAGTTTAATTTTTTTTGTCTGTAGCTAAAAATAATTACACTCTCCTCTCCTAAAGACTAGGGGCGAAGATTCTAGTTTATTTTTTTAAGAAGTAAGGTTTATCTATTTTGAAGGACATTTTTAAAAGAATCTCTGAAATTACTGGGTGGATTTAGTGCTTTTTAGGGAGGCTTTGTATAGCCTGTTGGTGGTTTTGGGCTAATAATGATCAAATCATAAACCCCTTTGACTTAAAAATAGTTCTTTAAAGCTTATAATATTTTTATATGTAAACAATGCAAATTTTTAAACCTTAGCTTTATGACAATTTATTAATTTTAAGGCTATGATTGATTTGATCTTGGCTGAGCCTTGGGTTCTATCTGCCAATTTCCATGGGGGCGCTGTAGTGGCTTCTTATCCGTATGATGATTACAGGTAGATACAGGTTTCTAGTAGTATTGCAAATATTATAATATTGGGTACTATCTGCTAATTTATATGGGGGTGTAATAGTGGATTCTTATCCGTATGATGATTACAGGTAGATACAGGTTTCTAGTAGTATTGCAAATATTATAATATTAGGTGTTATCTGCAAATTGTTCTGAGGTAGGTAGATACAGGTTTTTAGTAGTATTGGAATAATAGAACATTGGGGGCTATTTGCAAATTGTTTGGGGGTAGGTAGATACAGGTTTCTAGTAGTATTGTAAATATACAGAACCTTTGGTGCTATCAGGTTATTCTATTTTTGAAACAGTGGTAGTGTTATATTTCTACTAGCGACTACGCTCATAGTGGCCTCTAGGTGCAATTCAAATGTTTTCTTTTCGATCAATTTTAAGATTGTTTACTAAAATATATTTCTACATCCGAAAGATGGGGTTAGTTATATTTCTCTTTGGAGGGTGGTGGTACCCACCCCCAAAATAGATATAAACCTTCCCATGAGAAGCTACACTGAAAGGAGAACCATATCAGTTCAGCGGTTAGCAAGATCTTTCGGTCAGACAGAGAGACACACAGAAAAATATCCTTTTTACTTTATTATAAAGATTATTATTAAAGGTAGATACAGGTTTCTATTAGTAGACTAAGTGTGTGTAAAATGTCAGTTTGTGTTAGCACCTGAAATAAAGTTCTGCAATATTTTTAGAGAGCCTGGACAACGAGGCACTGTGCACGCCACACCAGACCATGATTTCTTTAAACACCTGTAGATAGAGGTTTCTATTAGTAAACTAAATGTCTGTAATATTTTTAGAGAGCCTGGACAACGAGGCACTGTGCACGCCACACCAGACCATGATTTCTTCAAACACCTGGCCACCCTGTATGCAGATAATCATCTGAGGTAATATCAATAATTTATGTATAAGGTAATCATTTATCTAATGGTAACTTTTAATGCCTTTTTGAAACAAATACATCTTGTCATTTCTATGGCCTTTGGGACATCTAAATCGATGGTTTGTCTGTCCCTTTTGTTCGTGTTTTTGTTTGTTAAGCTTATAAATCATGGCCACTATGGCGTCCGCATCCTTCCATTCATATAACATATTTAAGGTTACATATTTTTTAAAAAAAAGGACAATATCTTATGTTAAAAATAATCTAAGTTATTTAAAGTGTTTAAATGCTTTGTAAAAGTCACAAAATTGACTTTTGTCTGTACTTAATTTCAGGGAGGGAGGAGAAATTGGACTGTTTATTTCACTAGTCCCCAAAGTTTTATAATTATGTTTTCTTATTCGTTGGCTTAACAACTTTGAGAACATTCATATTATTTTCATTCCTTGGTTCATTAAGTTGAGTGTCCAAACGTTTCAACCATTAATTGAAATCTACAGAATTAGTAATTTTGTTTATCATTTTCATTTACATCAATTTGTCGGCCATTTGTAAACATAATTGTTCTTGTTCTAGTATGAAGAATCAGTCACACTGTACAAGATGGTATTTTAAGGTAATATTAACAACAACCAAATGTTCTGCAAAGCTTAGATTTCCTTTATTTAGTGTAAGTAGAATATGATATTGATTTAAAATTTAGTTACATTTTGTAGTCCGTAAAAGTATTGTCTTAAAATTAAGGTTGAGAACCTTGTTTCTATGAATTCCTAGGAAACCAATTAATATCCGCTGGATTAGAACCTGTTCTAAGCCTTACTGAAAAAGCATGTATCTGATCATATTATATCCAGTTTTCTAAGCATATAAAATGTAGAAAAACTGGTTTAATTCTTATAATGGTACATTTATATAATTGCGGAAAGCTGTTTATAATGCAAAGTGATGAATAACTATGTATTATCATACTCTTTTTATGTATAATTTTTAAGCAGCATCACTTTAATTATTACCCGAGAGGATACAATAATTCGTCGAACTTAAAAAGTAATTTCGAATCATGACCTGGGTAGAAAACAAAAGTCCTTAAAGTCCTTCTTATTGGTCCAATTTACTGATTAGGGATCTAGATCTTCTATATTAATTAGAGCGTCTTTGGAAAATTGAATACTCGGGGATCTAAAGGGATAAGACAATGGTCAATAAATTTATGTACATCCCCAATGATAATACACAAAATTACCCCTAATGTACACAGATTACAATTAGTAGTGGAAACCTGTGGACACTCAGCATAATGTTCAACCAATAAAAATTCGAAAGAAGTCCCCAAAGTTAAGATAACTAATAAGAAAACGTCATAATAAAACTTTGGGTACTTGCATAATAAACAGCCCAATGTCCTGTCTAGCTCTGTAAATATTGATGTTATTTATATTTAGGATGGAATCACAAATGGAGCAGAATGGTATCCATTAGGTAAACCTTTAGGTTAGATTTTATTCCCCATAACCCTCTGTCTCCTGTTCTCCCCATTGAGTATAATTTAATCAGTTTTTAACCTATTTTTGAAAGGTATATCAAAAATATACTCTGACACCTGTAGAATCATACTGCAAAGCTAAAAATTAGAACAATAGCCCACATCGATATTTACGATTCAGCAAAATTTACTTAATCCATAGTAAAAAATAAACTTTAAAATCCTAATAAAATTCGATGTGGGCTATTATTCTCATTTATAGATCTGCAGTATGATATACAGGTGTCAGAGTATATTTTTGATATATAGTTCAAAAATAGGTTAAAAACAGTTTGATGTTGCATTATTTTAATATCAGGTAAACATTTGGGTGAAAGCTTCTAAGAAAATAACAGACAAACATCCTGCTGTGCATCATGTATGTCTTTCTGTAGCTTAAGATCTCGTTAATCGCAGGACGAATATAGTATTTATTCCTTTACAATGAAGCTTTTTTGGGGGGAAGAGCATAACCAACCACCCAAGACATTTCGCCATAGAAAAAAAATTACTCCCACTCATTTAAATAGAAAGTGGAGGATCTACCCTCTAGAGGTCTATATGGACGTAGTCGATAACTGATAAAATATTGTAACATTTAAAATTTTTAGTTGGAGGAATGCAGGACTTTAATTATCTATTCTCCAATGGAATGGAAATAACTCTAGAGGTTTCTTGCTGTAAATATCCTAAAAGGTAAACAAAACATTTTGTTCTTAACTTGTTAAATTAAAATAACCTTTTCCTTATAATAAAGTAAAAGGATCTCTGTCTGTGTTTACTGAAAGATCTCGCTAACCGCTGAACTGATATGGTTCTCCTTTTCAGTGTAGCTTCTCATTGGCTCTGGTCAGGTTTATAACTATTTTGGGGGAGGGTACCACCATTCTCCCAAGAGAAACCGCCAAAAAAACATGCTCTACGAAACAAGCGCCGCCTAGCGGCCTTTGAGATATTTTTAGGTAAACAGCTAATATTTACATAGATTTAGTGTTAGATTAATCTTATTTAGTGTTTAGTTATTATCTGAACCACCTGTGGGATGAGAATAAAGAGAGCATGATCAAATATTTAGTTTTGATTAATTATGTTTAGTTATTATCTGAACCACATGTGGGATGTGAATAAAGAGAGCATGATCAAATATTTAGTTTTGGTTAATTATGTTTAGTTATTATCTTAACCATCTATGGGATGAGAATAAAGAGAGCATGATCAAATATTTAGTTTTTAACAAAGAAGATAAAGTATAGAATAGAATCCAGGTAGAAGATTCTGCCTGGCTAGCCTGAATCTAAATTGGAACATTTGAAAGACTAAAACGGCTACAAGGCTGTTAGTAAATCACATGATTTAAGTAATTATTCTGAAAAAATATTCAAAATAAATTCCTTTTGCAATAATTTACTAAAAGCCTTGTAGCCAAGCCTCGACCTTTCCTTTCCCTATTCACAATGGATTAAAATCGAATTTTATGTGCAAAGCCTTAAAAATTTTAATAAAAGTAAGCAACTTTCTTTTCAAAAATGTACCAAAATTATTGGTCTCAGCATTTATATGATAGGTTTCGCTCCTATGCTGTTTTCAAACAGCTGATTATACATACTAGCAACTACATCCATACATGAACTTGAGGTAGGGGAGGGGGGGGGGAGGGGTTGTACCCATTTAGCTGACCCTTAAAAATTATAAACGTGGTCAATCATACTTATCAAAAAAAGGTGTACATTAAAAGTAACTTTTCATTTTGTCTAAAATGACCAAGCATCATATGCTGGAACCACCTCAACGTGAGGTGTGTATTACAGCGGTGGTTTTCATTCTATGACACTAATATCTTAAAGAGTACCCACTGTAAACGACAGCAATATATTCAAAGATAAATCTTACAAACACAATATGAAATTAAATTTCAAAGGTTTAATCAAATATTTAACAGTATCTATTAGACTTTGATACAAATTTTTCAATTTTGTCCAACTAGTCATTGTGATTTGTACTTCAGCAATATTGTCTTTACTGCGCAAGTCAAAGATTTCTTCTAATTTCCCAGAAATATTTAGGGTTTTCACTTCTATTCCTCCTTATTCTATGGTTTTTAATTATGTTTAGTTATTATCTGAACCTTCTGTGGGATGAGAATAAAGAGAGCATGATCAAGTATTTAGTTTTTAATTATGTTTAGTTATTATCTGAACCACCTGTGGGATGAGAGTAAAGAGAGCATGATCAAAAATTTAGTTTTTGATTATGTTTAGTTATTTTTTGAACCACCTGTGGGATGAGAATAAAGAGATCATGATCAAATATTTAGTTTTTAATTATGTTTAGTTATTATCTGAACCACATGTGGGATGTGAATAAAGAGAGCATGATCAAATATTTAGTTTTTAATTATGTTTAGTTATTATCTGAACCACATGTGGGATGTGAATAAAGAGAGCATGATCAAATATTTAGTTTTTAATTATGTTTAGTTATTATCTGAACCACCTATGGGATGAGAATAAAGAGATCATGATCAAATATTTAGTTTTTAATTATGTTTAGTTATTATCTGAACCACCTGTGGGATGAGGATAAAGAGAGTATGATCAAATATTTAGTTTTTAATTATGTTTAGTTATTATCTGAACCACCTGTGGGATGAGGATAAAGAGATCATGATCAAATATTTAGTTTTTAATTATGTTTAGTTATTATCTGAACCACCTGTGGGATGAGAATAAAGAGAGCATGATCAAATATTTAGTTTTTAATTATGTTTAGTTATTATCTGAACCACCTGTGGGATGAGAATAAAGAGATCATGATCAAATATTTAATTTTTAATTATGTTTAATTATTATCTGAACCACCTGTGGGATGAGAATAAAGAGAGCATGATCAAATATTTAATTTTTAATTATGTTTAGTTATTATCTGAACCACCTGTGGGATGAGAATAAAGAAAGTATGATCAAATATTTAATTTTTAATTATGTTTAGTTATTATCTGAACCACCTATGGGATGAGAATAAAGAGATCATGATCAAATATTTAATTTTTAATTATGTTTAGTTATTATTTGAACCACCTGTGGGATGAGAATAAAGAGAGCATGATCAAATATTTAATTTTTAATTATGTTTAGTTATTATCTGAACCACCTATGGGATGAGAATAAAGAGAGTATGATCAAATATTTAGTTTTTAATTATGTTTAGTTATTATCTGAACCACATGTGGGATGAGAATAAAGAGAGTATGATTAAATATTTAGTTTTTAATTATGTTTAGTTATTATTTGAACTACCTATGGGATGAGAATAAAGAGAGTATGATCAAATATTTAGTTTCAATTATGTTTAGTTATTATCTGAACCACCTATGGGATGAGAATAAAGAGAGTATGATCAAATATTTAGTTTCAATTATGTTTAGTTATTATCTGAACCACCTATGGGATGAGAATAAAGAGATTATGATCAAATATTTAGTTTTTAATTATGTTTAGTTATTATCTGAACCACCTGTGGGATGAGAATAAAGAGAGCATGATTAAATATTTGGAACAAGTTCATCAGGCAATAACACAAATTTAATTACAAATTATCAAATTTTGGTGCTTTCCCTCAAAGTGCCCCTAGTGCACCGAAAATACCTTTCTAGTTTTTAAAATAAATTTAGAATATTGGAGGGAGTAGGGTGCCTTATCCCTGGTTAAGTTATAACAAAATAACAAAAAACTACCGACTCCTTATATTCAATTAATTTTATTAGGGGATCTTTGCTTAACAGGGCATAATATTCTTAGGGAAACCACCTTTTAACAAGCTAAATATTTATACAGATCGTACTCTTTCTGTAGGTTTTAATTGTCCATCTAGTCAGCTACAAGTTCAATTTTCCGTAAAATTAATACGTGGTCATTATTTGTTCAAAAATAAGTCTTTGTTTATGATTTTATTTCGATTAAATACAAAGCGGTTGAAATCTAATTGAAAAGATAGAACTTTAAAAAAACTAATTTTGTGTTGATGTGACCAGGGAGTGAAGGGATTGGTCACTGATCAAAACAATAATCTTATTCACAATGCTCAGGTCAGTTCAAGGATAGAACAACACAGATTAAACTTTCAAAACATTAAGTCAGTAAAGATATGTCTTAGGTAGTTTGTAATTATTTGGGAAAGATCTGATATTTTCCAGTATGACTTCAAAACCGATTGATATCAGCTGGATTAGAACCGATTTTCAGTCTTGCGAAAAAAGTATGTCTAACATCGTATTAAAGTCAGTTTTCTACGAATATAAAAAAGTACAATAATAAGATTAAAACTTGTTTTTAGCTTGTACTTTTTGGCATCTCGGTGATAACAAAACTGGTTTAAATCTTTTTTAATATCCGTGGAAAGCTGTCTATAATACGATAAATTAATATTCTTCTCCTTCACTTAGGGCAGAGAGATTGTTCAGAGAATAAATGATCGAAATAGAGCATAAATTGTTTTTCTCGTATTCATTCGAATCCGGTTGATAGGAACCGGTTCTCATCCATACGAAAAAAAAATATGTCTAGCATCGTATTATATCCAGCTTTCTACGAATATAAAAATGTACAATCAGAAGATTAAAACTTGTTTTTAGCTTGTACTTTTTAGCATCTCGGTGCTAACAAAACTGGTTTGAATTTTTTTTTCATATTTATTTTTTTAATATCCGTGGAAAGCTGTCTATAATACGATGCGATAAATTAATATTCTTCTTCTTCACTTAGGGCAGGGAGATTGTTTAGAGAATAAATGATCGAAATAGAGCATAAATTGTTTATTTTAGGTTTCTGTGGAAAATATCTCAACAGGAGTTGTTTACAAATCCGTGACGACATCCAACCTCGGAGAATACTGGAAACTTTTGCTTCCTGGAAGCTACAGGTACATTCCAGAGATCTAAAGGGATAGGACAATGGCCGATAAATTGATGTACATTCCATATTATGATACACAAAATTACCCTTTCTGTAAATTAAAATTAGTGGTTGAAAGTTTGAACACTCAACTAAATTAACAAACTAATCAAAAGTCCCCAAGGTTGTTAAGCCAACGAATAAGAAAAAATATAATAAAACTTTGGGGACCAGTGTAATAAACAGCCCAATGAACCCCTCCCTCCCTGCGTAAATTTTATTTTTCATTGTCTAATCTGAGAAGAATGGATATAATATTACTTGGATCTTACTCCAGATTTTCATGTTCTCTAATAAAGTGAAACTCGGAGCGGGCTAAAAAAACGATACATCTATCCCTTTTCCTGCCTATGGATAAACATTAAACAATTCAATATTTGTGGACTATATTAGCAATCTAAATTAAGCTGAAGCTTTCCCGTCAACATTCTGAAAAAAAATAAAATATTAATGATTTAAGTCGACACTATGCTTTAATAAAAAGTGGTTGTGGCTGACATGATAACAGCACAGTTTTTTTTACCTTGTTTCTTATGATGTTCAGGTTGAAAGCGGAGGTGGCAAACTGTAGTCAAGGAGCTACACATAAATCCTCTACATGGATACAGGTATAGAGATAATAGGAGTATACCAAGTTTAACCATCGATTCTGACTAATACGAAGCGCACCCGCTTATAAGTGTGTTGGTAAAGGGTTCGAATCTCGGACAAAACTGCGTCAAAACCTACAGCGCGTCTATGTCAGGCGCGCAAAATAAATAGTAAGTCTGTGCCTTGGCCAAAAATAAGCGCGATTTGTTAGAATTTCCAGAAAAAAACGTGTTTAATCAAAGGGCTGGCTGTCAGCAATAAGTTAGATGCTAATGCCGTAGCAACTTTAAAAATGGCTGGTTCCACTTTGTTATCATCAACAATCCTCAAATGTATTAAAAACGAGGGATCTAAAGGGATAAGACAATGGCCGATAAATTTATGTAAATCCCCAATGATCATTAAACAAAATTACCCTTTCTGTAAATCAAATTTAGTGGTTGAAACGTGTGATCACTAAACTTAATGAAACAATCAATCAAAATTCACTGAAGTCTCCAAAAGTTATTAAGCCAACGAATAAGAAAATGTTTTAATAAAATTTTGTGGACTAGTGTAATAAATAGCCAATTGTCCTCTCTCTCTCTGATTAAAACCATTTACTTTTTAAGAGAGGAAGGTAAAAATATAGCATCCTGAGGTGGATTCTTAAAAAACTTTTTGGCTCACTGCCTCACTAAAATTAGTGAGGCTCGCTGAAAAATTTTGTGAAAAATACTCCAAAATCGCTTAAAAGTTAGATAAAATCATAAAAGGGTTAATAACATAAAATTTTGTTTAATTTTTGAAGATTTTTAATGCGATTTTGGAGGATTTTTCACAAAATTTTTTAGCTAGCCTCACTTATTTTAGTGAGGCAGTGAGCCAAAAAGTTTTTTTAAGAATCCACCTCAGGTGCCTTTTGATAAAAACGATGATTAAACAAAATAACCCCTTCTGTATATTTGAATGTACCAACCAATCAAGATTATATTTTGTTTAAGGTTACTGTGACAGAAGACTTTCCATTGGTGGAACAAAATATTGTTCTCGAGGATTCAGCTTGTCCAAGATAAAAGAAATAGGACGATGGAAGATAATATTTCTAACCTTTGTAGTTTTGTATGTATGAAAATCTTCATTTGGTAGCTATAAATCATAACAAAAGGGACAAAAGTGACAGTAAATCAATATACTCCCTCTGTCCTAATTCTATGTGTTTAAATTCCAACTTATTAAGGTAGCATGAAAAAATTTAGTATGAAGAATAATTTGTCCTTTCAAAAATTGTTAAAATCAATAAGCATTAAAGGAAGCCTGCAAGAAATGCAACGCTTTCAAAATTTTCTTTCTACATAAAACGTCATTTAAAAATGCCTACAACTTTTTTGTTATTAAAGCTGAAGGCTTCAAATTTGGGGTATTGGGTCTAGTTGTGGCTGTATTTCAGCAGTTAGATTGGTGTATTTCTTGCAGGCTTCCTTTAATGCTATTGGTTCTTTTCTTAAATCTAAATAATTTTATAACAATATGTTTAAGTAAAATAAATATTACTATTTTAAAAGAAGAAAATAAAATACCTACTCAACTTGTAATATGTAATAAGAATAAGGAAATTTAAAAATTACACAATCCTGAATTTAATCTTTTTTTCTTTAGTTTTGTATATATTATAAAACTTTTTCTCGTATTCATTCGAATCCGGTGGATAGGAACCGGTTCTCATCCATACGAAAAAACTATGTCTAGCATCGTATTATATCCAGTTTTCTACGAATATAGAAATGTACAATCATAAGATTAAAACTAGTTTTTTTAGCCGGTGCCTTCGGCACCACGGGGCTAAAAAAACTAGTTTTAATCTTATAATTGTACATTCTATATCCGCGAAAAGCCGTTTATAATACGATACGAGAAATAACTATTAAATACCTTACAGTAAGGTAAATATAAACCTTTTTTATTAATTGTTAAAATGCAATTTTGTTTCATGTACAATAAAAATATACCATACTAGAGAGACTTCAAGCGCATGGCACTTGTTGTTAGATTTGGGAGGATGCCGTGGTCAATTAACAGGCGCAAATAATTACCATACACAGACTTCCACACTAGTGTAATAAACAAGTTGGTTTGTCCATTAGAGTAAAACACTAGGAGAGAAATGGTTAAATGACTGTATCTCCTCATCGCAACAGTCTTGTGCAACCTTTCTATTGGGTCATTGAAAATCAACCAATGGTATCGCTTATATTACACAGAAAATTAGCAGAAAATAATTTAGAAGCAGACGAAAGAGATCTTTAAAAAATGAAGGGAGGTAGTTGTATGTATAGATCTGAGATGGGTTTTTGAAAGATGCCGCGTTTTTTCGACAATTTTTTAGACATTGATTGATTGAACGAAGACGATGGAATTTCAACACAGAGTATACAACATAAGAATTCAAAATTTTAAAATTATTATTTTAGCTATTTGTATAATGTCTAATACAACTTAAATCCATTTTCGCTGCATATTTATTAATGCATCTTTTTAGAGCTGTGTTAGACATTATGCAAATGGCTAAAATGATAATTTAAAATTTTGAATTCTCAAGTTGAATACTCTGTTAAAATCGTACGGGGCATTGATCTTCAAGATGGAATAAGGTTTTTCACAGAGTATGCAACTTTAGAATTCAAAATTTTAAAATTATTATTTTGGCCATTTGTATAATGTCTAATACAGATCTAATACGCGGCATCTTTTAAAAACCCATCTCTGTTGTTTGTCCGTTGTGTGTTACTGTACCAAATAACCCGGGTGTTTTGCTTCCTATAGTTATCCTTGACTGTTTGGGGGTTCCATTGGACTAGCTGTATCCCGTGGGTTGAGTCCCGTGTGGTCTGAATACCGTGGGTTGAATCCCGTGTTGGCTGAATTCCGTGGGTTGAATTCCATATGGGCTGAATACCGTGGGTTGAATCCCATGTTGGCTGAATTCCGTGGGTTGAATTCCATAAGGGCTGAATACCGTGGGTTGAATCCCGTGTGTGCTGAATACCGTGGGTTGAATCCCGTGTGGGCTGAATTCCGTTGGGTTGAAGCCCGCTGTGCTGAATTCCGTGGGTTGAATCCCGTGTGGGCTGAATTCCAATGGAACCCTGTTTGGGATCATCAGGGATCTTAAGGGATGGGACAATGCTAAATAACCCCATTGATGATGAACAAATAACCCCTTCTCTAGATTAAAATTATTAATTCACTTGGGGGGGGGGGGGGGGTAATCTTTATATCAAAGAGGCACGGACGACGGACGTCCAAGATTTTTTATTTAGGCGTGTGGGAAAAAAATTAAAATAAAAATTTTTGGGGATGGTCATGGCAACCCCAAATTCATTTGGGTTGGGTAATCACCACTTTACCCTCCCCCCCACCTTTGGACATCAATGAACCAGTTTGGAGCCAGAAAAGAAAAGTTTCGAAAGCAAAGATTTTAAGCCAACAAATAAGACAATCACCCTTGGGTACCAGTGTAATTTATCGTCAAATTTCCTTCTCCCCTGGTTGCCATGAGACTTCAGCCTCTCCCGTAATTTATTAATTTTTTTTAGCGTAACTTGTAGAGTAGCGTCGCCGCTATAAAAAAAAACATTTCTACTGGAAGATTTATTTTCATGTTATATCTGGCACTAGAGTTTTTAGATTAGTCAAGTTTTTATATTACACAGGTTATATCTAGTTTGGTCCATAGAGTCCTTCTAGTCGGGGATCTAAAGGGATAGAACAATTAATTGATGTACATCCCCAATAATGATACACAGAATTACCCCTTCAGTAGAATAATATTAGTGGTTGAATTGTTTGGACACTCAACTTAATGAACCAATCAAAATTCAATAATCAGTCTCCAAAGTAGTTAAGCCAACGAATGAGAAAACGGTATTTTAAAACTTTGGGGACTAATTTAATTAACAGCCCATTGTCCCCTCTTTCTCTAGGCTGAAGGACTCTATAGAACCAAACTTTAAATTTATATTAGATTTATAATTACAAAATATAATACAATTAAATTTTCTTAAAAATACCTCGTTTGTTAATCTGATAATCACTTTTTGAGAATAACTATTGTCTTTTTCTTATAGACATTTCTTATGAAATATGAAGAAAAAATAATATCGTACTTTATCTAAAGAAGATTAATTCTTGCTTTCAAAAGTACAAAAAATATGCTTTGCTAGACAAAATAATGATATTCCCTTGCAATAATTCATCTTATACACTTTTATATGATTGAAAAATCATATTTTTTAGCATAAGACCAAGTTTTAAAAATTTGATGATTTAACAATATTTGTAAATATCTTAAAAGTTAATATAATTATCATTTTAATAAAAATAAATTTTGATCTTAAATTTGAACATTAAATATGAATAGAGTCTTAAAATACATTAAAAAATATAAATCTTTTAAATACTTAAAATCACAACTAGTAAGTTTTTAATATATAAATATAAATATTTAGACATTAATAATACTGATTTAATTTTTATGATTTAATGTGATGTTATAAAAATATATTTGATTTTATAAAAATATCTTTAATGGTAGATGCATAGATATGTAGAAAGAGAGAGAGAGGAGTAATTTACTAAGTATGCCAAATTGGTTGATTGTTTGTTTATTCATGTTTCTGATTTTAAAAAATAATATAAAAAGATCCATAGCATATGGGATATTATCCTCAAAAAGAGACACGGCGATGTAATTTTACCGGCAGCTACATAAATGTACATAAAATTTTAGGGAACAATAAATAAAAGCGGCGCGACTATCGTTTTACATTGAACCACTTTCAATTGGCAATGAAAATCCCAGAAGTAATTTTTTTTGCTGTATTCTTTTATAATGGTTTAAAAAATTGACCCCCCCACCCACCATTGAAGTTAAAATAACTTCTTACAAATCCTGAAACAGAATAAAACATTTGGCACACAAAGTAACACCCCTCTCTCTTTATTTAAATAAACAAATGCATGTTTTGATAATTAAATGCAAAATATAAGATTATCAGTCCTTTTATGAGTATTATAGGCACATTTTTTTATTAGTTCGAGTCAGTTATCAGATTGTTAAATTTATCAAAGACAGAGTAAAAGTAAACACTATAATAGTTATTTATCGCCAAAGGCTCGAGGTTACAAAACTGGTATTAATATCATCATTTCTCATATTACTTTTCGTAGAAAATTGTCTATAATACGATATGAAACATAATTTTTCAGTACGGCTGAGAACCGGTTCTAATCCAGCGTATATTAATCGGTTTTGAAGCCATACTGGAAAAGACGTACTTTTCATTCATAAGGCCAGTGGAATAGTTTTTGAGCAGGTTTTGTTCAAATGTATAATTTAAAGTAAACATTGCCGAAATTATTTTATACAGCCGCTACTAATGGCAGCTGCCAAAAGAAGTTGCAAAGGTGACTTTCTGCAGCTGAACTAAAACAAGTGATTTAAAACTTTAGCTTGTCTATGATAAATATAAATTATTTACAGTTTTATATTTACAAAAATTCAATCATCATATAAATATCAATTTTGATACAAAAAAATATACAAAATTCTTATTCGTTAATTTTCAGTAAGGTATAATAGTTACTATGATTTTTATGAATGTTCAATTCCAGGTACTGAGTACCTACTGCTGATTAGTTTGTTTGAAGAGTACCAGCTCCGATTCCAAAGCCAACACCCTAAAATAAAGAGTTTAGTAATACTCCAATGACACAGAGATAGGAAAATGAAAGATTAGTTAAATATCGCATCGTATTATAAACAGCTTTCCGCGGATATTAAAATATAAAACTATATTTTTAAGATAAGTTTTGTTGGCCCCAAGATGACGAAGGCACAGGCTAATAAAACTGGTTTTTATATGATTGTACATTTTTTATTCCTAGAAAACTGGATATAATGCGATAAGAAACATGATTTTTCAGTATGGCTGAGAACCGGTTCTACTCCAGCGGATATTAATCGGTTTCGAAGCCATACTGGAAAATTAATTCTTCTTTACAATTTTTATGTGTTTGACTCTGTAGGTTATTATTATCGGGGGGACAAAGGTGATGTAGAGTTAATGTATATTCGCCATTACCATCCATTTATTTTGAATTTTGATATTTGATATTTTCATCAACACAATATCAAAAGCCTTGCGAAATTAGGTCCCAGCATCTATTAGCATTATTCAAATGCAATTTCTACCAATTTAAGAATTAATAGCAGTTGCGGCTATACGCCATAAAATCATAACGGGTAAATTCAGAAAACCAGGAATGGATTCTAAAAATAATTGAATGGGAAATATATTTATCGTATTCATTCGAATCCGGTGGATAGGAACCGGTTTTCATCCATACGATAAAACTATGTCTAGCATCGTATTATATCCAGCTTTCTACGAATATAAAAATGTACAATCATAAGATTAAAACCAGTTTTACTCCGAGTTAACCCATACAAAAATTCAGTTTTACCCCGAGTTAACCCATACCAAAATTCAGTTTTACCCCGAGTTAACCCAAACAAAAATTCAGTTTTACCCCGAGTTAACCCATACCAAAATTCAGTTTTACCCCGAGTTAACCCATACCAAAATTCAGTTTTACCCCGAGTTAACTCAAACAAAAATTCAGTTTTACCCCGAGTTAACCCAAACAAAAATTCAGTTTTACCCCGAGTTAACCCAAACAAAAATTCAGTTTTACCCCGAGTTAACCCAAACAAAAATTCAGTTTTACCCCGAGTTAACCCAAACAAAAATTCAGTTTTACCCCGAGTTAACCCAAACAAAAATTCAGTTTTACCCCGAGTTAACCCATACAAAAAATCAGTTTTACCCCGAGTTAACCCAAACAAAAATTCAGTTTTACCCCGAGTTAACCCATACAAAAAATCAGTTTTACCCCGAGTTAACCCATACAAAAAAATCAGTTTTACCCCGAGTTAACCCATACAAAAAAATCAGTTTTACCCCGAGTTAACCTATACAAAATATCCAAACAATCGGCAATTTCAAAATTACCTTAGGTCCAAAGTTTCTGCCATAACAGGATTTACAATAAATATCTCCTTCTCTCTCACACAACATACTACTGTCTACTCGTTTTCTATAGACAAATATACATTAATAGCGCAGCCATGATATAAATATAATTAGAATACTCTGACAATATTTATAATAAATATCTCCTTCTCTCTCACACAACATACTACTGTCTACTCGTTTTCTATAGACAAATATGCATTAATAGCGCAGCTAAAATATAATTATATATTTTGAATACCATTAAAATTTGTAATAAAAAAAATAAATTAGACTAGTCCTTTCTTCAGTCTTAAGTAAGATTGGCAATTTTCTCCTATAACAGAAGTAAACAAAAATTTATAGCTTACTTTTTAAACATGGTAAAACATTGAAGCTTTTAGAAGGGGATACTTTGTGTTAAAGACTATTTTTTTGTAAAACAAAAACTGTTCACTAATACAAAATATCAAAATGAATGTGCTGAAATTACCTGCATATTTGACATGTGAAGCAGGATTTATGCCAGGCTTTGCCCGCACCCCGCATCAGTTCCGCAATAAACACAGATTTGCCGCATCGCGGGCAAATATCCGCACCGCCCCACTTGGGCTTGCCCTTAACCGCAGCTCCACCTAAAGAAAAAATAACTTCCAGGATGGCTTCAAAAACCATTAATATCCGCTGGATTAAAACTGATTCTAAGCCATACGGAAAAATCATGTATACAGCATCGAATTATAGACAATTTACCAGGATGGCTTCAAACCCATTAATATCTAAGCCATACTGAAAAATCATGTATATAGCATCGAATTACAAACAATTTACCACGAACATTTTTTTAAATCATAAAATTAATAAAAGGTTTGTTAACATGGGCTTTCGGCCCTTCTGGGCTCTCAAAACAGGTTTAAATAATATAATTTTTCATTTTAACATCCACGGAAAGCTATCAATCATACGATGCGATAAATAGCTTGGTATTATATGACTATTAAACTTAATCTTACATTTACTTCTTAGCTAAAAGATACCATTAATTTTGAATAATATGTATCTAACGTATTCTTTGTTACTATTAAAAGATTAAAAGCTGAAACTAAATCCATGAATAAATAAAATATTGAATATGTTTGCAAAATTTTGTTGTGACGATTACAACAAGGAAGATAGGATTCAGTAATAGTTATTTCTCGCATCGTATTATAAACACTGAAACAGCTTTCCGCGGATATAGAATGTACAATTATAAGATTAAAATCAGTTTTTTTAGACCCGAGGTGCCGAAGGCACAGGCTAAAAAAACTGGTTTTAATCTTATGATTGTACATTTTTATATTCGTAGAAAGCTGGATATAATACGACGGTAGAAATAGTTTTTTCGTATGGATGAGAACCAGTTCCTATCCACCGGATTCGAATGAATACGAGAAAATAGTTTCCAGTATGGCTTTAAAACCGATTATTATCCGTTAGATTACAACAATGTCTCAGCTGTACAGAAAAATCATGATGTGTACTATCGTATTATAGACAATTTTCCACGAATATTAAAAAAGGAATGTAAAATAAATTAGTACCAAAAGTTTAATAGACACGTGACTACTCTCATTCGTCGGCTAAAAAATCTTGGGGCAGTTTTATTGATTTGAATCTTGATTGGTTAGTTCATTAACCAATAGTGTCAAAACTTGCGGATCTACTGCAGTTCACGGTAAAATATTGCTGGTAACGAATATTGCCAAAAATCTCTGAATTTTAAAGGCTGCTAGCTGCCAAACAGCTGAACGTACAGATCATACCCACACACCATTTTAAGCGGTATAAGAAGGCCAACAAATATTCTGTAATAGCCAAGATCCAATGATGCACAGGGAAATCTTCACTGAAGAAAAACGCATAAAATAGGCCTTTTTCGCGCATTTCTCTGCACTGCGAGATAATTATGCATTATTGATTTATGGCTATTCCAGATTATTTGTAGGCCTTCTTATGCCGCTTAAAACAGTGTGCGGGCATGATCTGTACGTTCAGCCGTTTGGCAGCTAGCAGCCTTTAAAACTCATAGATTTTTTGGCAATATTCGTTACCAGCAATATTTTACCGTGAACTGCAGTAGATCCAAATTTGCAAACCAAAAATTTCAATTAGAGGTAATTCTTCATTCATCAGGTTAGGTTTTAATCTTCATTTTGTCTTATCCCTTCAGATCCCTGGGAAAAACCTTATAAACCTTAGATAATCATTATCATAGAGTAGCTATGCAAACAGATACTGAGTCTAAATACTAAGAAAGCAAAAATTTTAAATTTTGCAATTTGTATATGTTATTTTTGACTCCATAAATATTTTAAATGTTGTACTTAAAAAACTTTTTATAGTTGAATATTTAAAAATTTACCATCAATGCTTAAAAGGGGACTATGTACGAACGAAAGCAAGTGATGTTAAGCTCCTTCCAGCAGTGATTAATACCATTTTTTTTGGTTGAAAAACTTGGTTTCTGTTACATAGGACGAAATATTAAAGGTTTACCATAGTCTTGAAAAATTGGAAAATGTAAAATGAGTTGAGATTATAAATCATCAATAAATACCTACTATTTCGATGAAAATGTATATTTAGAATAAGGGGTGGTAAATTGTAATAATGTTAATTTGAATTATGTCCATTTGCATTTTACAGCATTTGATGATATTTCGTCAACGCCCAATGGCTTAACTTTGAAAAAGTTTTTTTCATAATTGACCTGACCATAATGAATCTAATTTTCTTTTAGTTGATATAACTAAATTAAAGACCAAGTATATTCACAAAAAATACTTAAAATCACATGCTCTCGTTAACAAAGCAGATAAAGAAGTTTTATTGTACTTTAAATATTCAAATGGGATAAGTATTCTTTACTTTTTGATTAGGTACTGTAAAGATCTCGAAAAAAAAGGTGTGAAAATCTTTTCCCTACTAAAAGCCTAGCGATCCCAAAATCCCTCCCCCTTCTAACCAATCCTAAGTTTACAATTACCACCAGCAAACCTACCCCCTAACACTTCTTTTTCAATTAATTTCATACTGGTATAAACATGTTTAGAAACAATACCTGCCAATTTACTAGCGGCTCCATTTGTAGCAGTTGCCTGTGGTTTGTTATCCACAGTGGACTGTGCCAGCGGCTGTTTAGCTGTTTGCAGGGGAGCTATGTATGCTTGGGCCTTGTGGTCTACCTAAATATTTTATTTGTAACAAAAGGAGTTTCCTTTAAGTGCCTAGAGTGTGTAGATTCTCGTTAGTTTGTTTATAACTCAAAGTCAGGTTAGTTTAATAACCGCAGAGCTGGATCTTTAAATGTGTAGCCGTTGCCGTAGTCGTAGCCAGAGGTACAGCCACCAACCTAATAGCGATCTTTAAATCATATTAACCACGCGTTGCCGTGGTCACAAAAAAACAATGCGATCTTTAAATCATATTGGCAATGCGTAGCCGTGGCCGAAGTCGTGGCCGGCCACGCTAAAAGTGGCTACACTACGTTAGCGTTGCTAAAGCGTTGCCAAAGCCACAAAGACAGCTCCTTTTGATAATTTAAACGTAAAACCATTGAAATTGAGGTTTTTTATAATTAATAATCAAATTATCAAATGGATGTTTTTCATATGTATTTAAATGTATAATTTTTTTGTACTGACGCGGAATGAAGTAAAAAAAAGTCCCGTCACGCCCATATTAGGTATGTTGCCTGCCAATTGTAAGGGACAATTTTAAATAAATAAATACTAAAATATATACCTAAAATACTCTTTTTGGTGGATTTTAAATGATTACTATTTAAAGATATTAGTAATTAAAGATATTTCTTAAGTTATAGTGAATAAATGGCCACATTATATTAAGATTTATAAAGAATCTCTTCCCTTGCGTCCCTAAACGGAATGTATAGGCAGACGTGCCGTGCCAGTGTTTTGGAACGGGGGTGTTCAATTTCTTCCACATATAACCTGATAGTGTCTCAAAAACGCAAAAAATATACGAAAGCAAATAAAAAGAAGGAAATGTTGGCACCGGAAATGTTTAATGATTGAATTAACGGAAAGGGGGACATTTTGTGCTGTTGTAATAATAAGCGTTATGATTATTTGATAAAGCGGAAGTAAAGGTACACTTTAAAAAAGTGGAAGATTCGGGGAAAGGTGTAAAGTAGATAAACCTTTTCTCTTAATTCCAAATATAAAATTTTACTCTTAATTTAAAGTGTATTTTAAAATTAAAATTGTAATTTTGTGTAAAAAAAACTTCAAAAATTAGGCATAGTAATTTTATTTCTTTGTTCAAAATAATTTTTTTATAGGGTGGGCCATAGAAGATTTTATAGATACATATTTCAAGGTATAGCTGGCATTGCACTGCAGTAAAATCTTTTAAAAATCGATGTTTTATTAGCAGCACTGAGGCGACGACTATGGCTACAGCTACGGCTACGGCTAAGACTACGACCACGTCAACGGTAACGGCTACGGCTACGGCAGCGGCAACGCCAACAGCTACACATTTAAAGATCCAGCTCAGGAATATCCCGACAGGGTTTATACCACCCATAAGGAATAGGCATTTTTAAGGAAAATCAGCAACAAGTTGAACAAAACTTTATGAAAGACAAAAAAAATTATGTTGGATAAAAATGTTTAACAATTTTTAAGTATCTCTTATTTCTCTTTCGGAATTTTTATTTATAATGAATGTAGTACAGGGTGCGGCACATAAATCCGGACAAATTCTAATTTTTAAACAAATGAACATAAAATCGTCAATTTTAAAGATTTTATTGAATTTTAAAAACTGAGAAGCAGAATGGGTATATGACTATTAGATTATTCAAAAAAATGGCCGCCAACCTCAATCACCGTCTCTACCCGCCTCCTCAACCGCCGGCAGGTCCAGGTCAAAATGTACCTGTCCAAGCTGGCTTGGTTCTCCTTGATAGTGGCAATGAGGGAGGTCTTTGTGGTATGGGCACGTCTATTGGTACATGCTTCAAAGTAGCCCCAGGCCCAAAAGTCCATTGAATTAAGATCGGGCTGCTGGGAGGCCACATTTCCTTAGGAACGTGAGTAACCGCAGGATTCAAATTCGCCCAACTTTCAAGCTACCCTTAGACACGGAGGCTCTTATTTGGACCACAGTTGAGCTAGAACGACGTTCTTTACCTTTCAGAAATGGCATGAAGTTTCAGCTAGGGTTGTCAGCGCAACCCATAGTCTAAAATGAATTTTAAAGTTCAATATGTGTCCCTGAAGTCAAGAACCGAGAAATTTTCACGAATTTTCACGGTTTTTGACGTTTTTTACATCTCAAAATCTGCCCAGTTTCACTTTGCTGGAGTACTACGGCCAAGCCATTTCAGATTATAGAGCACTCTAGTCTTTTCTAGTGTCTTACTTATGTATCTGACAGTATCCCTAGCAAGTTGCATAACTCTACTTCACCTACAGATGGGCTGAGGTCAGATTTAGTGAGCCCTGGTCGAGAATCCAGATTAAACCACCGGCGCATTTAGAATCTGCCTTGTTGTACATATGCGCGGCCAGCTCAGTGCACACGTCCATCTTCGTCCAAAGATTTTTTTTTGTGCTTAAAGGTCATTACCTAAGCTTTTTATAGTGGGGTCAAACGTCCTGATTGGTCAAGTAGTTTTGACGCTATGGCCGTTTAAAAAATGTCCGGATTTATGTGCCGCACCCTGTATATGTATACGTGTATATTATGACAGGCGAAAAATTGTCGTCATTTTAACTTGCTTACATAGAACTCATTTATTGGTCAGTTCGTTCATCCAGTATAGTAGGAGGGGATGGGATGGATTCGTTATCTTAGTCCGCTGCGTGTTTCACTATATTAGAGAGCATGAAAAATTGGTGTAAGATCATCTAAGTAATAAAGTACCTATCCATTTTTTTAATGTAGAATTTCTGCAGATAATAGGTATATCCCTCCCAGAAAATTTGTTTATTTGTACCTGATTTGGGTTTGTCTTATATCCTTCTCCATCATCCATGGACAAAGTTCCAGCCCCGCCTCCGAAACCGTAGCCCTTAGGTCCGAATTTCTTCCTTAATATTTAATGCTTAATTAGATGTAAATCGAGGCCTCTAGGGGCGTAGCCGCTATTGGAATTTAAAAAATAATAATGGATATAAACTACATGGACATTGTGAGAGATTTTTGCATTCCCTGTTAAATGTTTCTCCCAGTTGGCTAATATAAGGACAACCCCTATACCCTCCCCCGACTAATTATATACGTAGACTATATCTAAAGGGATAAGACAATGGCCGATAAATTTATGTACACCCCCAATGATGATACACTAAATTACTACTTCTGTTCATAAATTAACCCTTCTGTAAAATTAAAATTGGTTGTTGAAACGTTTGAACACTCATCTTAAGGAAATAACCTATCAAAATTCACTATAGTCC
Organism: Acartia tonsa; assembly: GCF_053477335.1. Classification (NCBI taxonomy): domain Eukaryota; kingdom Metazoa; phylum Arthropoda; class Copepoda; order Calanoida; family Acartiidae; genus Acartia; species Acartia tonsa. The sequence goes on along the minus strand of NC_137265.1, from coordinate 6,750,577 downwards.
CCAAAGTTGTTAAACCATTGAATAAGAAAACGTTATTATGAAACTTTGGGGAATAGTGTAATAAACATCCCATTGTCTCCTCTCTCTCTCTGGACGATACTAACAAATTTACCTGTGGCAAGCATTACAGAATACTTTATTGTCATGTTCAGAGATTGAACCAGATGTTAACATCTTCCTAAACAAATTGAAAGTTTATATAAGTTGAACAAGATCTTTTAAAAACGAAAGTTAATGAAGGTTAACATTTCAATAAAAAATAAGTTTGAACTTTTAATGTTGTAGACTTAAAATGCTTTACATAGTTTTAAAATGCTTTACGAGAAGAGGCAGAGCTATTGCCCCCAAAACAAGTGTACTGTTAACCCAAAAGTTACTAAGCCAACGTATTATAGAACAATTCATAATCTTTAGTTCGCAGTATAACTTACACATTACAGTCTATAATATCACCCTTCATGTACAATTTAATCCAAGATTTATAGAACAAACGGTGCTGGGAAAAACAGGGAACTAAAGTTATAAGTTAATTGCCAATAAATTGATATGCACCCCCAAAATTACCCCTTCTGTAGATTAGAGTTAGGAATTAAAACGTTTGTACACTAAACTTAATGAACTCAATCAATTTAAATGAAAGTTCCCAAAGTTGTCAAGAAAACAAAATTAGAAAACGTCAGTATAAAACTTTGGGGAATGGTGTAATAAACAGTCCAATGTCCTCTCCTTACATGTAGAATAATAGTTATTTATCGCATCGTATTATAGACAGCCTTTCGCAGATTTAAAAATGTACAATTATAAGATTAAAGCTAGTTTTTTTAACACCGAGATGCCGAAAGCAGGGGTTAAAAAATTGGTTTTAATAATATGATTGGGCGTTCTCCTTTTAGAAATATCTTTTTAAATTTTGAAATTTTTTGAAAAGTGTTACCTGCATGCCTCACATGTGAAGCAGAGTTTATGCCAGACTTGTCCCAAACCTTTCACTTCTTCAGCAAAATATACATTCTGCATGACAAGTTAACATTCAAACTTATTTTCTTATCTTATAAAGAAAGTATATTTGGTCCAATTAATTTATTTTTTCTAGAATCTTACACAAGATTATCATGTACTTTGATAAAGTAAAACTTGTAACTAGCTAAAATAATAATCCCCCCTCTCCTTATACTGGATTAGTGATGCAAAAGAAAAACAGTAGATATTCTAGAATTACAAAATTTTTGATTGAGGAGTAAAAGAAATATCAATAGTCTTATTAGTAAAGGTGACATTTAAAACTATTGAAATTAAAGGTGTCAGTTGCTTTTCAAATTAATATGTTGCATTAACCTAGACGTATGAAAAAGTACTTATTATTAAAGCCAATATTGTACTTTGTCTCTATTTCTGCAATGTCATTTTAAACAAAATAGATAGAAAAAAATAGGTAGGATAAAAAAATACTCCGCAATAAGGATAATACATAAGTATTAAATCTGTTAGGTAAACCCAAACAACTTAAAGAAATTGCAATTCATTTTAAAAAATATTTACATAAAAAAATTCCACTTCAATATTTTTGTGGAGAAATGGTTTTTGTACAGAGTTTTCATCCATGTAACAAATATTTTGGTTGATCTGGAACAAAAAGCATGAATGACGGCCTTAGTCTCTTCTGAATTAAAATCCTTGTCCCCCTTTACACTTTTCTTGTTGTTATTTTCATCTGAGCAATATAAAAATTTTGGTTGCTTTGAAATGAAATGATAAGTATAAAAGACATCCTTAGTTTTTTTTCTGATTTAACAAATTTTATCTAGCTGCAACCTAGCATATAAGGGCACAAGGAATGAGAAAGGGCAGAAAAATAGCCTAACACCAACCCTCATCCTATCTGAAGCTTCACTAAAATGGAGAACTCAATCGGTTCAGTAGTTACCGTAGTCTAAAGCTGTAAACAAAACCTTACTTCTTTATACAATACTGATAATTTGTTAAGATAATGTAAAATAAGTTTATACAAATTAATAAGTTTGAAATTCCTTGTCACAACGAGGACAGATACCCGGCATGATGGCGCAATTTTTGTTTCTGAAATAATTTATCAATTACCTATAATATTATCAATATTATTGCAAGCATTTTTTTGATTACTATCAAGGACAGGGGACATTATTCTAAATAATTTGGACATTTATCGCATCGTATTATAAACAGCTTTCCGCAGATATAAAAATGTACATTTATAAAGATTAAAACCAGTTTTGTTAGCCCCAAAATGCCAAAGACACGGGCTAACAAAACTGGTTTTAATATTATGATTGTACATTTTTATACTCGTAGAAAACTGGATATAATACCACAAGATATATGATTTTTCAGCATGGCTTAAAGCCGGTTCTAATCCAGGGGATATAATCGGTTCCGAAGCCATACTGGATTAATCTATTCTAGGTTAATACTGATCTGAGGGAGGCAAAAGTCTTGTAAAATTCTCTAAAATAAAAAAAAATCTTCCAATTTTAGGAAATTTGTCCCTTGCCGTGATAATTATAAGCAGTATAAGTGCTAAAACAATATGTGTGTAACAATAATACAACATAAAATTATTAACAAAATTTTAAGGAAAAACAATTTTAACAATAAAAAATTAACTTTTTAAGCAACAAGAACAATTTTGTTCCACTAGGTACTGGACTAGTTTCAATAAAATAATAGGTTCAAAAAAGAGTAGATTCTGTACAATTGTTAAAAAGGGTAAAAAATAGAGAAACATTAAAAATTGGGTAAAATATCTATAAATGTTTTGTGTAAAAAATGGCACTATCAAAAACATAGGTTTTAACACAAATGAGAGGGAACAAGAGGGGGGGAAGTTTTGACACATTTGCGTAAACCTGGTGTATAGGCTTTATCTTTGGACTGAGAGGATAGGTTATTAGGGATAAAATCATTCTTATATTATGAATTTCCCCCAGATTTAAGATTTTTTGGATAGGCCTCCAGGTTCCGGAGCTCCAGGCCTCCAGGTGGTCTCTGGACAGGTAAAAATTTAAAAAATTGTTTTTTTTAAGAGTTAGAGGTCAGCTTATAAAACAAAATATGCATGTTTATTCATCAAATATGTGAATAACATTCAAAAAGATGCATATTATGTTTTATGAGTTGACCTCTAACTCTTCAAAAAAAAATAATTTTTTTTATTTTCACCTGTACAGAGACCACCTGGAGGCCTGGAGCTCCAAAACCTGGAGGCCTATCCAAAAAATCTTAAATCTGGGGGAAATTCACCATATAAGAATGATTTTATCTTTAATACCCTATCCTCTCAGTCCAAAGATAAAGCCTATACACCAGGTTTACGCAAATGTGTCAAAACTTCCCCCCCTCTTTTTTTCATTTTTCTTCCCCAAAAAGATTATAGACTTATTTTGTCCTTTGTTGGCTAGAAATCATTCAAGAAAAAAATGTAACATTTCCAAAAAATTTTCTTTTATAATTTAAATCTAACAAAAGAGTAATTAAGTTTATCATAATTGGGGGGAGATTAATGCAAAGTCCATTGTCAAATTACAATATGAGAGGGGACAAATTTTTTTCATTTTTTTCCCCAAAAAGATTATAAACTTATTTTGTCATTTGTTGGCTAGAAATCATAAGAGAAATAGGTTGTATGATGATTGGATTGTACAATGTAACATTTTTTAAACTTTTTCTTTGATAATTTAAATCTAACAAAGGAGTAATTAAGTTTATCATAATTGGGGGGAGATTAGTGCATAGTCCAATGTCAAATCCCTGAATCCCGGGGTTTTACATAACAAACATATAAATTACAATGAACATAATTAGATTAAAAACGAGAAAATTAAGGGTTTAAATAAATAATTTTACCTAATAAAATAAATGGAATTATTCCACGAGATCATAAAATATTGATTTTGAATGGATAAGTAGATAGATAATTTGTTGTCTAAGAGAGTAAAAGTAAATAAATACGAGTATTATGTGATGGATTTTAGTGAATAGCATGCGTGGATTAATGTTCATTTAAGTGACTTTTCTGCTTTTAAAATATCCAAAAATAAACCAGTTTTTACCCCTTTCTAAAATTGTGCTTTATGGATATCTTGATTTTTTTTATACAGACAAAAGATGATTCCTTATTTATAGCTATTCGTTTACAAGAAATATGATAATCATTTTTTAAAATCAAGATCTAAAAAAGAAAATGGTAGGTATAAAAGTCTCTCGAGTAAATAATAATCCACTCATATACCACTCTCTTTGTATTTACAGGGGGTCTAATCTAAATCAATTTTCATATAAAAAAGTGACAAAATGTTGAGTCACCCTGTAAATACATTCATTTTGTGATGGAAATGATTAAGTACATTTGAGATAATTATATTACTTGGCGGAGCTTTTCAGAGTACCTATAAAAAATGACGTCACACTAGCCTACCATTGGGCAATTGAAATGTATACTGGCCTGCCAATGCTAATTAAGACTGTGTATTGGCCCATCATTGGTCATTTGTATTGTATTTGTAATTCTTTTATGTATAGGCGCTATAAAGAGCTTCTTACTTGGCTATTAAGATATTTTTGCATATTAAAATTAGGCAAGATAACTTTTGAAAGCTTATTATTTACAAATAACTTAAGTACAAAAAGAGGCCTATGTCATCATGGCCTAAATTTATGGCTTCATTTTATTTCTGACAAAAAAAATCTAAAGATTTTATATTTTTTTTGATAATTTAGACTAAAAATGTTAAATTAAGCTCATTAATTAAAATTTAAGCAAATGGACCTAATTTTTTAAATTTTGTGTTATAACCAGTGATAGCAATCCATGGCACAAAAGGGATTTAGATTTGACAGGATTGTCTATTAATGGGCGGATTAATCCGAACAGATTTTAAATTAAACCGCAACGGATTCAAGAATAATCAGCACAGATACCAGAATTTTTTTAACGGATTCCAGATTAGTCCGCAACGGATTCCAGATTAATTCGCACGGATTCCAAATGAATCCGCACGAATTACAGATTAGTCCACAACGGATTCTAGATTAATCAGTAACTGATTTCAGATTAATCAGCACAGATTTCAGATGAATCTGCAACGGATTCCAGATAAATCCGCATTGGATTCTAGAGGAATCCACACGGATTCCAGATGAATCCGCATTGTATTCCAGAATTATCCGCACGGATTACAAATGAATCCGCACGAATTCCAGATTAATCCGCACGGATTCCGGATAAATCATGAGCTACAAAATTAAAATTTTAAGAAAAACTTGGATTGCCATCAACGGTTTTAACAGTATCAATAACAAAACATAAACAGGGCGACCACTCCAAAACCAAAAAAATATAGTATTTTTATAGTATATTTTTTTTATCCATATAGTATATATAGTATTTTTTTTTCTCACTCATATAGTATGATATAGTATCTGACTTTGAATTATTTAGTAATACATATTATATACATCATTCAATAATAACTCAAAGCAAAGCTGTTATCAAAGCAATTTCACATATAAGGAGGGGGGGGGGGGGAAGTTTTGCCACTTTCGCTTAATCTGTGATTATTAGACTAAGTATTAATTTGAGACTATAGGTTATTTGGGATAAAAGTTTACTTTTGTGTGTAGTATTTCATGCATATTTAATCATTTTTAGATAGGTCTCCATGTTCAGGTGCTGCAGGCTAGTTGGTTTCTGAACAAGTAAAAAAAATGAAAATTTCTGTTTGAAGAGTTAGAGATCAACTTATTAAACAGAATATGCATAATTTTGGATGTTATTAACATATCTGAAGAAAAAATTAAGATAGGCCTTCAAGTTCTGGCCTTGAAGGCCTCCAAGTCCACTCTGGACAGGTTATAAATCAATTTTTTAATTTGAAGAGTTAGAGGTCAACATATAAAGCAGAATATGCATCTTTTTGGATGTTATGAACATTAATGAAGAAAAAATTAAAATCGACCTCCAAGTTCTGGTCATGCAGGCCTCCAGGTCTACTCTGGACAGGTAAAATTTAATTTTTTGTTTGAAGAGTTAGAGGTAAAATTGTAACGAGTATTTGAATATTTTTTTTACATATTTGAAGAAAAAATGACATTTAGCCTCCAGGTTCAGGTGCTGCAGAGCCTTAGGTGGACTTTGGACAGGGACTTCTTACTTGAACAGTTAATGGTATATTTGTTAAAAAAATGAGCTTATATTTGGATGTTATTTATATATTTGAAGGAAAAAAATTTGGCCTCCAGGTTTAGGTGCTGCAGGCCTCCAGGTATAAAATCATTTTTTTATTTAAGAAGTTAGAGGTTAGTTTATTAGACAACATAGGCATCTTTTTAGATGTTATTTATGTGTTTGAAGAAAAAATGACAATTGACCTCTATATTAAGGTGCTGCAGGCCTCAAGGTGGACTCTGGACAGGTAAAAATCAAAATTTTCCTATTTATAGAGTTAAAGGTTAGTTTTTAAAACACCATAAGCATTTTTTTAGACGTTATTTACATAACAGAAGAAAAAATACACTTGCTCTCCAGGTACAGGTGCTGCAGGCCTCCAGAGAAGACTTCAGACCTCAGAGAAGACCTGGAGGCCAACAGGTCCTGAACTTGATGGACAATTTAATTTTGTTCTTCAGATATGTTAATAACATCCAAATAGATGCATATTCTGACCTCTTAACTCTTCAAATAAGAAATTTGAATATTTTATCTGTCCTGAGTGAACCTTAACTTGGAGGCTGATATGTTAAAGGACGCCTGCAAGAAATAACACGCTTTAACTGCTAAAAGACTGCCACAAGAAGACCCAATACCCCAAATTATAGGCCTTCAGCTTCAATAACAAAAAAGTTCTAGGCATTTCAAAATAACATTTTATGTACAATGGAATTTTTGAAAGATTTCCAATGCTCATAAAAGAAAAAACAATATTAAATTACGTTGCCTAGACATAAAATTATAACCTTATCTTTGTCAGAAACTTAGATTGCCTGTAACTGATTACATTTTTACAATAAAAACACCACATTTCATAGTCAAAATCTATGAAAAAAATTCGATTTAAATTGCATTTTTAAACGAAAATCATAGCGGAAACGAAGGGGTAAACTAATACAAGCTTAGCTGTGATTGGTTGTTAAGCTGATTCAGCCTTCTGATTGGCTACAGTAAATTCGGTACAACGCAAGTAAAACTTAATTTTTTTTTAATGATTTTGACTATAAAAGTGGGTATTTTTATTGTAAAAATATAATTAGTTACTGGAAACCTAAATTTATGACAAAAATAAGCTTATAATTTTGTTTCTAGGCCACGTAGTTTAATTTTAAAGTTTTCAACATGAGCATTGCAATTCTTTCAAAATTTCAATTGTACATAAAATGTTATTTTAAAATGCCTAGAACTTTTTTGTTATAGAAGCTGAAGGCTTCAAATTTGGGGTATTTGGTCTACTTGTGGCAGTCTTTCAGCAGTTAAAGCGTGGTATTTCTTGCAGGCTTTCTTTAATATTATCCAAATAAATTCATATTCTGTTATATAAATTTAACTCTAACTCGTCATTAAAGAAATTTGATTGTTTACCTGTCCAGAGTAGACCTGGAGGCCTGCAAGACCTGAACTTGGAGGTCGATTTTAATTTTTTCTTCAAAATTGTTAGGGTAAAGCGGGGCGATCTCGGTTTTGAGGTGAAGTCGGTATTTTTTTGACCACCTTCATTAAATGACATTTTTCTCCATGTTCTAATCGACTGACAGAGAAAAACATAAAATCAAATTTGTTCCTTATTAAATTGCCTACAAAAAAGTATAAAATGAAATTTTTGTGAGATGAATTTTTAGGGTACTTATTGGGTCTTAAAGTCGGACGACAAAAAAATTTTTTTTCGATTTTTTTGCTTCGGTCAGAAAAACGGTAAGTTGGACAAAAACTGGTAAGAGCTAGAGCTTAGAGTCTTCAGGGGACTTATTAAGAATCTAATAGGCTATCCATTTCCGTTTAAAACTTTAAAAAAGCTTGTATAGTTTTTTCTTAAATCGACTAAAAGTGAAGCGGGGCGAATTCGGTTTTTTCACTTTTTATACTAACTTTTTCAATTTTATATAAAAAAGTGAAATTTTCGAGAAAAAAAGTCAAATTTCTCGTACTTAGAAAATTTTTTTTTTTTTTGTAGAAAAAATTGTCCGATCTTCATATTTTTTTTTGTGAATGCTCTTTATTACATTTAGCAACTTTAACCTTTAGGGCATGCTGTAATTAAATCACTATGTCATAGGTTTTTTGAAGCTAGAAAATCGACCACAGATTTTGCCAAACTTTTCTCTTTTTTTCAACTTGATTTTTTTAGGAAATTTTGCTAATAGAACTAATTTTTTTTGGCCAAATCTATTCAAAATTGCCTGAATTTTAAGGATCAGGCCTTTAAAGTCATAAAAAGTTATTTTTTCTAGTAGTATTTTTATGTTTTTTATCAAAAAAATTTTCGAAAAAAAAGTCAAATTTCGCGTACTTCGGAAAAATTATTTTTTTTGGTAGAAAAAATTGACCTATCTTAATAAAATTTTTTGTGCATACTCTTTATTACATTTAGCAACTTTTACCTTTTGGGCATGCTGTAATAAAATCAATACGTCATCGATTTTTTGAAGCTTGAAAATGCCCTACCGACTTCGCCTCAAGGCGGGGCGAAGTCGGTGCCGTTTTAGAGATCAATTTTGACAAACTTCCCAATGTCCTAGGTTTACGTCCCTTTAGGACCTGATCGACTTTTCCGAGATCTTTCTACTGGTCTTGGTCCCATTTATAAAAATAATTTTTACGATTTGCAGGTTCAAAAAACCGAAAAAAAGACCGAGTTCGCCCCGCTTTACCCTAGTAACATCCAAAAAGGTACATATTCTGTTTTATAAGTGGACCTCTAACTCCTAAAATAAGAAATTAGATTTTTTACCTGTCCAGAGTGAACCTGGAGGCCTGCAGGACCAGAACTTGGAGGCCTAATTTATTTTTTTCTTCGGATTAGTATGTTAATAAAATCCAAAAAGGTGCATAGGTATTTTGTTTAATAAGTTGATCTCTAACTCTTCAAACAAAATTTTAAATTTTTTTACCTGTCCAGAAACCACCTTCCAGCCTGCAGCACCTGAACCTGGAGACCTATCCAAAAAATCAATCAATATTAGTGAACTATTACCCAAAAGTAAACTTTTATCCCAAATAACCTTTAGTCTTACATTAATACCTAGCCTAATAATCATGGAGTAAGTGAAAGTGGCAAAACTTTTCCCTCCACCTTAAGTTAATTCTTTAATGAAAAATAACTGATATTTAAATCACAATCACAAACAATAATATATTTTAATGGATTTTCTTCATCTCTTTCTTACTGTAGAGCTTTATTCATTTTTGTCGTATCACAGTATCTTTTGATAGGTTATTGAAGGTTAGGTTAGATAAGATAAAGGTCATTGGTTGCCCCGCAGGGCTAGAGCCCCCCGCAGGGGCTAGAAATAGGAGAAAACCAGATGTGAAAATAAGACAAAACACACCTTAAGAGGCGTTATCGCAAAACTGACAATATTCGTTTTTTGTTATATAAATGTAATATTATATAGTATATATAGTAAATTTTGGTCAAATAAAGGTGAAATTATATAGTATATATAGTAAATTTTTGTCATATAGTATGATATAGTATCCAAATTCATCCTATATAGTATAAATAGTATATATAGTATGCAGTGGTCGCCCTGTTGGGAGCAAAGTTTGTTGTTCTTGGGTGCGTGAAAAAAAAAAACACCCAATGGACAACATACCTCCCTTCACTTTGACTAAATTGTGAGCAAACTGTGTAATTATAGATTGTGTCTGGACATACGATACATTTTTAATTTGATTCACTTTTTTGATTTATAACAAATAATATGCCCTTCAATGTAACATTAAACTTTGATAAAATCAGGAAAATAGATTTTTTATCTTATTTTCTAGTGTCCTAATACTAGGGAGTCAAATACAACAAAATTTAAGACGGAACTTTGGTATCTTTTTCATTAAGCTAATTAAAAAAAAAAAAATTTCTCCAAAATTAAGTACCTACAGTTTTAACAAAAATAAAAACATTCAAACAACGAAAAAATCAAAAAAGTTTGTGACTGAGGAAAACTAAACTCTAGAGTATATAATAAAAGAAAAGTTTGTTCTTTTAGATTCAAAATTGCAAGATTTTTAAGATAATTTCAACAAATTAGAATTTTTTAAAGCTAAGACCTGTTTTGATAAAGTAATATAATATATTACTTGAAAAAAGTCCTGTATAGATTGTCTGCAGCTTTTCAGCCAATGAGAGTATAGAAAAAACAGGGTTTAGTACTATAACCTATTTCAAACACTTTTAATAATACATTTTAAAGGATAGAAAAATCAATAGCTACCATATTAATTAATGGCTTCAAAGTGAAAAAAAGGTTTATCTTAATATTCTTTTTCTAAAAATTAATGTATTGTCGCATACAAGAGACATGGTACTTGTTTAGTCCCAGAATAGTTATTTTTCGCATCGTATTATAAACAAATTTCCGCGGATATTAAAATGAGAAATAAATAAGATCAAAGCAAATTTTGGTGGCCCTGAGTGGCCGAAAACCTGGGCTAACAAACTGGTATTAATTTTATGATTTTTCTTTTAATCTTCGTAGATAAATTTATATAATTTGATACGATAAATGATTTTTTTAGTATGGCTGAGAACTGGTTTTAATCCAGCGGATATTAATCGGCAACGTATCCATACTAAAAATAATTAAAATATATATCTAAGAATCTAAAAAAGTTGAGTTTTGTCCTGTATTGATGTGATGATTTCCAAGCTATTCAGCTAGTTGATGTATATAATATGCATATTTGTGAGTATTTCTTTAGAACTTGTAAGCTTTGTATGCCGCGGTCCATCCGACAGTATAGCTCCAGCCAGGGAATTGTGCAAGAAACTCTTTAAACTGGCTGGACTTCATCTGGGGTCCATGGATGTGGTGTCCTAAAAATTTTGTTTATCATAAGTTCTGCAGTATCATTGTCTGTAGGTATGCAGTGATGAGGGTACATTGGGCTGTTATGATACCAGTCCCCAAAGATTTATAATAACACTTTCTTATTCGTTGGCTTAACAACTTTAGGGACTTTTATTGAATTTTTAAAGATTGATTCATTAAGTAAAGCATCCAAACGTTTCAATCACTAATTTGAATCTACCGAAAGGGTAATCAATCGGGATATACATAAATTTATCGGCCATGACTTATCCCTTTAGATCCCTGGTAGGTGTGTCAGTAAATGGTGAGTTACATTTTTAGCACCTTGCGCAAATGCAAATTTTTTTTAATATAAATTAGGTTATTAATAATTCTTAGTAAAAAATAACACTCATACTTTTAACTTTTATAAAGTAAAAACAATAAGTCAAAAAGTTCCGTGAATCACGAAGTTAAATGTTTTGCTAAGTTCAAAAGAACACTTATTACAATCTATAGTATAGTTTAAATTATGTACAGTATACCTATCTATTGTACGTATTTTTTAGTTGAATAATTTATTTATATAAGAAAACAACTACAACTTAATTATTCTGTAGGTACCTAATCTGTGATCTTATTAGTTGCTTCTCCCCTTGCATCTAATGGAAGGTGGGGAGGTTAGGAAAATAGCCTAAAACCACACCAAAGACAATTATAAACCTTCTATGGAAAATAAAACCTATCCGGGCCTGCAATTTCCGAAAAAAAAAAAAAAAAACTTTTTTACACCACCATTATTACAAATTTATTTAAAAGCTGATAATACCTGTAACAGCCATGTCCAGCAGTTCATTGCCTTCATAGTGTGACCTGGGCACCTCCAGGTCCAGCCAGAACTCCCAGGATTCCAGGTTCTTACCCTGGCTGTGGAATATGTAGTACGTTGGCCGGCCAGCTTTCCAATCAGGACCCTGACAATCAATGTATTAAGTATAGATGTATAAACAAGACCACTGGGGACCTTTTCCGGCTGCTAAAAAAATGCTGTTTGCTTATTTGTAGCGAATTAGCTGTGTTAATATTTGCGACGCTATTGGCTGATATTCAAAGACCCTATTAAAAGTCGGCACAGGGTAAACGGGTCGGGACATACAGTTATCTAACTTCTTCCCCATATATTTTGTATTACTTTAACAAAACCATGTTAGCATACAGTTAAAATGCAGCTTTTGCGCTTATTCAAGAAAATATTTTACTTATACCTAAATATAAAAAAAATCACTAAGACAAAATGTTTAATTTTTCTGCATGTTAGTTAGTTTGCCACATAATGCTTTGGTTGATAATGATGTCAATAAATTAAAAAATAGTTCAAATATATATTTTTTTTAAATCGAAACTTTTCTATAATTAGGGTCGGTCCGTCCGTACCGGTTATCTATTTTCGTTAATTTAAACGGGTTACAATTGTCCTATCGATTTCAAACTTTGCATGATGATTCCCATAACAGTTAGGTACGACTCGCGGCAACTCTGTAATCATTACCAGAAAGTAATTACAATTTTGTTTAGTCTTAAGCATTAATATTCTTCTTATTTAGAACCGACACTCAACAAGGGTTAATGTTCGTTTGTCCTTACATTTCAGAGCTTCGCTATGTTGTCATCCTTGTTTGAATATGAATACTAGTCACAAGAAAAACTTCTATAAATTTTTAAAGATTCAATTTTATATTGGTATATACTGTGTTTACAATGCTAAAATGTATTTCTTGACTTGTTTATTTTTCTACTGATAATAGTGTATTTTTCTTCAATTTTCATACTTTTTCCTTCATTTTTTCTTCACAACAAAATAGTGGAAAATAATTTTTCTCGTATTCATTTGAATCCGGTGGATAGGAACCGGTTCTCATGAATACGGAAAAAATATGTCTAGCATCGTATTATATCCAGTTTTCTAAGAATATAAAAATGTACAATCATAAGATTAAAACCAGTTTTTTTAGCCGGTGCCTCCGGCACCTCGGGGCTAAAAAAACTAGTTTTAATCTTATAATTGTACATTCTATATCCGCGGAAAGCCGTTTATAATACGATACGAGAAATAACTATTCTCGTATTCATTCGAATCCGGTGGATAGGAACCGGTTCTCATCCATACGAAAAAACTATGTCTAGCATCGTATTATATCCAGCTTTCTACGAATATAAAAATGTACAATCATAAAATTAAAACCAGTTTTTTAGCCGGTGCCTTCGGCACCTCGGGGCTAAAAAAACTAGTTTTAATCTTATGTTTGTACATTCTATATCCGCGGAAAGCTGTTTATAATACGATGCGAGAAATAACTATTATATTCACTCGATGCGTCAGTAACACTTAATTCTGATAGGATATATGAAGTGTTACTATGAATGCTTTTTGTCGCAAAGAAAAAAATTAAATATGATGTAAATATACCTACAATTTACATTTTTTAACAAATTATAATAAAATAACAGATAAATAAAATATCATACTAGGTATAAAAAATTACTTTTTAAATTTCTTATAAGAAGTAAATAAAATATTTGTATTTTATTTAGGATTAAATCATGTAATGTACTTTTTAGTAACAATGCCTCGCTAAAATTCATATCTGAAAGTCTTTCTGTCTGTGCTTTGAAACTTTCTAATAACTGATATATGTCTGTTGTCTGGTTTTTATACTCTATTTGTATGCTTCGATATTTTTTGGATTCTTTTTCCTTCAGTAGGCTTAAAATTTATTTTTTGAAGAATATTTTTTTATCGCATCGTATTATAAACAGCTTTCCGCGTATATAAAATGTACAATTATTACATTAAAACCAGTTTTGTTAGACCCGAAATGCCGAAGCCATAGATAGTCTAACAAAAATGGTATTAATATTGATTGTATAATTGTACATTTTTATATTCGTAGAAAACTGGATATAATACGATACAATACAAGATTTTTCTGTATGGCTGAGAACCGGTTCTAATCCAGCGGATATTAATCGGTTTCTAAGCCATAATAGAACATTCCTACCTGTAATAGTTCTCCATTAGCAAGGGACCACTTGGTAAGTTGTATTCCAGCAGATGGGGAAATAAACACCCCCATATGGTCAGGGCCTACAAATCATATGTAAACGATTAAATAATTAAAATTAATACTTGCGAGATCTTAACTGAGATTTATTTTGGGAGGGTGGTGGTACCTTCCCCCAAAATAGTTATGAACCTCCCCAGAACCTATGAGGCGCTACACTGTTAAGGAGAACCATATCAGTTCAGTGATTAGCAAGATCCTTAGGGACAGACAAGACACAGAAACTGTTACTTTTATAAAAGGATGATTGCTTCCAGTGGACCAAATTGATCATTGGCACCATTCAATTTAGAAAATTGTGCCTTTTTAATCCTAACACTTACAATATAGGTGGGAAAAAATACACCTAGATGCAAAAATGATAATTTACCATTGATAACCAGGAGGGAGGAGACATTGGACTGTAAATGATACGTGTATCAAAATTCTCTCATTGGTAGGCTTAAAAACTTTAGGTTAAATCTTGATTGGCTGGTTTTTAAAAGCAGTTACAACTAATACTTACAACTAATAATTTAATCTACAGAAGGGTTAGGTTTGTTTATCATCATTAGAGATCTTACCCGAAGCTCTAAAGAGAACTCTTCGCATGTTAACGCTAAGGGCTTCTTGATGGACCAAAGTCAAATTCACAGAGCTAAAATAAAATAAATATTGATTTCTACATTGTGATGTGCATCATTACTTAGTTTTTTAGAGGGGATGGGGGTTACTTGGGCGATTAGGTTCTAGATCATTAACAAGTAAACTCAGTGCTGGAACAATCCTACCTCATCATTGGTTTATATATGTACAAATATTGGTATAAAAGGGCATGCAGCTTTAAGATAATTTCATAAGTCAGCTATAAATAGTTGAATTTCTTAGGATAAAGATGAACTTGAAAAATTTTGACGTCCAAAAATCTGCTACCTATCCTTTTAATTTAAAGGGATAATTTGTCTGACAGGCCATATGGGGTAATGAATCTATTGTTTTAGCCTACAAAAGGGTACTTCCATTCAGGGAGGGACGGGACATTGGGCTGTTTATTACACTAGTCCCCAAAGTTTTACAATAACGTTTCCTTATTCGTAGGCTTAACAAATTTGGGGACTTTTATTGAATTTTATTGTTGGTTTATAAAGTTGAGTATCCAAACGTTTCAACCACTAATTTTAATCTACAAAAGGGGTAATTAGGTTCATGATCATAGGGGATTTAAATCAAGGGGGGGGGGGAAGTTTGTACACTTATAGGAAATGAAATTCAGTACCAAAGATTGGGAGGGCCGTGTGGGCTTGTTTTTAAAGTTATCAACCTAATTCTTTTTGTAGGCTCTCTTATATGACTGGATATACACGTATTTCTTTGAAAATTGAATTTCGACACTTTCCTTCTAGGGGCTTGTGGAGCAATAGACCCCCCAAAACACTAAAAATATGAGTTCTGAACTTATTTTTAAAGATATCAACCTCATTTTTTTTATAATACTTTTTTTAACATAACCGAATCAACGAACCATTACAGATTTCATTTTAGGACTTTCCTTCTAGGGGCTTGTGGAGCAATAGACCACCCAAAACACTAAAAATATGAGTTCTGACCTTATTTTTAAAGATATCAACCTGATTTTTTTTTTATAATACTTTTTTAACATAACCGAATCAACGAACCATTACAGATTTCATTTTGGGACTTTCCTTCTAGGGGTTTGTGGAGCAATAGACCCCCCAAAACACTAAAAATATGAGTTCTGACCTTATTTTTAAAGATATCAACCTGATTTTTTTTTAATAATACTTTTTTAACATAACCGAATCAACAAACCATTACAGATTTCATTTTAGGACTTTCCTTCTAGGGGCTTGTGGAGCAATAGACCCCCCAAAACACTAAAAATATGAGTTCTTACCTTATTTTTAAAGATATCAACCTGATTTTTTTTATAATACTTTTTTAACATAACCGAATCAACAAACCATTACAGATTTCATTTTGGGACTTTCCTTCTAGGGCCTTGTGGAGCAAAAGACCCCAAAAAACACTAAAAATATGAGTTCTGTGCTTATTTTTAAAGATATCAACCTGATTTTTTTATAATACTTTTTTTAACATAACCGAATCAAAGAACCATTACAGATTTCATTTTCGGACTTTCCTTCTAGGGTGTAGTGGAGCAAAAGACCCCTAAAACACTAAAAATATGAGTTCTGACCTTATTTTTAAAGAAATGAAATCCGTAATGGTTTCTTCAATCGGTTATGTTGAAAAAGTATTATTTTTAAAAATAAGCACAGAACTCATATTTTTAGTGTTTTTTGGGGTCTTTTGCTCCACAAGGCCCTAGAAGTAAAGTCCCAAAATGAAATCTGTAATGGTTCGTTGATTCGGTTATGTTAAAAAAGTATTATTAAAAAAATCAGGTTGATATCTTTAAAAATAAGGTAAGAACTCATATTTTTAGTGTTTTGGGGGGTCTATTGCTCCACAAGCCCCTAGAAGGAAAGTCCCAAAATGAAATCTGTAATGGTTCGTTGATTCGGTTATGTTAAAAAAGTATTATTAAAAAAAATCAGGTTGATATATTTAAAAATAAGCTCAGAACTCATATTTTTAGTGTTTTGGGGGGTCTATTGCTCCACAAGCCCCTAGAAGGAAAGTCCCAAAATGAAATCTGTAATGGTCTGTTGATTCGGTTATGTTATAAAAGTATTATAAAAAAAATCAGGTTGATATCTTTAAAAATAAGATCAGAACTCATATTTTTAGTGTTTTGGGGGGTCTATTGCTCCACAAGCCCCTAGAAGGAAAGTCCCAAAATGAAATCCGTAATGGTTTCTTCAATCGGTTATGTTGAAAAAGTATTATTTTTAAAAAATCAGGTAGATATCTTTAAAAATAAGCACAGAACTCATATTTTTAGTGTTTTTTGGGGTCTTTTGCTCCACAAGGCCCTAGAAGGAAAGTCCCAAAATGAAATCTGTAATGGTTCGTTGATTCGGTTATGTTAAAAAAGTATTATTAAAAAAAATCAGGTTGATATCTTTAAAAATAAGGTCAGAACTCATATTTTAGTGTTTTGGGGGGTCTATTGCTCCACTAGGCCCTAGAAGGAAAGTCCCAAAATGAAATCTGTAATGGTTCGTTGATTCGGTTATGTTAAAAAAAGTATTATAAAAAAAATCAGGTTGATATCTTTAAAAATAAGTTCAGAACTCATATTTTTAGTGTTTTGGGGGGTCTATTGCTCCACAAGCCCCTAGAAGGAAAGTGCCGAAATTCAATTTTCAAAGAAATACGTGTATATCCAGTCATATAAGAGAGCCTACAAAAAGAATTAGGTTGATAACTTTAAAAACAAGCCCACACGGCCCTCCCAATCTTTGGTACTGAATTTCATTTCCTATAAGTGTACAAACTCCCCCCCCCCCCTTACTTCCAATGCAATTATATATAGAATTCTAGATGAATAAATGAAAACTACTTACTTGTAAAGTTTGGGCATTGGGGCGGGAAGCCAATGATTTATTCTTAGCATCGACGATGCAGGATAGTAGACAGGCATTCCACAGTATAGGTTGGCATCGCATTGTTTAGTAGTAATCTAAATATATGAATAATAGTATACAGGCATTCCACAGTATAGATTGGCATCGCATTGTTTAGTA
Organism: Acartia tonsa; assembly: GCF_053477335.1. Taxonomy (NCBI): domain Eukaryota; kingdom Metazoa; phylum Arthropoda; class Copepoda; order Calanoida; family Acartiidae; genus Acartia; species Acartia tonsa. The sequence goes on along the minus strand of NC_137265.1, from coordinate 6,732,774 downwards.
GTAATCTAAATATATGAAAAATAGTATACAGGCATTCCACAGTATAGATTAGCATCGCATTGTTTGGTAGAAATCTAAATATATGAATATTAGTAGACAGGCATTCCACAGTATAGATTAGAATCGCATTGTTTAGTAGAAATCTAAATATATGAATATTAGTAGACAGTAGACTATAAAAGTTGGAAAGATTTTTAATCAATATAATAGATTTGAAATCTGTATAAAATTTTAAGGATTTTTTTATAAAATTAGTTTTTTATATAATTCTTTATTTAAAGGCGCAAATACAAATTAAGTTAAATAATTTTGAGATCTGTGATTGGTGGATTGAAAACTATCTGCGCTCTGATTGGAGAAGCTTAAGTGACGTACATCATTCAACCAATTAGAGCGTAGGTAGTTTCCAATCCAGCTATCCTATTGGTCAAAATTTATTAACTTAAATCGTATTTGCGCCTTTAAATAAAGAATTATATAAAAAACGAATTTTATAAAAAATCCTTAAAATTTTATGCAGATTTCAAATCTATTATATTGATTAAAAATCTTTCCAACTTTTATAGTCTAGTAGACAGGCATTCCACAGTATAGATTAGCATCGCATTGTTTAGTAGTAATCTAAATATATGAAAAATAGTAGACAGGCATTCCACAGTATAGATTAGCATCGCATTGTTTAGTAGAAATCTAAATATATGAATAATAGTATACAGGCATTCCACAGTATAGATTGGCATCGCATTGTTTAGTAGTAATCTAAATATATGAATAATAGTATACAGGCATTCCACAGTATAGATTAGCATCGCATTGTTTAGTAGTAATCTAAATATATAAATTATAGTAGACAGTATTTATCACATATTATAAACAGCTTTCCGCGGATATAAAAATGTACATTTACAAGATAAAACCAGATAATTTTAGCTCCAACATGCCAAAGGCACGGGCTAAAAAATAGTTTTAATCTTATGATTGTACATTTTTAAATTCGTAGAAAAATGGATATAATACGTTACTATAAATAATTTTTCAGTATGGCTGAGAAACGGTTCCAATCCACCGGATATTAAGCGATTTCGAAGTGATACTGGAAAATGATTACCTCGATAGCACTGGATATCTCTGGCACCCAGCCACGTAGGATATTTGGAGAATTTCTATCCAAATTCACCATAAAGTAGCCAGAGTCAGAACTGAAAAAGATATATTTTTTAACACAGTCGAGTAAAAATTGTAACATGTTTAACTGACAGGGGAAATACAACTGACAATGGATGTACAGTACAACTACAATCCCAATGATTATAAACTAGTGATGGCAATCCGTCGAATTTTTGGGCCGGATTCGGATTCCGGATTCTTAAAGAATCCGTCAAAAAAAAGTGGCGGATTCCAGATTCTTATTTTTGGCGGATTCCGGATTCTAGCAATATTTTAAAAGGATTTTTAAAAAAAAATTTAAAATTAAGTGCTACATAGTATGTCCTAAAAATCAATGTTCTTGGTGTTCTCTATAATTCACTTCATAGAATCGAACCAGATTTTAAAAGATATTATATATAATGATGAAAATCTTTGCCTACAAAGAGGAGGAGTTGAAAGAAAAAACTCAAGACGTTAATTTTAGCCTACCAAATAAAAATCCGGAATCCGCTATTAAAAAACGGATTCCGGATTCGGATTTCAAAATTGGCCAAAAATTGGGCGGATTCCGGATCCGGATTGCCAACCCTATTATAAACAAAAAGTTATTGAGTTTAAAAACTAACCTCCCAAGATTAAATAAAAAATACACAAATTTTTAAGTCAAAGAATTAGAAAACTGGTATGGCTATTAGTATAATTTTTGTATTGCATTGCATTACTTGTAAAATGATTAATCAAATGAAACTGAGGGGGAGGCGGATTTGACACTGGTACATTTTCACATTGTACCTCATTGAAGAAAATACATTGCCGAATTTAAGTACTGTAACTCTTTTGTTACTTTAGTTTTATGTTTTATTTCAAAAAGTGTAATATCCGCATTCACCCTTTATTAAGAGAATGTTCGTTGCTATTTTTAAAAAAATAAATAAATCTGCTAGGTAAATAAAACTGAAAGCTGTCACCGAAACAAGATTTAATATAAAAAAAACGTGAGAATTGGCAAAATTTGGAGACCATGAAAGGTACAAAATAATTCAAGGATAACATAATCAAAAACTGCAAGGCGAGCTAAAATAATAACTATTGAAGGGCTGTGGTAATATTTCTGTCCAAAAATATTGAATCAACCGAAAAAAAAGTAATTGTAAAGCCTATAAAAACAACCAAGTTTTTAGGTTGTTTTTGTTTAAAGAAAAGCTATCCTATTATATAAAGTAGTAAGATTTTTTTTGTCTGTAGCAAAGGATCTCGCTAACTGCTTAACCGATATGGTTATGACTCCCACCCCCCCTTAAAAAAACCCAAACATTTTCCTTCCTTTTCATTTTAAAAACTAAAATTGAAAGCAAATGTATCATAAAACGAAGTAACAATAATGTAGAAAATCTTCTAAATATATCTACAATTTTTAGAATATTATAAAACCAATAAAAAGAAATATTTATAACAGTTTACTAAGTCAGATATTTCAGAATGGTTTATGGTTCATTTGTCTTTTTGTCAACAAAGCTGCTCTAAAAGTTTTTTATATTTTACATCAAAACCAGGGATTTTAGGGGATAAGAAAATTAACGATAAATTGATAAGCAACCCCTAAAATAAAATAAAAAATATCCCTTCTGTAGATCTGAATTATTCGTTGAAAAGTTTTGACTCTACTATATTGGAATCAACCAATTAATAATCAATAAAAGGGATCTTGGACAAAGTAGCTTCAGACAAAGTAGCTTCAGACAAAGTAGCTTCGGACAAAGTAGCTTTAGGACAAAGTAGCTTGATTGCAAAGTAGCCTCCACTAATAATAAAGGTCATGGCCGCAGCTCGGCCCCCTGGCCTGCCTAACCGCGGGCGCTCGGCCCCCTAGCCTATAACCTAACCTAACCAAAAAATTGTAAAAACATTATTAAAACTTGTAAAAACAATATTAAAAATTGTAAAAATCTATCAACCACTTTTTGTAAAATCCACGAAATTCTAAACCACCTATGTATTATCAGTTGATGATATTTTTCTTAAATAAACATTCTGAGGCTAACATAGGTTAGGTTAGGTTATAGGCTAAAGGGCCGAGCGCCCGCGGCTAGGCAGGCCAGGGGGCCGAGCGCTGCGGCCATATTGGAGACTTTTTTTCTTAGGAAGCTACTTTTCTTAAGTAAATGTCCTGAAGCTACTTTGTCTGAAGCTACTTTGTCCAAGATCCAAAAAAAGTATTTAAAGTTTTAAGTGTCCAATGCCCCCCCCCCTAGATATACCACACTTTTCTGGGATCTTGCTGTGTCAAGTCTCAACTGTTGGGAATATCAAAGGATGACTCCATGCAAAATTTGAGCCGGATCCGGCCAAAACCGGCCGTGAATTTTATGAAAAACCGGTTTTTTCCGGTTTTTAGGGGGTATCTGTAAATCGATTCAGCTGGAGCAAAACCGGTTAGAGGTACAAAAAATTTTACTTCACATGAAATTTAGCCAATGCAATTGCCTACAAAATTGTACTTCATCATAAACTTGATTTCCCCTCCTAAATGTCCATTAAAACCTCGGAAACGGCAAAAATCGCCTAAAATCACGCCTTCGGCGGCAAATAACGGCTAAACGGTCAGCCGGAGGCGAATGAAACATAAATAAAGAAATGTCTGCCTCAAAAAGTTGTTCAACATCAAAGAGATGCTTGAAGTCTCTAAAACGACTCCTTCCCCTCCTTTAAGGGGAAAAACTGAAAAAACGTGATTTTCAAAAGTATGCCCACTTCGTGGGTGTGGGGGGCACTGAACCCGTCACCCCAGGGTCACCAAATATAAAGTCTAGGCGGCCCACAATGCTGAAGTTTCACCAAGTGAAAGTCTTATGTCATTATCTCTTATAAGAAAAAAGTTATTAATTAATTAAAATTTCAAATTGTGATTTTTTGATGGATTTCTTTGATGAAATGACAGGCCGGTCAATTTTTAGGCCATTTTTTGCGGTTTTTGGGCCGTCACGCCCAAACGGTTTGAGATAATCTCACGGGACCTTTTGCCCGACCTAAGCCTGGTTATTTGTAAGGTCTAAGAAAAAAAAAATCCCGGATTGGATGAAGCACGACGTCGCTGCGTGCCGTCAAAAATCGCTGGTCGGCTCATTTTGCCCCCTCAAACCCTCACCTCGTGCCATTTTTCTGTGTAAAGATTATAATTATAATCTTTTGCGTAAGTCTGTTTTTTTAGACTTAGGTTGGGCATTTGAAATTTGAAATTTTAATTAATTAATAACTTTTTTCTCATAAGAGATAATGACACAAGACTTTCATTGATGAAATGACAGGCCGGTCAATTTTTAGGCCTTTTTTTGCGGTTTTTGGGCCGTCACGCCCAAACGGTTTGAGATAATCTCACGGGACCTTTTGCCCAACCTAAGTCTGGTTATTTGTGAGGTCTAGGAAAAAAAAACAGTTTTCCCCTTAAAGGAGGGGAAGGAGTCGTTTTAGAGACTTCAAGCATCTCTTTGATGTTGAACAACTTTTGTTGATGATTTTTGGCGATTTTTGCCGTTTCCGAGGTTTTAATGGACATTTAGGAGGGGAAAGAGTTGTCCAATCAAGTTGATGATGAAGTACATTTTTGTAGGCAATTGCATTGGCTAAATTTCATGTGAAGTAAAATTTTTTGTACCTCCAACCGGTTTTGCTCCAGCTGAATCGATTTACAGATACCCCCTAAAAACCGGGAAAAAACGGTTTTTCATAAAATTCACGGCCGGTTTTGGCCGGATCCGGCTCAAATTTTGCATGGAGTCATCCTTTGATATTCCCAACAGTTGATACTTGACACAGCAAGATCCCAGAAAAGTGTGGTATATCTACCCCCCCCCCCTCCGTCCCTGATCTTAACAGACAAACAAGCAAAGGACATCAGGGATCTAAAGGGATAAGACAATGGCTAATAAATGGATGTACATCCCCGATGAAAATCATATTCGTAGGAAGCGGTTTATAATACGATGCTAGACAAAGTTTTTTCGTATGGGTGAGAACCGGTTCCTATCCACCGGATTCGAATGAAACTTACTTTTCCAGAGTCCCCTGCTTGTTGTAGAATTCTCTGTGGGTGTGCAGCACCAGCCCCCGGTGGGGGGAGTAGTTAGGACCTTCCACAGAATACGGAAATCCTAAAATGTTTTCATATTTAAAAAATCTAGTACAAAACATTAAAGCTGCGGCATGTATAACTGTATGTATATTAAGATATAAGTTGGAAGGAATTTTAATGTTAGAGGGAGATTTAAAATCTGCATCAAATTTTAAGGATTTTTTTTTATAAAATTCGTTTTTTGTATAATTCTTTATCTAAAAGCGGAAATACAATTAAGTTCATTGACCAATTGGATAGGTGGATTGGAAACTACATGCGCTCTAATTGGTTGAATGATGTACGACACTTAAGCTTCTCTAATCAGAGCGCAGATAGTTTTCCATCCACCAATCAAAGATGTCAAAATTAATTAACTTAAATTGTATTTCCGCGTTTAGATAAAGAATTATACAAAAAAAACGAATTTTGTAAAAAAAAATCCTTAAAATTTTATGCAGATTTCAAATCTCCCTCTAACATTTAAATTCTTTCCAACTTATATATCTTAATGTTTATGTATGCGAAAATGGCCGATAAATTAATGTACATTGTACATACCCAATGATGATACACTATCCGTTCTGTAGACACTCTGTTGACACTCAACTTAATGAACCAACCAAACAAATTTCAATAGAGGTCACCAATAAAGGAAACATTAAGAAGAAACGAACAAGCAAACGTTAATAAAAAAACTTTAAGGACTTGTTTATAAATTTACGATCAACATTCAAATGTCCCCTCCCTCCCTGTTTTTTAACCAACTTGAATACCTATCCAAAATTAATCCTAAACTAAACATATTCTTAAATATAAACACTTTAAAATATATATTGTAACTGTATGTCATTATATTTAAAAATTTCAAGAAAAGTAATTTTTAATAAGCAAAAATTAGGATATTAAATACCTAAGTAGAGACACTTACATGGAGTTAAACTAAATTAAAATATTTTATTAAAAAGTACATTAAAATACAGTATAAATAAAATATTTAAAATAAATTTGAAGTTAAATCAAATAGTGATTTAAATTGTTATAAGATAAGTCAGCGTTATTAGCTTCCAAGGGATTAAATATTTTTTATTAAAATCTTCATGTTTATTTCCTTTAAAATGAATTAAGAATGGACCTTACACCAGATTATCATTTAATCTAATAAAGTGAAGAGGAAAAACTTTTACCCTACCATCCCAATCACTTAGAATCAGAGAGAGAGAGGGGACAATGCGCTGTTTATTACACTAGTCCCCAAAGTATTATAATAACGTTCATTTGTTGGCTTAACTACTTTAACTTTAACTACATTAAGTTGAGTGTTCAAACGTTTCAACCACTACTTTTAATGTACTGAAGAGGCTATTTTGTGTATCATCATTGGAGGTGTACATCAATTTATCGGCCATTGTCTTATCCCTTTAGATCCCTGACTTTGAAAAGAAAATATCATTACCTAATTTAGTACCAGAAACAAGGACAACAGTGATCAAAGTTGTCATGTAGAGAGCTGTGATCAGATTCATGGGCTTCCGCATCACCATGGCCAGGGGACACAGGAACGAGATGGTGGCCAGGGTCAACAGAGCGGCCTGAAAAGGGTTGTTCATTTAAGTTTATATGAAGAAAAATGAAGAAAACTTTATTAAAAAAGGTTTTCATTGGAAGATTTTTGTGCAATGTTGACATAGTAAAACATTAGTAAAAATTAGCAGATTTTTTCTTTTTTTATTGGAAGATTTCTTTCTAAATAGCTCAAAACAATGCAACGAATATATAATCTTCATGGGAATCGTTCAAACTTTTTTTCCACAGATATATAAAAAAAATGTCAAACCAAAGATTAAGATAATCTGTATTTACATATATCTAGCATTTATTATACTTATGAAAACCATGTAAAATGAAATACCACCTCACTCAGTAAGATAATGAAGCAAAAAGTGCAAGCCATAAGCAAGAAGGCAACAAGCTATTTTAGGAATAGATATAGAAGATCTAGATTGTCAATCTCGCCCTATAACCCATCAAACCTAAAAAGGGATTCCTAGCTTACTTATATACATATTTTATTTGTATTATCTTATCATGCCTTATATTATACGAGCTAAGAAATTTTACACGATATAATTTACCAAAACAAACCTTTACCCCAAGAAATGCGACTATAATTAGCTGACTATGAACTTATTATCAGAATGAAATTAATAAATATCCAAATATGTACACTTTCTAAAAAATAATATGGCCAGATTGTTCCTTTAATGTTTTCCTATTGGTTTATTTAGAATGCGTGAATCTTGAATTTATGAAACACTTAAGAATTAAATAGAACGGTAAACTCTAATAAAGGAATACTCTGTTTTCAAATGATTAATCATGAAATAGAGTAGGTATAATTTTTTTACCTTATACCCGACAATAATATCTGGATTAAGGGCACTGCCCGCCCTCCCCATGATAGGTATGAACATAGCAAAGGTGGTCAGGATCAAATACATGTTCAGTATCAGGGGTATCAGCAGCGACACCAGGTGGATCAACAGCCAGGTCAGGTCGTGCGGCCGCCGTTTGGCCGGACTACGCTCGTACATGGACTCCAACAGAATGCGTCCTAAACATATGCTTTGTTTTAGGAAGTGATATTATAACTGAGTAAAAATATTAGGGTATAGTCCCTTTCGTGGCAAAGCCCCTTAATCTCGTATTCTTCGTAATTTCACAGTAGTTTTTCTCCTATTTCTAGCCCCTGCAGGGCCAATTGCCTAAATTTGCGGGGCAATCACCTAATTCAGTATAACTTAGCCTAAAATAACATATCAAAAGCCATTTTGAAAATACGACGAATCGCCCCTTAAGGGGCTTTGCCACGAAAGGGACTATACCCAAATATACAAAATGGTAGAAACAATGAATAATTTTCTATAAAGAATAACAAAACAAGTAAAATTATGATAAATAAAACTTCTTACCTAGTGTAGGGAATAGGACCCAGACCATACAGAAAAAGGAAGACTTGAGTTTAAAAATTGTCATCACAAGTGTAAAAAGTGCCCACTCGGCTCTGCTAACCTGTAACAAAAAAAAGTATTAAAAAAATTGAATCCAATATTTTTCTTCAATTCTTTTTACCAACTTCGAAATTAAAAGCGAAGCTTTTCTATAATTAGGGTCGGTCAGTCCGTCCGTAACGGATAGCTTTTTTCGTTAATTAAATTTAGGCATGTTAAAATTGTCCTATCGATTTCAAACTTTGCATGATGATTCCTGTAGTAGTTAAGTACGATTTAGAAAGCGTAGCAACTCTATAATTGTTACCTGAATTTCCGTACGTCCATTTTAAACATGTTGATTTTTTTGTCCTAAAAATGTCAGTATGTCCTTAAACATAATTCTGTTCTTAAGAAGTACAAGAGTTAATGTTCGTTTGTCATACCGTTTCAGAGCTTCGCTTTTAAGGGTGTTGTCGTCCTTGTTTACTCTACAACTTGGTTGGTTTGGAGTCAAACAAGATTTAAGCCAAAACATAAATTCTTTCCAAGACGTTTTTAAAAAGCACCATGGAGAAACCACTTGAAGGAATGGAGAGGGATAAACCTTTATAATGCCTACAAGAAGCTACACTGTAATTGAGAACCATATCAGTCCATCGGTTAGCAAGGTCTATAGTTATATATTACACACAGGCTGACATCATGTTACTTTTATATAAAGATAATACAACTTTTTAATATGATTTAATTAGCTTAATGGTTATAGAATTAAGTGGATAGGTATTATGACAGGGTAAAAATTGTCGTCAAGTTGCTAATCATTTATTGGCCAATTAGGTTCATCCGGAGGAAATTGGGTAAAGGGGGTAGATCTTTATTTTGGCCAACTAAAAGATTCACTTTATTATAGTACATGATAATCTGACGTAATAATAAATCCTTTATTAGCTTACCTCAAAGTAAAGAGACTCAATGACCCAGATACCATCAGTGAACTGGAAATACTTCTTCTGCTTGGGCAGGGCGAATACAAAGACGGCAATTACAGAACATAGAGTTGGAAACATGTAGAGTGGCAGTACCAACCAGGGCTTACTAAACATAGAATAATAATTACAGAAAATAGAGTTGGAAACATGTAGATGTATTCATAATATCCACCATAGTAGCTATGAGGGTCACCACTAGAAAACTAGCAACACTAGCTTACCTATACCAAGACATAAATGTATTCATTATATCCACCATAGTAGCTATGAGGGTCACCACTAGAAAACTAGCAACACTAGCTTACCTATACCAAGACATAGATGCATTCATAATATCCACCATAGTAGCTATGAGAGTCACCACTAGAAAACTAGCAACACTAGCTTACCTATACCAAGACATAAATGTATTCATTATATCCACCATAGTAGCTATGAGGGTCACCACTAGAAAACTAGCAACACTAGCTTACCTATACCAAGACATAGATGCATTCATAATATCCACCATAGTAGCTATGAGAGTCACCACTAGAAAACTAGCAACACTAGCTTACCTATACCAAGACATAGATGTGTTCATAATATCCACTATAGTAGCTATGAGGGTCACCACTAGAAAACTAGCAACACTAGCTTACCTATACCAAGACATAGATGTGTTCATAATATCTATCATAGTAGCTATGAGAGTCACCACTAGAAAACTAGCAACACTAGCTTACCTATACCAAGACATAGATGTGTTCATAATATCTATCATAGTAGCTATGAGAGTCACCACTAGAAAACTAGCAACACTAGCTTACCTATACCCAGACATAGATGCATTCATAATATCTTCCATAGTAGCTATGAGGGTCACCACTAAAAAACTAGCAACACTAGCTTACCTATACCAAGACATAGATGCATTCTTAATATCTACCATAGTAGCTATGAGAGTCACCACTAGAAAACTAGCAACTCAAGCTTACCTATACCAAGACATAGATGTATTCATAATATCCACCATAGTAGCTATGAGAGTCACCACTAAAAAACTAGCAATACTAGCTTACCTATACCAAGACATAGAGGCATTCATAATATCTTCTACCATAGTAGCTATGAAGGTCACCACTAGAAAACTAGCAACACTAGCTTACCTATACCAAGACATAGATGCATTTATAATATCCACTATAGTAGCTATGAGAGTCACCACTAGAAAACTAGCAACACTAGCTTACCTATACCAAGACATAGATGCATTCATAATGTCAACCATGGTAGCTATGAGGGTCACCACTAGAAAGCTTGCCACACAACCACAAACCTAAGATAATAAAATCAAATTGTTTATCATATGCGAAAACACAAGGGGAATAGTAGCGTTCACAATATTGCGTAAAAATGTGAGTAAGATTACAAAAGGCGCTTATTAGGTCAACCTGTTTTTAAATTTGTTTAATTTTACTATGTGTTTAGTCAACATTAAGAACAGTTACACTTAATAAGCGCCTTTGACTGGAATTTACTAACGTAACAACTTTACGCAATATTGTAAAAGCTACTATTCCCTTTTAAATAGTTAACATGTCGTCAATTTGTCTTTACGCTTTTAACTACATCTCATAATTAAATCGAATTATTGGTTTATAAGTTTGGACACTAATAGATTGGAACCAAGCAATTAAAATACAATAAAAGTACCCAAAGTTTTTTGAGCAAACGAATAAAATAAAGTTTGGCTGACCTGTACTCCAAAAGTAAAAAGAAGCTGCTTCACATAGATTGATCTACTCACTCCAAATCTAAATATTAATTTCATAATATAATTTTTAATTATCTTTTAAATTACGTCATGTTGTTAAAAGCGAAGCTATTCTATAATTAGGGTCGGTTAAAAGCGAAGATTTTCTATAATTAGGGTCCGTCCGTAACGGTAAGCTTTTTTTCGTTAATTTAGACATGTTAGAATTGTCCTATCGATTTCAAACTTTGCATGATGATTCCTGTTGTAGTTAGGTATGACTTAGAAAGCGTAGCAACTCTATTATCGGTACCAGAATGTCATTGTCCATACGTCCATGTTCATTTTTAACTATTTTAACAACTTTTTATGCGATATAATAATCCGATTGAACTGATTTTTGGAGTAGTGATTCCTATGCTAACAAAGTACAGTATTATAAACGAAGCATATCTATAATCAAGTCCTAAAAATGTAAGTATGTCCTTTAAACAGTATCCTATAATTAACAGTTTAGCAACAAATTTACGTAAAATTTTGTTATAACTAAAATACTTATATCCTGCTTATTCAGTTCTACGAGAGTTAATATTCATATGTCCTACCGTTTCAGAGCTTGGCTTTTATGGATGTAGTCATTCTTGTTGGTAATACTTTAAATTATATCATCTTTTTAAAGTTTTTTTTCTGATTAAATAAAATATACCTAATAATATTACGTTCTGCAATAAATGCATTAAGTTGCAATTAAATATGGCAATTATATTGAGTGGATACCTTTTAAATGTTTCATATATGACTAGAAAATTTAGTTTCATAATAACAAGGATGACAACATCCATAAAAGCAAATCTCTGAAACGGTAAGACAATCGAGCTGATTAAGAAGAGTATAAATGTAAAGATCTAAATAAGGGGGGGGGGGGAAGTTCTGACACTTTTGCGTAAACAGTGATTATAGGCTTTGTCTTTGGAGATAATGGATAGGTTATTTGGCAAAAAAGTTTCCTTTTGGGATGTAGTTTTCCTATTTTCAAAAAAATTTTGGATTCGGCCTCCAGGTTCCGGTACTCCAGGCCTCCAGGTGGATTCTGGACAGGTAAAAATTAAAAATTCAAGATAGAACATAACTTATTTAACAAAAGTTGGTACTTTTTGGATGGTATGAACTAATTTGAAGAAATTTTTGAAATCGGGCTCCAGGTTCTGGTACTGCAGGGCTCCAGGTGGATCCTGGACAGGTAAAAATTGAAAATTTTTAATTTTAAAGTTAGAACAAAACTTATTTAACAAAAGTTGGTACTTTATGGATGGTATGAACTAATTTGAAGAAATTTTTGGATTCGGCCTCCAGGTTCCGGTACTCCAGGCCTCCAGGTGGATTCTGGACAGGTAAAAATTGAAAATTCAAGATAGAACAAAACTTATTTAACAAAAGTTTGTACTTTATGGATGGTATGGACTAATTTAAAGAAATTTTTGAAATCGGGCTCCAGGTTCTGGTACTGCAGGCCTCCAGGTGGATCCTGGACAGGTAAAAATTGAAAATTTTTAATTTTAAAGTTAGAACAAAACTTATTTAACAAAAGTGGCTTCTTTATGGATGGTATGAACTAATTTGAAGAAAATTTTGAAATCGGGCTCCAGGTTCAGGTTATGCAGGTCTCCAGGTGGATCCTGGACGGGTAAAAATTGATAATTTTTACTTTAAAAGTTAGAACAAAACTTATTTTTACAAAAGTGGCTTCTTTATAGATGGTATTAACTAATCTGAAGAAAATTTTGATATCGGGCTCCAGGTTCAGGTGCTGCAGGCCTCCAGGTGGATCCTGGACAGGTAAAAGTAAAAAATTTTTACTTTAAAAGTTAAAACAAAACTTATTTTTACAAAAGTGGCTTATTTATAGATGGTTTTAACTAATCTGAAGAAAATTTTGAAATCGAGCTCCAGGTTCAGGTACTGCATGCCTCCAGGTGGATCCTGGACAGATAAACAGTAATTTTTTACTTTAATAGTTAGAAAAAAACTTATTTAAAAAAAGTGGCTTCTTTATAGATGGTATGAACTATTTTGAAGAAAATTTTGAAATCGGGCTTCAGGTTCAGGTACTGCAGGCCTCCAGGTAGATCCTGGACAGGTAAAAATTGAAATCCTTTACTTTAAAAGCTAGAACAAAACTTATTTAACAAAAGTGGCTTCTTTATGGATGGTAGGAAGTAATTTGAAGAAAAATTTGAAATTGGGCTCCAGGTTCAGGTACTGCAGGCCTCCAGGTAGATCCTGGACATGTAAAAATTGAATTTTTTCACTTTAAAAGTTAGATCAAAACTTTTTTTACAAAAGTTGATACTTTATGGATGGTATTAACTAATTTGAAGAAAATTTTGAAATTTCAAAATTTTCTTCAAATTACTTCCTACCATCTTTAAAGAAGCCACTTTTGTCAAATAAGTTGTTTTAACTTTTAAAATAAAATTTTTTAATTTTTACCTGTCCAGGATCCACCTGGAGGCCTGCAGTACCTGAACCTAGAGCCCGATTTCAAAATTTTCTTCAAATTACTTCCTACCATCCATAAAGAAGCCACTTTTGTTAAATAAGTTTTGTTCTAACTTTTAAAGTAAAAATTGAAATTTTTACCTAAACCTGGAGCCCGATTTCAAAATTTTTTTCAGATTAGTTAATACCATCTATAAAGAAGCCACTTTTGTTAATTAAGTTTTGTTTTAACTTTTAAAGTAAAAATTTCAGTTTTTACCTGTCCAGGATCCACCTGAAGGCCTGCAGTACCTAAACCTGGAGCCCGATTTCAAAATTTTTCTTCAAATTAGTTAATACTATCTATAAAGAAGCCACTTTTGTCAAATAAGTTTTGTTCTAACTTTTAAAGTAAAAAAATTCAGTTTTTACCTGTCCAGGATCCACCTGGAGGCCTGCAGTACCTGAACCTGGAGCCCAATTTCAAAATTTTCTTCAGATTAGTTAAAATCATCTATAAAGAAGCCACTTTTGTTAAATAAGTTTTGTTCTAACTTTTAAAGTAAAAATTTTCAATTTTTACCTGTCCAGGATCCACCTGGAGGCCTGCAGTACCAGAACCTGGAGCCCGATTTCAAAAATTTCTTCAAATTAGATCATACCATCCATAAAGTAGCAACTTTTGTTAAATAAGTTTTGTTCTAACTTTTAAAGTAAAAATTTTCAATTTTTACCTGTCCAGGATCCACCTGGAGGCCTGCAGCACCTGAACCTGGAGCCCAATTTCAAAAATTTCTTCAAATTAGTTCATACCATCCATAAAGTACAAACTTTTGTTAAATAAGTTATAAGTTTTGTTCTATCTTGAATTTTTAATTTTTACCTGTCCAGAATCCACCTGGAGGCCTGGAGTACCGGAACCTGGAGGCCGAATCCAAAAATTTCTTCAAATTAGTTCATACCATCCATAAAGTACCAACTTTTGTTAAATAAGTTTTGTTCTAACTTTAAAATTAAAAATTTTCAATTTTTACCTGTCCAGGATCCCCCTGGAGGCCTGCAGTACCATAACCTGGAGTCCGATTTCAAAAATTTCTTCAAATTAGTTCATACCATCCATAAAGTACCAACTTTAATTAAATAAGTTTTGTTCTATCTTGAATTTTCAATTTTTACCTGTCCAGAATCCACCTGGAGGCCGAATCCAAAATTTTTTTGAAAATAGGAAAACTACATCCCAAAAGGAAACTTTTTTGCCAAATAACCTATCCATTATCTCCAAAGACAAAGCCTATAATCACTGTTTACGCAAAAGTGTCAGAACTTCCCCCCCCCCCCTTGTACCCAAGTAAAATTTGTTTTAAAACTGCTTAGGTAAACACAGGACTATTTATGAACTCTTTTGGACGTACGGACTTTCCCATAACGATTATAGGGTTGCTATGGTTTCTAAACCTAATAGTTATAGAAATCATCATCCAAAATTCAAAATAGATACGACAATTCTAACATGTTTAAATTAAAATTTCTTTAAATTTTAATAAAAAATTAATTCTGCCGTTTTAAAGATCTTAGTGGACCTACAGAAAGACATTAGGTTAATTTGGTTTTTATATTATACCTGTAACTGTTCTTGATTTTATCAAATAACTTGTAGATGGTGAATAGAACAACTAGCATATTTACAGCCATTCCTAGTTGTATCAAACCTTAGTATTGTGCCAAGGATCTAAAGGGATAAGACAATGGCCCAAAAATTAATGTAGATCCTAAATGATGATACATACATATATATTGCACTTAGTGGTTAAAACGTTTAGATACTCAACTTAATGAACCAACTAATTAAAATTCCATTAATGTCCCTAAAGTTATAATACCAACGAATAAGAAAACGTGCTTATGAAGACTTTCGGGACTTCAACAGCACAATATCCCCTACCTCCATTTTAAAATGTTTCAAGAACTTGTCAATATACTAAGGTTTGCATCCTGCCTATCCATTCTGGGTAGTGGACCAGGACCAGGCCAAGAAAATCAAAGAAAACAACTCCACCCTCACTGTGGGACCCTGTATCTGCTAATACAGAACTCTGAGCTATATGCTGTACAACTAGAATAATGAAAATATAAAATAACTCCACTGTGAGACCCTGTATCTGCTAATACAGAACTCTGAGCTATATGCTGTACAACTAGAATAATGAAAATATAAAATAACTCCACTCTGAGACCCTTTATCTGCTAATACAGAACTCTGGGCTATATGCTGTACAACTAATATAATGAAAATATAAAATAACTCCACTGTGAGACCCTGTATCTGCTAATACAGAACTCTGAGCTATATGCTGTACAACTAGAATAATGAAAATATAAAATAACTCCACTGTGAGACCCTGTATCTGCTAATACAGAACCCTGGGCTATATGCTGTACAACTAGAATAATGAAAATATAAAATAACTCCACTGTGAGACCCTGTATCTGCTAATACAAACTCTGAGCTATATGCTGTACAAATAGAATAAAGAAATTATAATATAACTCCGCTGTGAGACCTTGTATCTGCTAATACAGAACTCTGAGCTATATGCTGTACAACTAGAATATAGAAAATAAAATATAACTCCACTGTGGGACCCTGTATCTGCTAATACAGAACTCTGAGCTATATGCTGTACAACTAGAATATAGAAAATATAATATAACTCCACTGTGGGACCCTGTATCTGCTAATACAGAACTCTGAGCTATATGCTGTACAACTAGAATATAGAAAATATAATATAACTCCACTCTGGGACCCTGTATCTGCTAATACAGAACTCTGAGCTATATGCTGTACAACTAAATACAATTTTGACATCTGTGATTGGTGGCTTGAAAATTATCTTCGCTCTGTTAGGAGAAGCTTAAGTGTCGCACATCATTCAACCAATTAGAGCGCAGGTAGTTTCCAATCCACCCATCCTATTGGTCGAAATTTATTTACTTAAATTGTATTTCCGCTTTTAGGTCAACAATTATACAAAAAACGAATTTTATAAAATTTGATGCAGATTTCAAATCTCCCTCTAACATTAAAATTCCTTCCAACTTATATATCCTATTATATTACATATACCATTACCCATGCCCCTCTATTCTTGCATAACTAGGTAAACAACATGGGATAAAATAAGTTACCTGCAAGCAAATTGTCCCCAGCTCTCTGAATACTTCCAGGTGGTATACTTTCCTGCAAATAAATAATTCAATTTTCACTTTTATTCATAACATGTGACATGTTTAATTGTCGCGAGAATAAATCTATAAATATAGATGTATAACCCTTGAAGGGGACCTTTTTCGTCTGCTAGCAAATTGCTTCATGCTCTTTTCTAGCGACTTGGCTGTGTTGTTATTCTTGATTTTCAAGAAAAGTCGGCAAAAGGTCATCGAGAAGAAGACATACAATTATTTAACCTCTTCCCCTCTCTCTTGGAAAAATTGTTATTGTTTGCAACTGTATGCACATCTCAATTAAGCAAATATGATTTGAAATTGTTACCTCGGTTAGGTATCATACTTTGTATCCATTCTTCATATAGTCAATATCCAGCCCTGGAATCTTACCTCTGTATCATACTTTGTATGGTATACATATGATATCCATTCTTCATGTAGTCAATATCCAGCCCTGGAATCTTACCTCTGTATCATACTTTGTATGGTATACATATCTATTCTTCATGTAGTCAATATCCAGCCCTGGAATCTTACCTCTGTATCATACTTTGTAAGGTATACATATCCATTCTTCATGTAGGCAATATCCAGCCCTGGAATCTTACCTCTGTATCATACTTTGTATGGTATACATATCCATTCTTCATGTAGGCAATATTCAGCCCTGGAATCTTACCTCAGTATCATACTTTGTATGGTATACATATCCATTCTTCATGTAGGCAATATCTAGCCCTGGAATCTTACCTCTGTATCATACTTTGTATGGTAGACATATCCATTCTTCATGTAGTCAATATCCAGCCCTGGAATCTTACCTCTGTATCATACTTTGTATGGTAGACATATCCATTCTTCATGTAAGCAATATCCAGCCCTGGAATCTTACCAAAATCTCGGAAAATCCTAAAAACATTAACTTGATAAATGGTTAGAATATAAGGCATGTATGTCTGTCTGTCTGTACCTATGTTCCTTTAGAAACGGGTTGGCCGATGGAGCTATGCTTATCAGAATAGCTTTATATCATTAAAGGAAGGATTTAGGCTCCCCCCCGACAGAACTATAAACTCGGCACCCTTGCCTGCCTAGCCGCAGCGCTCGGCTCTCTAGCCTGCCTAGCCGCGGGCGCTCGGCTCCCGTCCTGGGGGAGGGGGGGGGGGGGAAGAGGGGGAATATAAAAATGTTATAACGTTGAAAAATAAGAGTATAACGCCGGTTTCTTTTTAATTAAAAAATTAATTTATTTAAATCAGAAAAAGATTAAAAACAAATAATATCATGATATTAAATTTTAATAAAGAAGAAAGATATTATAAAATATTAAATTCATGAATGTATAATATTTAATAATTTCTTATTATTTTTGCGTGGTACAAAAAGATGGATTCATTCTATTATTAATTATAAAAGATTTTTTAATTTAATTTGAAAACTTAGTAATGACGCCTATCGTTTCTTTTCGAGTGTTATTATGTTAATTCATATTTTAACAAGGATGACAACATCCATAAAAGCGAAGCAGTGAAACGGTAGGACAAACGGACATTAACAATTGTATAGTGTCAGAACTGAATAATCATAATATAAATGTATAAGAGTCAAAGCAAAATTGTAAGTAAATTTGTTGAAAAACTGCTTGATTTAGGATAATGTTTATGGACATACTTACATTTTTAGGACTTGATTATAGAGTTGCTTCGCTTATTACATTATACTTTGTTGTCCTAGGAATCAATATACCAAAAATCAGATCAATCGGATGATTAGATCACTTAAAAATTTGTTGTTAAAAAAGTAAAAAAATCAACATGTTTAAAATGGACGTACGGACATTTTGGTGATGATTATAGAGTTGCTACGCTTTCTAAATCGTACCTAACTATTAAAGGAATCACCATACAAAATTTGAAATCGATAGGACAATTCTAACATGCCTAAATTAACGAAAAAAGCTATCCGTTACGGACGTACGGACGGACGTACGGACGTACGGACGTACGGACGGACGGACCGACCCTAATTATAGAAAAGCTTCGCTTTTAAAAATACATTCTCAAGGTATAATACTAAATTATTTAAACTTTGACTAAGAAATGAAAAAAATGAAGCTATAAATAATTCAAAATAAAAAGAGGGAAGCACAAAAAATCACGGATATACATTAGATAAACAGAAAAGTGAGTTTAAGAGCAGGTGTTTTCCGTTGTATTATGATTAAAAAATAAATTAAAATCAAAGAGATTTAATATGCGATGTATCATAGAGAAAAAAGTCATGAGACCTTCATAAAAAAATATTTTAGTAATTTAAAGCATACTTAGCAAGTTGTGTTTTTACTGCATGGTCTTTGGTAAGGGGCATCTTCACGAAGTCTATATTAAATTGCAGTCAGGAAAATCATAACTTCCAATTACGGACAGACGGATAAAATAAATAATAGAGTAACTATACTACTAAAACCTGTCCAACCTGAAATCTGTATCAGCAGGAATGACGCCACTCTGGAATAGTTCTTGTCCAATAACACTTGCAAAGGGATGTGGAGCAACCTAAATAAAAAGAAAGTCACTAAAGTTAGCTTAAACATATGTTAATGGTACTTTTCTATATTATAGTATATAATTTTTTTTTTAAGCCATATTGTACTTGAACGTGGAGCTTGAGCTGGCTCTAGTGGCTATACAAAATTGTCTCAATCGTCCTACTCCAGGACATTACTTAGGTCCAAACACTAAGAAACTATGTTCACACACACACAAAACCAAAACAGGAGGGTCCTAGAAGATTGTTCTTTTTAGGTTAGCTTTATATAGATGGTTTGATATAAAACCTTTACTTTGTTGTTTGAAAAATGAATTCACCTATTGTTAACCAATTAAAAGCTTAACATATGTTTAGGATGTAAAAATATTTTTATAAAGAAAGAAATTATTAGATGGTCATAAAAAATTTGTTTCAGACTATTATTAATTTGATTTATACGACTATACTCAGAAAACGCTATCTCTAAATAAGCTGCCACTAGCCATGAATGTCCAGGTCCTGTCTGGAACACACACACACAAACGCCCACACACATACCTCTGCGTAAGCTGCCACCAGCCATGGATGTCCAGGTCCTGTTTGGAACACACACAAACACATACCTCTGCATAAGCTGCCACCAGCCATGGATGTCCAGGTCCTGTCTGGAACACACGCACACACAAACACACACACACACACACACACAAACCTCTGCATAAGCTGCCACCAGCCATGGATGTCCAGGTCCTGTCTGGAACACACACAAACACACACACATACCTCTGCGTAAGCTGCCACCAGCCATGGATGTCCAGGACCTGTCTGGAACACCAGCTCTCGTCCACCACTTCCACATGCCTTAATAATCATTATATAAACACAGGGATCTAAAGGGAAGGGATAAGAAAAAAGCTGATAAATTGATCGTGTACATTCCGAATGCTAATACACAAAATTACCCCTTCTGTAGATTAATAATAGTGGATGACACGTTTGAACACTTAACTTAATAAATCAACCAATCATCACTCAACTCCCCAAAGTTGTTAGGCCAACGAATAAGAAAATGTTATAGTAAAACTTTGGGTACTTCTTGCCACGCCTACCTCAAGGTTGATGAAGGCTCTAATTTGATCCGCCCACACGTGTTGTGTGATGAAACCATGAGCAGCGGGTAACATATTTTCTTCCGCCCCGTTGAACAGAAATATCAAGTTATGCCTAAAAAAAAACTATTTCTCAGAATGTATTAAGCACTGAAGCAATGCCATTATGTTAGGTGAACTGTTTTAAAGTTAAGCTATTAGAATACAATCTTGGCAGTTAAAGAAGATGATCAAGAGTGTAAGGAAATGTGGCGTCCCTTGACAAGACATACCAGCAATTTTATTTTGGGTGCTACTCCCTTAGTTTTAGAGATAATTGAGTAAAATCTTTTTGGTTGAGTCAACAATTACCCAAGTTTTGGCATCTTTAATAAAAACGGCGTTGGGACAGTTTACCGGTAAACCGCCGTTTTCCGCGTTACGGACGTTCCGATCAAGTGAGTTATAAAGTAGTTCCTTTTCTTAAACTATGTACCTGAACTGCTTGTCAGATTGAGTGATAATCTCCAGGACCTCCAGCATGATTGCACATGATACTCACACACTCACACCTACACACACACACACACACACACACACACAAACTATGTACCTGAACTGCTTGTCAGATTGAGTAATAATCTCCAGGACCTCCAGCATAATTGCACATGATACAGCATCATCACTGGCACCTGAAAAATTTTGATTATTAAGATCTCAAGAAAGTACATACGTAAAGTTTCCACATATAAAACATAATATGCAAAAAAATAATAAAGTGTATATTTATAATCCAATAATCAGAATCCATAAATACAATAGAAATCTGGATAATCAATAATGCATTCGATTTCTCCAGAATGTCACCCCGTATCAAATATTTTTTTGACAGATTTTACTTAAAATTTCAAAATTACCTAATCTAATATTTTTAATTACAATAATTTATAATCTGAATTTTGTGCATTTTATTACTAGGTATTTTAATACATAATTTGGATTAAAGCCGCAGATACATTATGGTTAGGTCCTGTACATTTGAACAAATTGAAAAATGACAAGACACGTCAAACAAAATTATTATATACTTTGAATGTTGATTTAGTAAGTTGATAAATAAATATATTTCTAAATATAATGAAATTGCTACAGCTGTATTCTTTTGAGTCACAAATATTCTTGTTTAAATTTTTCAAATGTTACACAATGTGAACAAAATGCATTTCTAATAAATCTTTTGATGTGGATTAATTAAGTCTGGCAAAATTGTGGAGCTAATTACATTATGACCAATATTTTTCCATAAAAAAGTAAATATATCAAGGTAATTTCATTAAAAGTTACCTAGGAACTTTTCTGTTACTAAGTAGGTAATAACTTAAACACATTTTTTACAACAATCCTTACTTTCTATTTTGTAGTTTTATATTTAAGTATATTAACACAGAAAATTTTAAGAACTCAGAAAATTCTGTCAGTTACAAAAATTTAAAACTTTTGCTTTGAATAATGAATAATAAATAAACACACACGAAGGAAAAATTACTCTTAATCTTGAATGTCAACTAAGATTTTTAAAAGTTGAGCAAAGAAAAAAAGGCAAAAAGAAACTTTGAAGAAGTGTTGAGTATGCAGGGCATAGTAAAACAGCTTTCACGGATATTAAAATGAAAAGTTTTAAGATTATAACCAGTTTTGTTAGCCCCAAGGCGAGAAACGGTTCTAATCCAGCGAATATCAATCAGTTTCAAAGTAATACTGGAATAAAAAATTCTTGCTCTTTATTGTTATATGCATGCGTACTTGCAAATGCTCCTTTCATAATATAAAAATTTTCTAAATAAAAAAAGAAATTTTTTATTCTAATATATCTTTTATACAATAGTTTTGAATTTTGTCAATAAAAAAGCAAGTCATAAAATCTCTCTTCTTTTAATTTAAAAAGAAAGAATGTACACGTGTGTACATGCAAATGTTCCTTTTATAATATAAAATTTTTATAGATGTGACAAGGACCAAAGATGACAACATCCATTAATAAAGAAGCAAAAATGAAATCACAGGTAAAATTACGGACAAGGAGAGTTAAAGAACATTTGGTGGAATCAATAATACATTTTTGGAGAGAGAAAATCACGAAACCTCTCTCATGTAATTTTATAGCTTTTAATATTAATATTTTGTATGATGCCTGACTATGTTTTTTTGTTTGTTTGTCTGTGTGTATGTTTGTCTGTTTGTACCGAAGGATCTCGCTAACTGTTGAACCGATATGGTGTGTGTGTAGCCATAGTTTGGACCTAAGTAGTCATGGAGTTGGACGAGACACTTTTGAATGCTAGCATCAGTACAAGTACTTGACCCGCTGTCTCAAGGGACCTATTCTTTATTACCTCACCCTCGCCAAGTATGGCAGGTGTCCCAAATTAAGTCACCGTAATGAATGACGCTCTCCACAGAGGAGCTTGGGTAAGGGTTGCACTGACATTATGTACTTGACTATTGAGTATCCAAACTACCCAATTATCACCCTTCTTACACAACCAAGGGGAAGTTGCGTGAATGAACTGCGACTGAGAAATTTGAGTCGCCACATGGAGACTTGAACTCGAACTCTCACCACCGTAACTCAGTGCGTTACCACTGAGCTACGACGCCCAATATGGTACTTCTCATAGGACCAGAGAAGATTTTTAACTATTTTGGGATGGGTACCACCACCCTCCCCAGAGAAATCAATAAAAATAAAAAAAACGCCGCCCCTGCGGTCATTTTTGCAATTAGCTAAAAACATAACCAACACAATCTAGAGGCAAAAAAAATATTTTTGGTAGATCGCTGATTTTAAAAATAGATTGAAGAGAAAAAATTTTACATGTCCCTAGAGGCCTCTAGGGGCGTATTCGCTAGTAAATGAATAAAGGAGGAAAACAAGATCTAGACACCAAATACAATGTGTATAAAAGATTTAGAATCGTCATAGCCTACTAAAAAAAGCTCTCTGAATACAAAACTTGGATTTTTTCAACTTCTCATTTTTCAAAGTTTGTAAAGCGTTTGATTAATCAAATCAATGAGAAATAAAGATAAATGATGATATTTCAATGGTATAGAATAAGTCCAGGATTTCAATTGGGCTTTGTAGTACATGTTTATATGAGAATAGGCGAAAAATGTATTTGTTTAGAATATATACTTAATTTTACGGCATAGGTTATGTCACTTTATTTTTCTTTTATCTTTTTAAACTATTATTATCAAATATCAACAATTTAAGTTAAAACACTTAACAGATGTCAGCCGCAAAGTTTTGACGCGTTAGCTCTAAATTCAATAAATATTAACTTCATAAATATTACATGTTGTGTTTTTGCTACTTAAAATAAAAGTATGATCTAATGCAGTAGAAAATACTACTGCCGAGCCCTGTTTCTAACTCTATTATTTTCCTAAGATTTCTCTTTTTAAAATCTCAATATAAGGTGAGAGAGAAAACAACCACTATATCTATAAAAGAATGACTGACAGGAATTTTTAAACTTAAACTACTGTTTGCTTTGGGGATGCGAAGCATCTCTCAAAGTGTAATGTCGCAAAATGCAACTTTTATTAGTGAATATGAAATTGCACCATTATAAAAACTGGTTTGACTATGTTTAGGTTAGGTTAGGGAGCTAATAGATTTGATCCAGTTTGGGGTTGGAATCCCATAGGGTTAGATTTATAATTTATTTTAATTTTAGATTCATAAACTTAATTTCCCCTTTTTTACTTCACATTTAATTTTGTGTTTCTTAAGGTCTGATGCAAAAGTATTTTACGAAATTAATCAGTGAATTATTTGTTACTTGTTGAAATTGTATAGGTATAGTCAGATAAGGACGTGCATGCATTTATATTATCAACACAAACTAGATATACTAATAACTCTATAAAGTACTCGTTTTTATAGTTAGTTAAACTTAATAGCAATATTTCTTTAAGGTTTCTATGAATGCTTTAAAATGGTTAAAGACTAAGTATAAAAGCAGAGTTAATAAGCGCAATTTTCTACCCATTCATTTTCCTTTTACATAAAGTAGTAAAGTTTTTTATCAAGGGGGGGGGGTCGGATCTGACACTTTTGCGTAAACAGGGTGCACAGGCTTTGTCTTAGGAGTGAGAGGTTAGGTTATTAAAGAAAAAGTTTTTACTTTTGGGGTGTATTTTTCTTATATTAAAAATTTTTTGGATTTGGCCCCCAGTTTCAGGTGCTGCAGGCCTCCAGGTTGTCTCTGGACAGGTAAAAATGTAAAAAAAAATTTTTTTTTACCTATCCAGAGACAACCTGGAGGCCTGCATCACCTGAACATGGAGGCTAAGTCCAAATTTTTTTTTAAATATAAGAAAAATACACCCGAGAAGTAAACTTTTTTCTTTAATAACCTATCCTCTCACTCATAAGACAAAGCCTATGCACCCTGTTTACGCAAAATTGTCAGATCTGACCCCTCCCCCCTTGTTTTTTTACATCGGTCTAAATGTCCACTATGATCTCCTTAACGGCTAAAATGATCTACAATTTACAAATTACATTGAGATATAGTATTGAACAATGGCAGGTTGTAAGAAAAAAAACTTTCAAAGTCACTAATTCTCACAATTTTAAGTTTTTAACTAATACGAATTTTCGTTTTTTTTAGTAAAATGTAAAACTAACAATATTCAATATTTCACTCAAGTTAATAACAAGGAGAGCATCATTCAAAAAGACACCAACAGACATATTTTATGTTTATTTTAATAAAAATAGCTGAAAAATATTAACTCATAATTTCTCAATCCTATCACATAAAGTAATAAAGTGTATTTGCCTGTAGCTTAAAAGGGGGGAGGCGGTTGTGACACTTTTTGAAACCAAAACTATAAGTCAAAGGAACTCAACTAAAAAGAGTTACAGCACTGAAATTTGGTATGGCAGTTGCTTTAAAGAGGTACAATTGTGAAGAAACGGCGGTTTCGCCAACTTTTCTTCACAGTTCCACATTGTACCTCTTTAAAGCAACTGTCATTCCAAATTTCAGTGCTGTAGCTCTTTTTTAAGTTGAATTCCTGTAGTTTTGGTTTTAAAAAGTGTCACAACCGCCCCCTCCCTTTCAACACTAATGAACCGACTAATATCTACATTTTAGGGAAGCTTCACTAAAATCCCAGGATAGTTTAAGTGTATTTTATTTATTTTGTGTCCTTATTTTACTATTCAAATGCAGTGCCCCTAGATAGATGCTTTGGGCAAAGCCACAAAGGATATTTTTAAGAAGAATATGTTGAAGAGCGAAATCACTATCGGTCGTTTAAGAAAAAATCAAAAGAGCCAAAAAATCAGCCAAATGAGAATAATTAAAAAAACTAGTTTTTCAGACATCTCAATTAAAGCTGATTTAAGAGTGGCTTTGCTCCTGAGAAAACATGAGTAGAAAAAGCTTGTATAAGGCTTCCGTCATCATAAAGTTTATTAAATTGGCAACATTCTATTTACTAAAATATTTTCTTTATCTCAAGTGTAATATGATTTCATATAAAATTAGTATATTTAATTTTTTTAATTTCTATTGCCACTTAAGTACCTAATTGAGTTTACAAAATGACAATTCTAGTAAATAAGCATAAGAAAAGTCTGTTGTATGAAATATTTGGATATTGTTTAATGACTTGAATAGCAGGAGCAAGGAAAAATTCAGTTAGAAAATTGTAGACATAGATCTCATAAAAACTGACGTTAATGGACTACGTAGATACTGACTTTCTTTAAGCGCATTCTTGCCATTTTAAAATGTTTATATTTTAATTAACTTGTTAGTAAATTGTGTTTTAGCAATAATTCCAATGATGATAAAATTAGTATGCATGTATGTACTTAATGTAATTTAATACATCTCAAATGATAAGCCAAATAAGCCATAGAAATGCTTTAACTTGTGTCTCAATGAAAAAACAAGTAGATAAAGGTTTTAAGATGTAATTAGGTGTAATCTTAAGTCATAAAAAAATCCACAAATTCTGTATTATGTAATTAAGGGACCCTGAAGGGATAAGACAAATGCACATTCCCAATAATGAGGAACAAAATTATCACTTCTGATGATTACAATCATTAATTGAAAAGTTTTGAAACTACTAATGAACTAATAGTTATCAAAAGTAACCAAAGATTTTGATAACTAAGATAACGTGGTTGTAAAACTATGGTAACCAGTGTAATTTATACTCCATTATATTCTCCCTATCTGTATAGATTAGAGTATCAACTTTATTGTTCAATAGCAGAGAAAACTTTATACGAAATAAGAAAATAATTCTTTTCTTCCTTTATCATATATATATATACATACTAGCGGCTACGCCCCTAGAGGCCTCGAGTGGCACTTTAAATGTTTTTGTTTGTTAAAGTCTCTACGATAATTCTTTACGTACGATACCTCTTTATTGTACGTTGAAGTCTCCTGTATTTAAAATTTTTTCGATTTTTTTTGTCATTTCTCTTGGGAGGGTGGTGATACCCTCCCCCAAAATAGTTATAAACCTTCTCGGGACCTATGAGAAGCTACCCTGTAAAGGAGAACCCGATCGGTTCAGCGGTTAGCGAGATCCTTCGCTACAAACAAACAGACAGACATCATTCTACTTTGTATTATAGATATACATATAATTTGTTCATGTTCAATTAAAAAAATATCACTTGCCATTGTCTTTCCCCTCCTTAATTTAGAAAACGTAAAATTTCTAAATTTCTAATGCAACAACTTTGCACAATGAAAGTCAACTTAAAACTGAATAAAGTCAAAGTAAACAAAAGTAATGACATCACATAAAAATAATGGTTTTAGCAACGATTTTAACTACAAAATTACAGCATACTTTCTATCAATTTTGCAATAAAACCCTAATGTAACACTGATATAAATTAAATTTCTTTAGAAAACATCTTAAATTGACATGACCCCTTTCTCACCTTTTCTCTTAACCTCTACCAACTACCCCAATGTCAACTCAGGGAGAGAGGGGACAATGGGTTGTTTTCCTTACACTAGTCCCCAAAGTTTTATGATAAAATTTTCTTATTCATTGGCTAAACAACTTTAAGGACTTCAATAAAACTTAGATTTGTTGGTTAATTAAGTTGAGTGTCCAAACGTTTCAACCACTAATTGTAATCTACAGACGGCGTAATTTTGTGTATTACCGTTGGGGATGTACATCAATTTATTGGCCATTGTCTTATCCCTTTAGATCCCTGATGTCAACTTCATTGTTCTTATCCCCTCAACCACTTAAGCCTAGGGACAGGGTCATATATACTTTGGAAATATAAGGATAGTGGGTTGGTATACTTAACCAGATGGCATAAATAAAGGCATCTAAAGGGAGATAAATTGATAAACATTCACAATGATGCTAAACAAAATTTCAACTTCTTAGATTTAAATCATTGGTTGAAATGTTTGGACCAACCAATCAAATTCAATAAAAGTATCCAAAGTTTTTAAGCCAACAAAAGGCCTACTGTGGTTTTAAAACTTTGGATACCATTGCAATTAATTTACATTCCAATATTTATCTGGCATATATTTTTTGTTTCATTGAAAAAATTGTATTAGTTAAAAAAAGAAGTTTAATTTATTTTCAGATAAATGGTCTCTCTCCTCGTATGAATGAAATGATCAAGTGACATCCTTCCCCCCCCCCCCTCCCAACAATTTTGATACCCTTATTCTAAAACACCGGATTCATTCATTTTATTCTTTTATTTGTTTTTGCAATCAGATTCAACGTTTATTCTAATGATACAAGATTATGATAAATTAATCTTTCTTACTCGTTGGCTCAATAACTTTGGGGACTTCAGTGAATAGTGTTTTTATTAAGTTGAGTGTCTAAACGTTTCAGCCAATAGTTTTAATATACAATATCATTGGGGAGTTACAACCATTATCATCCATTGCTTATCCCTTTAGATCCTTTGCTTTAACCAAATTGCTTAGCTAGCTTCTAATGAAATTTCATTATTGAAATAATATAACCCTTTTGTCGAGTATTGGTTGTCTTTATGATAGATTCTTAAAACCAAGTCAAAAATTATATATAATAAGAAGAAAATAACGAAATAAAATCAAACAAAAAAGAATAAAGACAAAAAAAGAAGATAAAGATGCAGAATTGGGGGGAAAGTGGGAAAGATTTATAATGAAATTGAAAGGGCGTTTGTATTTAGAGTGTCATAACAATTACCCTGCGCCGTTTATTGGCCGGTGTGGCATTAATATCGCCAGACGAAAAAAAGACTAGACTAGTTATTTATCGCATCGTTTGAAAGACAGCTTTCCGCGGATATTAGAATGAAAAAATATAAGATTGATTTCAGTTTTGTTAGCTGCGAGGGACCGAAAGTCCGGGCTTATAACAATGGTAATGATATTATGATTCTTATTTATTATTCGTAGGAAATTAACTAAGGTTTGTTGTGGACTTATTATTGCAACTCTATGGGGCATCATTTAAAGTTGGGACCTCAATTAAGATTAAAGTAGGCGCCACTACGGTGTTCAATCAAAATTACAAAAAAATATCCTTTCGTATGAAGTGTGAAGTTTTTTAGTCTAAAGTTTAATATATCGGTAAATACTGAACATAATGAGTTCTCCTTTTCAGGAAAGCTTCACTTTGGGCCCGTGAAGGTTTTTGGCTATTTCATTTTGGGTTGGTTTTAGTTTATTTTCTTCTTCCTTTAAATGCAGAGCACCTAGATGTTAGGGGTGTATCTACTAGTGTTTTATTTGCAAATTTGCAACAAATAAAATTTCCTGTCTCTGGCTAAAATCATATTGGTATGATTGTATGAACACTATAAATTGTGCGTAGCCTAGTTGGTGCGCCTAGCAATGACAATTACGCGCGTATAGTAAATACAAAGATTCTCAAGAACAAATAAACAATAATAATATCCTATACGCTCCATTTGTCAATTGGCTAAAGATAATTCTACACTGGATAACTAAAGCAAAAAGGAATTCTATAGTAGTAATTTATCGCATCGTATTATACACAGCATTCCGCATCAACCAAATTGTCTGTAATTCGATGCTATACATTTTTTTAGTATGGCTGAGAACCGGTTATAATCCATCGGATATTAATCGGTTTCTATACAATACTGGAAAAGTAAAGTCTGTTCAAAACTCAAAAAGAATGAAATTAAAGTTTAAAAAATAGCCTAAAACCATCTCAGGACATATAAGAAGCTTCACTGTAAAGGGGAACCATACCAGTTCAGCGGTTAGCGAGAGCCTTAGCTGCATAAAAAAGGCTTACTACTTAATAATATAGGATGTAAATGTTGTAACAGAAAGGGGGCTTTAATCACGGTTCAAACAAAATAAATGGGACAATTGGATAAAATTTGTTTGTGCGCACGTCCCCCCAATTTCAGAAACTTAATGGTTTGGGTCGTGAGAAAACACGTACAATTTGTTGCAAAGGATCAAAGAAAGGGATATATCCCCTGAAATAGTTATTTTTAGAATCGTATTATAGACAGCTTTCCGCGGATATCAAAATGAAAAATTGGATTTATTTTTTTTATTTTAATTTTCGTGGAAAATTATCTGTAATACGAAGCCATACACGATTTTTCAATATAGCTTAAAATCGGTTATAATCCAGCGGATACTGTTCGTTTTCGAAGCCATACTACAATCTAGTATTTTGATATTTGAAGGTAAACTAGTAAAACAACATGCAATTTTTGTGATTTTTACCTTTTTATTTTATAAACATAAATTTTTATCCCATTCCCTGCTTACAAGGGGGGGGGAAGTTTTGCCACTTTCGCGTAATCCGTGATTATTAGGCTAGGTATTGATGTGAGACTATAGGTTATTTGGGATAAAAGTTTACTTTTGGGTAGTACTTCACGTATATTTAATCATTTTTTGGATAGGTCTCCAGGTTCAGGTGCTGCAGGCTGGAAGGTGGTTTCTGGACAGGTAAAAAAAAATTAAAATTTTTGTTTGAAGAGTTAGAGATCAAATTATTAAACAAAATATGCATCTTTATGGATATTATTGAAATACCAGAAGAAAAAATTAAAATCGGCCTCCAGGTTCAAGTGCTGCAGGCCTCCAGGTCCACTCTGGACAGGTAAAAAAACAAGTTTTTTATTTGAAGAGTTAGAGGTCAACTTATAAAACAGAATATGCATATTTTTTTATATTATTGGCATATTTGAAGAAATAATTAAAATCGGCCTCCAGGTTCAGGTGCTGCAGGCCTCCAGGTCCACTCTGGACAGGTAAAAAAACAAGTTTTATTTATTTGACGAGTTAGAGATCAACTTATTAAACAGAATATGCATCTTTATGGATATTATTGAAATATCATAAGAAAAAATTAAAATCGGCCTCCAGGTTCAAGTGCTGCAGGCCTCTAGTCCACTCTGGACAGGTAAAAAAACAAGTTTTTTATTTGAAGAGTTAGAGGTCAAATTATTAAACAGAATATGTATATTTTTTTATATTATTGACATATTTAAAGAAAAAATTAAAATCGGCCTCCAGGTTTAGGTGCTGCAGGCCTCCAGGTCCACTCTGGACAGGTAAAAAAACAAATTTTTTATTTGAAGAGTTACAGGTCAACTTATAAAACAGAATATGCATCTTTTTTGATATTATTGACATATAAGAAGAAAAAATTAAAATCGACCTCCAGGTTCAGGTGCTGCAGGCCTCCAGGTCTACTCTGGACAGGTAATAAATCAAATTTTTTATTTGAAGAGTTAGAGGTCAACTTATAAAACAGAATAAGCATATTTTTTTGTTATTATTGACATATTTGAAGAAAAAATTTAAATTGGCCTCCAGGTTCACGTGCTGCAGGCCTCCAGGTGCACTCTGGGCAGGTAAAACAATCAATTTTTTTATTTGAAGAGTTAGAGGTCAGTTTTTAAAACAACATTAGCATCTTTTTAGATGTTACATGTATATTTGAAGAAAAAAATAAAATTGGCGTCCAGGTTCAGGTGCTGCAGGCTTCCAGGTGAACTTTAGAGACTATTTTCAGGTATATTTCCTATTTATTTGATTTCCCCCTTTCTTTTTTTCTATTCTATATTTATTTAAACCTGGTAGTTATCATATTCATTAAAACTTTTTGATGGATCCCAGTGACCGCTGTTGGCCATTGGCCAGGTAAATATCCAGGTAATTTTTGAATTTAGAGGAAAGGTATGTATTTAAAAAATGGCTAAAATAAGATAATATAGTAAAATTAATCATTTAAGGCTTCAAAATGTGTGTCCAGACAGGCTCCAGGTCCTTTAATTTCACTATATTATTATATTTTAAGTTTTAAACTTATTCTATTTCGAAATCTTTCTTCTAAATTCCAAAATAACCATTTGAGATATTCACCTGGCCGGCAACAACCAGCGTTCACCAGGATCCAGGTAAAAGTGTCACTGTCCATATAAAAAAGTAAAAATGTATGATACCTACCTACCATGTTTAAAAACAGGAAAAAAGAAAAAAATACCTGAAAATGTAAGCCTGCAGCACCTAAACTTGAAGGCCGATTCTAATTTTATCTTCAAGTATATTTATTATATCCAAAACAATGCATATTTTGTTTTATAAGTTGACCTGTAACTTTCCAGATAAAAAGACTTCATTTATACCTGTCCAGAGTGGACCTGGAGGCCTGCAGGATCTGAACATGGAGTCCGATTTAAATTTTTTCTTCAAATATGTCAATAATATAAAAAAAGAAGCATATTCTGTTTCATAAGTTGACCTCTAACTCTTCAAATAAATTTTTTTTATTTTTTACCTTTCCAGAGTGGACCTAGAGGCCTACAGCACCTGAACCTTTAGGCTGATTTTAATTTTTTCTTCAAATATGTCAATAACATCAAAAAAGATGCATATTCTGTTTTATAAGTTGTCCTCTAACTCTTTAAATAAAAAATTTTATTTTTTACATGTCCAGAGTGGACCTAAAGGTCTGCAGCACCTGAACCTGGAGACCGATTTTAATTTATTCTTCAAATATGTCAAAAACATCAAAAAAGATGCATATTCTGTTTTGTAAGTTGTCCTCTAACTCTTCAAATAATAAATTTGATTTTTTACCTGTCCAGAGTGGACCTGGAGGCCTGCAGCACCTGAACCTGGGAGCTGATTTAAATTTTTTCTTCAAAAATGTCAATAATACAAAAAAAGATGCATATTCTGTTTTATAAGTCGACCTCTAACTCTTCAAATAAAAAAAATATTTTTTCTTTTCCCTGTCCAGAGTGGACCTGGAGGCCAGCAGCACCTGAACCTGGAGGCCTATTTTAATGTTTTCTTTAAATATGTCAATAATTTTTTTAAAATATGCATATTCTGTTTTATAAGTTGACCTCTAACTCTTCAAATAAAAAACTTGTTTTTTTACCTGTCCAGAGTGGACCTGGAGGCCTGCAGCACTTGAACCTGGAGGCTAATTTTAATTTTTTTTCAAAAATGTCAATAATATAAAAAAAGATGCATATTCTGTTTTGTAAGTTGACCTCTAACTCTTCAAATAAAAAATTTGATTTTTACCTGTCCAGAGTTGACCTGGAGGCCTGCAGCACCTGAACCTGGAGGCCGATTTTAATTTTTTCTTCAAAAATGTCAATAATATAAAAAAAGATGCATATTCTGTTTTGTAAGTTGACCTCTAACTCTTCAAATAAAAAATTTGATTTTTACCTGTCCAGAGTTGACCTGGAGGCCTGCAGCACCTGAACCTGGAGGCCGATTTTAATTTTTTCTTCTTGTATGTCAATAATACCCATAAAGATGCATATT
The DNA here is from genome assembly GCF_053477335.1 of Acartia tonsa. Taxonomy (NCBI): domain Eukaryota; kingdom Metazoa; phylum Arthropoda; class Copepoda; order Calanoida; family Acartiidae; genus Acartia; species Acartia tonsa. The sequence goes on along the minus strand of NC_137265.1, from coordinate 6,699,611 downwards.
TTGTTTAATAATTTGATCTCTAACTCTTCAAACAAAATCTTAAATTTTTTTTACCTGTCCAGAAACCACCTTCCAGCCTGCAGCACCTGAACCTGGAGACCTATCCAAAAAATGATTAAATATACGTGAAGTACTATCCAAAAGTAAACTTTTATCCCAAATAACTTATAGTCTCACATCAATACCTAGCCTAATAATCACGGATTACGCGAAAGTGGCAAAACTTCCCCCCCCCCCCTTAGTAGAAGCTTTTTCTTTAGTTAAGCGATTAGATTGTCATAATGACTTTACAATTTTCCGTTGTCTTTTTGTACGCCTTATCTATAATACAAAGTAGAACGATGTCTGTCTGTTTGTCTGTCTGTTTGTTTGTTTGTAGCGAAGGATCTCGCTAACCGCCTTTACAGGGTAGCTTCTCATAGGTCCCGGAAGGTGTATAACTATTTTCTTGTGGGGTGGGACACCCCTAACCCCCCCAAAAAATGAAAAATCCCTCCCCTCAATTTTTTTTCTTTAAAATCTAAAACACGAAAAATTAGTTTGATAAAACCTCTTGGGGCAAAGCCACTAAAGTCTAGGGGCGAAGCCGCTAGTATTAACATAATCTACGATATAAACTTGGAAAATCTAAGAAATAGATTAACTGCAGTGACTACAGATTTGATATTTATAGAAACTGTAGAGTTAAGAGAATAGACTTGGATAGATCTGTTGATCCAGTACTTCTTACACAATTATTTTTTAACAAGGATGACAAGAATCCTAAATGCGAAGTTCTGAAATGGTAGGACAAAAGGACATTAACACTGAAAGAGTATAGAGTTGCTACACTTTCTAAACAACTACAGGAATAAAGATGCCAAGTTTAAAATCAATAATTTTAACATTGATACCTAAATAAACGACAAGAGCTATCCGTTACAGACGTACAGATCCTGATGATAGAAAAGCTACGCTTTTAACAATCTTTAAAGTGAGATGGGGCAATATAAACCCTAGGTAGTTAAAATTTGTTACAGTAAAGTGAGGCTGTATCAACCAACTTTAAAACAGATAATGAAAATTTATTGGCAATAAAATAAACTAAAACTTATTTTAATTGTCAATTTCATTTAGAAAAGTAATTAGCAATCATTTTTAAATTATTTTTTTTCTAATTTATGGAATTTATCAAAATAAAGGCTTTTAAAATTGAATTACATGTTTAGGTTATTGTTTTGATACATTCTAAACTAATGAAAATAATTGAATAATAAAAAGGATTTATCAAATTGTTCAAAATGTACAAAATATGACTTTGTAAATTGTGACGCTTGAAAATAATAGAGCGAAGACTTAGAAAATTCATCCTAATTAATCCTTAAAAATCGGTATTTCTACAATATTTTACTGTAGTTATCTATGTATTGTATATGTAAAATAAATTTAAGTCAATCAAATAAATCACGAAACATAAACGTGATTTTCAGCTGTAGTTGGTAGTCAACATTTAATACCTAGAATTTACGACCTTTTTATCTACACCCTAATTATTATTTTAGATTTATTTCGCATGTTAGCTATACCTTATTCATGATATTATAATAAAAATAACTATAAAAAAAGTTATTGCTACCTGGTGACTGAGGAACAGAATCGAAATGACAGTTGACTAGAAGAGCATGCTTCGCTCCTGACCCTGACTCCACTTTGGCAATCACATTCTGGATATTCCTAAATTTAAATTAGCATAAGAATCATTGGACTTCTGGTGATATAATAGTTATTTATCGCATCGTATTATATGTAGACAGCTTTCAGCGGACATTAAAATGAAAAATTATAAGATTAAAACCACTTTTGTTAATCCCGAAGAGCCGAAGTCCCCAAAGTTTCATAATAATATTTTCTTATTTGATTTTGTTGGCTTAACAACTTTGGGGACTAGGTATAGTTTATTTTTATTAGTTGATTCATTAAGTTGAGTGTTCAATCGTTTCAACCATTAATTCTAATCTACCCATTGGATAATTTTTGTGTAAAATCATCCCTCTGTTTTATCCCTTTTAGATCCCTGACTACGACGGCTGCTTATCTTACTTGTAGCTATGGGTAAGTCCGTCACAGAATGGCAGATTAAAGGATCCTCTTGGCCGCTGTACATCGATGCTCAGCTTATGGATAGGCTTCGCTCTTTGTTGTATACTTGTCAATTCTCGTACTAACAGGTCAACTGCCAGCACCTAGGTTTAATAGGATAAAGGAGGTGGAATATGAAAAAAATTACAAAAATAACCAGGGACAGCAATAACAACATGTTAAAAAAGATCAGCATTTTTGGCAGGTTGGTATATTAATAAATCATTCGGTAGAACGCAACGCATTTCCTATTATGATAAGTGGCAAGTTTTATTTGGGTATAGTCCCCGTGGCAACGCCCCTTAATTTTTCCAAGTAACTTTTCTCCTATTTTTAGCCCCTAAGGGGGGCTATAACCCTGCTGGGCCAATTGCCTAACCCTGCGGGGCAATCACCTAACCTGACTTAACCTAACCTAACGTAAAATAACCTATAAAAAGATATCATGAAAATACGACGTATCGCCCCTTAAGGAGCGTTGCCACGAAAGGGACTATTCCCGTTTTTTTAAACTAAAGCTTCACATAGTTTCAGGGACGGTCTTCAGCTATTTCATTATCATATTTAAGCCTTGGCAGGGTTTTAGTCTATTTTTCTGTTCCCTTTTTATACCTACCCACTTTTATGAAGAAAAAAAAGATGCTAGGGGCACAGCCGGTAGTTCAATTATAAGAAATTTTCAAAAATATCAAAAACATTTAAAATGCATCACATTTTCAAGCTAGTTGGAAACATAACTTTTAAAAATTGTATTTAGATTTACATGGCCACTAAGTAGAGATTTTATCTTTTTAGATTTTCAAAACAATCACCTCATTTTCATAGCTGCCGGCAGGACGTGCGCCAACACTGGTTAGAGCGCGCAAAGATTTGCGCGCACGCTCCTCAATAAATCTATCTGGATGGAGTTTGGCATCTGACAATCTATAAAAAAAATATATAGGTAATTCAATTGTTTTTGGATTGCAAAAAAAAGAGAGAGGGAACAATGGGCTGTTGATTAAACTAGTCCCCAAAGCTTTATAATAACATTTTTTTTATTTGTTGGCTTTAAAACTTTGGGGAGTTAATGAATTTTTATTGGTTGGTTAAGTTTATTGTCCAAACGTTTCAACTACTAATTTTAATCTACATAAGGGATAATTTTATGTATCATCATTGGGAATGTCCTCTAAGTCCCAGAAAAAAAACACACAAAAAACTGAACTTAAAATATTCTTATTGGAATATATTTTTTTTTAATAGCAGTAGAGAAAATCTTAATTTAATCTATTTCTTACTATAAAAAAAACTTACTTTAAAGGTTCTGGTAATCGTTGGTCCATATAAACAACGACTAAAAATATTCCAAGGCACCAGGCAGCAACCACTAAATAAAATTAATAATAATAGATTAACCTAGAAAAAATCTGATAGAACAACAATAGAAGGTCTCACTCTCAATTGAAGGTCTCAATTAAAGGCCAATTCTATGAAGCTTTATTGGTAAGGAACAAAAGCATAAAAAATATGTAGGAGGGGGGGGGGGGGGGGATGAAGAAATAAACAGTCGTAAGAACATTTTTACCATTTTTCCCTGAGAGAAAAAAAATATGTGGGAGGTGGAAATTACTACAAATATTTTCCATATGGCCCCTCCTTAGGGGAATATTTTGCAGCAGGGAAAAAAATAAAGGAAAATGTTACTAACCTGCAGCTATCCATGTTGAGAGTTTGTGCTGTTCTTTATAATATTTTTTATCATCAGACTCAACATTTAAATCATTAGTTTCTTCAGACTTGTCTTTCTCTTTTATGGATGGCTCGTCATCCTAAGAAAAACAAGGATGACAACATCCATAAGTAGCGAAGCACTACAAAATCAAGATAAATGACCAACAGACGGATGAACAAAGTAAATAATACACTTGATGCTCATTGATATATTTCTTCACCAAAAAATTTCAGCCGTCTATCTTCAATAGCAGCCGTGAAAATTATATTTCCTCCATAGCTATGAACGGACTGACAGACGGCCAAAGTTAATAATAGAGTAGCTTCGCTACAAAAAAAGTTTTAAGAGAAGGTAAATTTAAATACAAGTTGAGCAGCAACAACAAACTATACTAATAACGTTATTTTTAAGAAAAACCATAAATAAGTTATAATATAAAACTTTAGAAATGGTATAAAGAATTTCATGAAAGGAAATATTATGACATATTCAGTAAATGTAATATTTAATGCATTACCTGCTGTTTTCTCACAAGAGAGATCAATTTTGGCTTCCCAGTTTGGTTCCCAAACATCACTAAAAATACATAAGTAAAATTGCATAATTTTGCAAGTGTAAAATAATTTTTACTGCGAAAATGCACATTTTACAAATTTTGAGAGAAATCAGCTAAAATTTTTAAAAAATAACTTACCAATTTTTAAATTTTCTTGTTACAATAATTTTGAATACTGTATAGAATGACTAGAATGAGGATTCAGTTTGTAAATTTCTTATTTTCTTATAATATTAATATTCATGGTTTCTGAAAAACAGAAAATATAATAAATAATTCATAATTTTAAAATAACATAACAGTAAATTTAAACAATTTCAAAGCAATAGTTTATACATCTAAAATTTTAAATTTTGGAAAATTCAAAGCTTAATGTTAAGATTTATCATTGGTAATATGTGATTAACTTGTAATCTTTATATCTAAAGTATTAAAAATACTTCATTAATGGTTAAAGTTAAAAGTCAAAGGAACTCAACTAAAAAAAGAGTTACAGGTCTGAGATTTTGCATGGCAGTTGCTTTATAGGGGTAAAATATGGAACTGTGAAGAAACGGCGGCGCAACCGCCGAAAACCGCCGTTTCCCGCCGAATTTTTTTTGCCTTTTCTCGGCGGTTTTCGGCGGTTGCGACGCCGTTTCTTCACAGTTCCATATTGTACCCCTATAAAGCAACTGCCATGCAAAATCTCAGACCTGTAACTCTTGTTTTAGTTGAGTTCCTTTGACTTCTAGTTTTGGTTTCGAAAAGTGTCACTTTCGCCCCCCCCCCCTTTAAAATTAACTTTCTTAATTGCCTACACTTAAACATTTTAACAATGAAAAATTAACATTACCATCAACATTTAGGGATCTTAAGGGATAAGACTATGGACGATAAATTCATGTACATCCCCAATTATGATTACAATTACAAAATTACAATTTGTCTACATAGATTAAAATTAATGATTTTTTAGAATAAGAGTTAGAGACCAAGCAATCACAATTCAATATTAGTACGAATTTAAAGTTTTTGAGCCCGCGATTAAGATACCTTAGTTATAAAACTTTGGGTACACGTGTAATTTACAGTCCATTGTCCCCTACCACCCTGCAATATTAAAAAATCTGGCAAAATCTCATAATCAGCATGTTAATAATTTGATCTTCAAACCCCCCCCCCCTTTGAATTTAAAAAAAAGTATTTGTGATGTTTTAAAGGGGGGAGGCGGATGTGCCACTTTTAGAAACCAAAACTAAAAGTCAACAAAGGAACTAAACTAAAAGTCAACAAAGGAACTCAACTAAAAAAAGAGTTACAGGTCTGAGATTTTGCATGGCAGTTGCTTTATAGAGGTACAATATGGAACTGTGAAGAAACGGCGGCGCAACCGCCGAAAACCGCCGTTTCCCGCCGAATTTTTTTTTGCAATTTCTCGGCGGTTTTCGGCGGATGCGCCGCCGTTTCTTCACTGTTCCATATTGTAACCCTATAAAGCAACTGCCATGCAAAATCTCAGACCTGTAACTCTTTTTTTAGTTGAGTTCCTTTGACTTTTAGTTTTGGTTTCAAAAAGTGGCACATCCGCCTCCCCCCTTTAGATAAATTGGTCTATTTAGCTAAAGGAGTTGAGGTTTGATGGGGTAGGGGGACCTAGTAATTAACAGATTGCTAAATACGGGAAACTACCAGTAAGTCACTTAAAATTACATACAAATCGTATCAAATAAAAATAAAATACAATAAATCTTATGTACAAAAATTTCAAGTTTTAACAATATAAAATATTAATTTAGTTTTCTAACTACAAATTGATAACAATTAGGTAAAAACCATTACATAAAAAATACATAAATTTCAAATGCAATAACAAAGTCATATAATTTTACAATAGATTTCTATAAAGTTCAATTTCTTTTAATTTTTACAATTTTTCAAAAGAATTTTCCTGTAAATTTCCTTGTGATTATAAATTATAAATATGTATTAAAACTTTGGAAGATTTAAAACTTTCTATGAAAATTATCACTATACAAGTTAAATAGTTAGAGATTTATATTACACAATAGAATGTTTTAATATATTGATATTATTTCTAGTATGGCTTCAAAACAGTTTAAATCTGCTGGATTAAAACCGGTTCTCAGCCATACTTAAAGTCATGTATAGCATCGTATTACAGACAAGTTTCAACGAATGTTAAAATAAAAATCATAATATTAATACTAGTTTTGTTATAACGGCCCATCAGCGCTAACAAAACTGGTTTTGATATTTTAATTTTTTATTTTAATATCCGTGGAAAGCTGTAGATAATAAGATGCAATAAATAACTATTAAAAAATCTATAATAGTATACAAGCGTTAAGTAATGAAATAACCTAAAAGACAAAAAAGCTTTTAATTAAAGCCAAAGAAATAAAATATTTATTATTGAGTCATACAACGATAAATGATTTATTGGAAGTGAAATAATCTTAAAAGTAAATCATGGTTATATTTTCTTTAAAGTTTTGATGTAAAAAGAATGGGTGTATTCCTAATCGACCAACGATTTCCATAGGCTTATAAAGTAACTTTTAGTTATTTATCGCAAAGTATTATAAACAGCTTTCCGCGGAAATGAATTTGTACAATTATAAGATTAAAACCAGTTTTGTTATATCCATGATGCCAAAGGCAAGGGGTAACAAAACTAGTTTTAGTAATATGATTATACATTTTTATTTACGTAGAAAACTGGATATAATACGATACATGATTTTTCAGTATGGTTTAGAACCGGTTTTAATCCAGCAGATATTAACCGATTTCGAAGCCATACTGGAAAATGCTTTCAACTCCAAATATTCATTCGAATGTATCAAACATGGACAGATCCACATCACTGTAGTCAACCAGACCCCTGGGATCAGTGGTTGCATACGTCACCTTGACAGCTCCTGGGGGTGGTCGCGCTGCTTCCTGCCGGGTTCCCAGCCGCGCGTGTACGCCTGTTTTCGCCTATATTTATTTTAAATTTATTTTTAATACATTACTTACTTTTTTTTTAAGTCTATGCCTTTCCTTACTTAACAATATTTATTATTTAACTCTTATCATTTTTTATTCGTTATCAGTTGCTTCGCCCCTCTCCGGGGCATATTTTCTAACCCTGCGGGGCAATCATTAACATTTACTTAACCTAACCTAACCTTTTAAAAGCTACTGTGAAAATACGATGAAACCCGCAACTTTGTTTTCTTTCCATGACCCCAAAAGCTTAAAACCACCCTAACAGTTGTACAAATCTTCAACGAAAAGTAAAACTTATTTAGACAAGTTATTTAATTTCGAGATCTTATGCTTCAGAGAGAAAAACCTTACTCCTATATATAATAGTATTATAATTTATTATTAGGTAATCCTTATACTAAAGTAACAGGATGTCTGTGTGTTTGTCTGTGTGTTTGTACCGAAGGATCTCGCTAACCACTGAACCGATCGGGTTCTCCCACAAAAAAAAAAAATTCCCCCCCAAAATATTTTTTAAATTTTTCTTTTAAAATCTAAAAAAAGAAAATTGGGTATAAAATTCGACTCTCCTCAAGTGCCCCTAGAGACCTCTAGGGGCGTAGCCGCTAGTTCCCTATAAAATACAAATGGGGTCATTTTTTCGAGAATTTTTAAATTACATAATTAAGCAGTTTGACTTAATAGGAATATTTGACTAAACAGTAACACACAACTTTATGGAAAATGCGCGAAAAAAACTTTTTTTTAAATGATTGACATACCTTGACTGGGCTAGAAGCTTCAACTAGTTGGATAGGTGTTGGTGCAGGTCCTGACAATCGGACTTTCTTGGCCTGTAATAGTTATTCATAGCATCGTATTATTAACATCTTCCGCGGATGTAAAAATGGACAATCATAAGATAAAAAAAAGTTTTTAACACATTTATGCAAAAGCTACTTATGTTTGTACATTTTTCTATTCGTAGAAAACTGGATATAATACGATGAGAACCGGTCCTAAACCGCCGGATATTAATCGGTTTCGAAGCGATACGGAAAAAAATTAAAAAAAAAAAAAATATAAGCAGGGTTACTTTTGTGTTAATAGTAACAGGATGTCTATCTTTCTGTATTTTTGTACCGAAAGACCTAGCTAACTGCTGAACCGATATAGATCCCCTCTCTTTTAAGTACAGCTTCTTTTGTATCATTTTGTAATACTACAATTACGTATGTAATTAAAGCCCTTCCCTAATATAGATAAGAAATCCGGGTATATCAAATACAAAAATTCTCACCATTGGCAGAACTTTTTCTTCTGGAATCTGGGGCCTTTCAGGATCCAGGATGTAGTTGTTGAAAAATTTCACTTCAGTCTTAACTTCATCCACCTTGGTAATAACATTTTCATGTACAAGGTGAAAATTGTAGTAAATTAAGGTTGCTAACATGGTGTCACGTATTGGTGAGTAGGGAGGGGATGGGAGTGTATTGGGGATCGTTATTTTAGCCAGCTACAAGTTTTACTTTATTAGAGTAGATATATAATAATCTGGTGTAAGATCCAAGTAATAATAAATCAATCAACAAGCGGTATAAATCAGAATTTTAAGGTATAAGAAAATGGACGGAATTTGGTGTAAAGTACAACATCCCAAATAATTGAAATTACAAAAAATCCCCTTATGTAGTTTGAAGCACCCAATCAAGATTTTTTAAACTGAGTACCTACCTACTAATATAAGTATTTAGAAAAATCTTACCTTCTTTTATAAGCTGCATGAAGAAAAAAAAATATTTAGGTAAATTAAATAAAACTTAATATATTTACCTACTTTACGTTAATAAACATACTTCAAATATTTATTGATATTCATTGAAAAATATTTGGCCGAAACCGAATTCATTATTTTAAGTATTTAATAATTCTATAAAAGGCAATTTGTCATGTATTCCATACAAAAAAGAACGTTAAAATGTATTACCATAATAAAGCTCAAGTAGATTGTGATATTCGCAGCCCTTAATTAAGTCACTGCGCTAATAACTAAAATTGATTCAAATCAATAATATCATTATCCACCTTATTCATAAACTTGTTGAAGATAATAATTCATTATATTATTTCAACACAAAAGACGACATTTGACTCTTCAATATTTTACGCGGCAATCACATACACATATCATGTATTGCAATCAGCTGATCTTTGTTACTAACCTTATCCATGAACTTGTTGAAGATATGCTTCTTGATAAACTCCATTGCTTTGAACTTCTTCCCAGACAGGGTACACAACCATTTATCCTTAATTATAAAAAGATATTTGTAGCCAGGGATCTAAAGGGATGAGACAATGGCCAATAAATTTATGTACATCCCCAATGATGATACATAAACTTTGAAACGTTTCGACACTCAACTTAATGATCCAACCAATCAGAATTCACTGAAGTCCCCAATGTTTATAATCCAACAAATAAGAAAATGCTATTTTAAAACATTGGGGACTAGTATAATAAACAATCCATTGTCCCCCCACTCTCTCTCTCTTTTGAAGCATTGATCTATTCAGGAAATTGTCAAACGCTTTTATTAAGTCTAAAGAAAGACAGAGGGTTGTTTTGATGTTTCAAAAAGACAAGGATTTAATTTTTACTTGCTATGATCCTTCCCAGAGAGAAACGGGTGACAATGGCCTGTTTATTACACTAGTCCCCAAAGTTATAAACAACGTTTTCTTATTCGTCAATTTTGGAGACTTTTACTCAATTTTGATTGTTTGGTTTTTTAAGATGGGTGTTAAAACGTTTCAACCACTTATCTTAATCTACAGAATGGTTAATTTTGTTTATCATCATTGGGGATGTACATCAATTTATTGTCTTATCCATTTAGATCCCTGACAAATCTTAATGCTTAAAAAAGGTACTTAATGACAATGTTCTCCGATTGTAACAACTAGAGGGGGGGGGGGGGCGTAATAACATATAAACCTAAACAGTGAGCAAAATGGTCTAAATATTGAGCTAGATTCTTGAAACTTGATACATAAGCATAGTCCCATAGGTACTAAATCTAAATGGCAAAAAATCAAATTTTTTATTTTTAGAATAGGTAAGGTAAAAAAAACCCTGCGGAAATGGGCGAAAATGGGGTTTTTAGGCCTTTTTTTGGTCTATTTTTATGTAGAAACTTACATTTAACTGTTTTTTCCGTAGGTTTTTTCCCTTGAATACACTGTGAAAACACAAGGGCATTATTTAAGATGATTCAGCAAGTCGGGGACCGACCCCATCGGGCTAGGTGGGTGGCTCGCAGGAGTAAAGTGCATTTTTCTAAAGTTTGTGTGTCATATATCAAATATAGGTTTTTTGAGTTTTGGTCCCAAATTTGCTGAATCATCTTAAATAATGTCCTTAAGGATACATACAGTATTCAAGGAAAAAACTTAAGAAAAACAATTAAAAGTAAGTTTTTACATCAAATTAAATCCAAAACAGGCCAAAAAGGCCTAACAATCCCATTTCCGCGGGGTTTTCTTGCCTAATTTTTTTTTTCATTTTGCGTACTGTTTAATTTTAGATGTCAATACGCCCCCCTCCCCCCCTCTTAGGTATGTGACGAAACAGTTTTTCTTCAGATAAAATATCCTTACCCACTGAATATTATTGAGCCATAAAAACTACCTTAGACAACTCTTGGCTGTTAGCTGAGATAAACTTGTCTATTTCAAATGTTTCATCCTTCAAACCAAGTTTCTTAGCCTCTACTTCTTCAATCTAAAAATTGTTAGGTAATAATTATTATTGCAACGTATTAAAGACAGCTTTCTGCAAATATTACAATCTGGTATCAATACCTATCATTTTCATTTTAATGTTTGTAGAAAATTGTCTAATATGTTGCTTTACATGATTTTCCAGTAGGGCGGAGAACCGGAAAAAAATCTTCCAATAATTTTTTGAATCTTCCAATATTCTCAAAAAAATCCCAATTTTTTTAAAATCCCCGAATATTATCAATCAATGAGAAACATTAATACTGGCTTATTTTGATTGTTATGTTTAGTTTAACTGTTACCTTCTACTATAGTTTTACTTTAGTGTAACAAGAGCAGGGAGAAATTCGTATAATTGAGAAAAACATAATTTTTTATATGAAAATATAAATATTGTTGTACTTTGAAAAGAAAAAACAGCTGTTACCTCTTTCTTATCCTGTAGCAGATGGTTAAACTTGTCGGATCTTGTGTTCAGAAACTTTTCCACCTATGGCCACACAACAATAAATAAAAGAAAAAAAAGAAGACCTTAATAAACTTTCTGAATTACTTGAATATCTTCATTGTTTTTTTAGATTCTAAAATCTAACCTAAAGCTATAAAGTTAAATATTTTTATGTTTTACTTTTATGTTTTATTTTTATTTATAGCATTAGTAGGTAAATTGTACACTTTAACTCAGACAAATTTCTTTCTTGTAAAAAAGTGCTTTCGTTTTCTCAGCCCCAGGGAAAACCTAAAGATTGCAGGAGGCTAAGCATTGTGTAATGTCCATGTGTATGCTGTATTTCTATCTTAACTTCATAAATATTAACTCACCAAAGATAACCTAACCTAACTTATATAAGTCACTAGAGATTGTTCGCCTCGAATCTAGGTTATCTGGAAGAAAAAAACGTGAAACCAGGCTTTTTAAAAAATAATAGCCTAAAACCATCTCGGGCCCTAAGAGAAGCTTCACTGTAAAGGAGGACCATATTGGTTCAATGATTAGCGAGACTTATCGCTACAGACCAAAAAACTTACTACTTTAGTTTATATAAATCAATTGGTTAATTAATACACACTTAGCATTAATTCGAGTTTAGAGGTAACAAAACGTTTTTAAGATATTTAATATGAGTCCACTCCCTTCACTTGAGTGCCCTGCCCGTGCCCATAGATGTCTCTAGGGGCGTAGCCGCAATTAATTATAATTCGATTGAACCTGATAACTTTTTCACCAAAATCAAAACAAAATCTTTACCATCAATAACGATAAACATAAATTTGTTTTATATGTAGTTTAATAATTTGCCGCTAGGTGTCTCAAATTAAAATCACAATATCTGTAAAAACCTTCAATTTCTATTGTTAGACCATTTTTATTTAAATATTTAATAAATTTATACTTACAGTGTTTGTTTTGGCAGAAATTAGATTAAAGTTTTTAGTAAATTATATATGGTTCTTTAACTTGGTAAATAATTTTCTAATGCATAGTAAAAACGGCCATTTTCCAGTTACAACACATCAATTTATCGGCTATTGTCGCCTGTTGGGACTATAGAGCCCAACAGGCCTTCAATATAATTGATTTTGTCCAGGGATACACTTGTGTGTCCGTTATTCTACATTAACAACTGGAGGCTGCTTGCCTTCAATCTGGGGGCTCATTATTCGTGGATGTATGGAAGGTCAGAAAAAGAGCCAGGCCATTTTTTTTAGTTGGTTAATTTTTCTCTAGGGCGATTTCTTTTGGGTGGGTTGTGGTACCCTCCCCCAAAATAGTTATACATCTTCGCGGGACCTATGAGAAGCTACCCTGTTAAAGAGAACCCGATCGGTTCAGCGGTTAGCGATATCTTTCGGTACAAACAAACAGACACACATCCTGTTACTTTAGTATAAGGATATCACCAAAAAAAAATAGGCCCGCCCCCCCCCCCTCTTTTTCACCACCTCCCCTTTTTCTCTCCACCCAAATGGGGGGTGCCCAAAAGGATCTTATATTAGGCGGCCCATAAGGATCTTATATTGGGCGGCCCAAAACCGCCCGCCCAAAATGACAACCCTGGTACAATCAGGGATTTAAAGGGATAAGACAACTTTTTAAAAAATCCCCAGAGTTGTGGAGCCAACGATTAAGAAAATATTATTAGAGAACTTTTAGGATTAGTCTAATGAACAGCCCATTGTCCGATCTCTATTTCTGCTCTCATGTTTTAAAGGTTGCAATCTCGTGTGGATGCAACGTTCTATTAACAGATCTTTAGTATAAATGTAAATACCGTTACTACCTCCTCCCCTTTCCCAGTGACCTTTGTCGTCTGCTAACAAATTGTTTCTGCAACTTGGCTGTGTTAATATTCCCGACAACATTGGTTGATTTTCAAAGATTCAATGGAGAATCGGCATAATGTCATTGGGATAGGGAAATACAGTTATCTAACACTTTCTACCTCTACTGTTTTACTCTAATGTTCTATTGTTTTTAGTACAAAAGCTAATCTATAATTTGAAATGTCCGTATGTCAGTAAGAAACGTTGTGTGGAAACGTGATTTTCTCAGTTCCTATAAAAGATAGACGGCTGAAACTTCTTGTCAATATTTCTATCAATATGGAGCATAATTAAGCATGAAACATTCTAGGCGGTCGGACTTGTTTTAGGCAGGTTTTAAGCTCTTTTATTATTATTGTGTGCCTGTGGATCATCTTGTTCTGGTTGTTTCTCACTTCTGATATGGATAAATCCACATCTGTTGGGCATTTCATCCTCACCTCGGTACTCTTTCTAAATAATCAGGGATTTTAAGGGATAAGACGATGGGTGATAAACAAAATTACCCCTTTTGTAGTATAGAATAATTGGTAGAAAAGTTTGGAAATTGCTAGAATATACTACCCAATAAAGATTTAATGAAAAATTCTGCAAAGTTTTTATGTTAATAGAAGAGGAAACCACGTAACAGATTAAAAGGATAAATTTACCAAATAATTTTCGATGCTCATTCTTTACAGACAAAAAAACAAATAAAAGGACATACTACATAAATACAGATTAGTGAACATACCAAAGTTATATTAAGCTACACTTTCATTAAAAAAAATACCTGTCCATAAAAGTCAATACTGTGAACCATTCTGAGGTAGATTATTAATCTAAACAAAATATGCAAATATTTAAGCAGGGGTGAATTGTATATTCTGCACAAGATTCATTTTTCCCCTGCTGCAATTTTTTTTTATTTTTTCACCTAGTTTTTTCCAGAAAGGAAGGAGATAAAATAGAAAAATATTTTCAGAACTCTTTATTTTATTCATATTATCTCCACTCCCACATATTCTTTTAGTTTTTTTCACCAAAGAGGGGATAAAAATGGAAAAAATGCTTTCAGTTCTCTTAATTTTCTCCCATCCACTTTTTTTTTTATTTTTTACCACCAAATTGCTAGGGTCAAATTTGCATAATATACACCACTGTATTTAAGTTAAGGTCAATAAAAAAAATATATTAGTAATTGAAAACAGACCATATAGATTTTAATGTTTAACGGATTTTTTACTTTTTTTGGTGGGGAGGGGAATTTTTTCGAGGGCTAATTTTTTTGTTAAAAACATTCCCTAAACCTTCGAGAAGTTTTCCTGAAAAGGAAAACCATATCGGTTTCGCAGTTTTCGAGATCCTTTAGTATCCCAAACAGACTTCCTGTTACTTTTATATAAGGAGCATAAAAAATGTATATTTTACCTGTCTAGAGTCAACTTCAAATCTTCCAACGAGTTGTCTTGCTCAGCCATTAATTTAGCTGTTTCTATCAACAGGGGATTTGTGGCAGCTTCAGCTGCTTTCGCAGTTTCTACAGCATCTGACTGTTTTTCACTACTATTTAAAAGAAAAATTGATGCTTTTACAATGAAAAATCATCAAGGAAAAATTCAAGAATTCGTAGTTTTTGTCCGAACTTTGCAAAAAAAACTGCAACAGATTTAAGTAGATAAAAAATTAAATTAAATAAACTTTCTTTTGAGTCTCATTTTAAAAATATATTAAATAGGTATTTCTTTTCAGTGTTCGAAATAAACATATAAATTTTATTTTCAAGATCATCAACTTTCCTTTCATCCTGAGTGGGAGCATCATCATCTGGGTTAGGTTTCTCATCCTCTACATTTGTTTTATTTGCATCTTCAGTAACTTTGTTCTCTTTATCTTGTTCCTTGTCAGGGCTAGCTTTTTCCCACACTTTTGTTCTTGCATCCTACAAACAAACAAAAAACATTTTTAGTTGAGCATGAGAGTAACTTTCTTATTTGGTAATTGATTTAATTTCTTAAAACCTTAAAACGTATTTTACTCTTGAGTTTTTGTATTGTTAGCTTTATATTTTGCGTAGATACTTGTGGCCATAATTGCTCTTGTCCAAAAACTATAGTAAAGGTTAAGGATAAAAAGACATATTTTTGAAAAATATAGTTAAAAAACATTAGGTATAGAACATTTTTAAAAAATAAAAACTACAGTACATACCTTGAATTTGATGAGATCTATAGCAATATTGATATCCTTCTTTACAACCTTGGATGTCATACATTACAGGTATTACCTTTTAATTGTTTTCAAAACTGAAAAGAAAAAACTGATATGCCTAAAGCTGTATCTAGGTACAAAAGAAAACTCGTTGACACTGATTTGGTAAATATTTAACGATGTCAAAAGACAATAAGTATACACTTGTACGCAATTTTTGTAGTAGTTTCCAAAGTTAAACGTATATTGATTAGAAAGATAATTTTAATGTGTTTGAATATTATTCTTAACTTCTTATATTACCTATTTTAATTTAGAACAGATTAGTTTTCAAATTGTTTAAATGAATAAAATGGAATGCTTGTGATGTATGCCTGTGGATGATTGAGAGCCTCTTCTGGACAAATTCTTGTACGCCTGCTTAAATCTTTGTTCACTACTGCCTGCAGGTCCTAAACATTAGAGACTATTAACAAAACAAATATTACCTACTATGAATCTTTTTCCAGAATGGCTTCGAAACTGATAAATATCCGCAGGATTAGAACAAGTTCTTAGCCATACTGGAAAATCATATATAGCAACGTATTACAGACAGCTTTCCGAGGATTTATAAAAAGTCAATATCAGTTTTGTTAGCCCGGACCTTCGGCTTGGTCAGGGCTAACAAAACTGGTTTTAATTTTATTTCTATATTTCTTTTTTATTTTAATATCCGCGGAAAGCTGTCTATTATACGATGCGATAAATAACTTATTAACTATTCTAAAACAAATATTAGATTATATACTCATACTTCAAATGTATACATAAAAAGGAATGAAAATACAAATCAGAAATATTAACTTTCCTGAAATATATTTTCCAAAACTTTTTATTTTCAAATTATTGTCTGTGAGTTTAGAAACTATTTATTTACAATACCTGTCCATTAATTTGTGAATTATTAATAGCATAGCAGATTTCTCTTATTTTTGCATTTCTCTTGAAGCTTATCCACGCTTTCCTGTTCAAATATAAATATGTCAATAATATTTTTATTTCTTCGTCAAGAAAAGAAGTTTTTGATCATTCATAGACTTTTTTTCCTTCTTTTAATACAGTTAGCACTTTTGTTAAGCATCGATATCAAAGAAAAGGTATTTTTACTTGTTAGAACCACGAAATAAATCGTCTTTAATCAATGTAAGAAACATTTGTAGAATCGCTCCACCATATTGAGAAGCTTAACTATTTGCAATCCCTAATATAATAATATTCACTTTAATATAATAACGAACCCCCCTCCCCCCCCCCCCCACCACCCGAAAAACTTAAAACAATAAACTTTATCCTTATCATAAAAACATATTTTATTATTTTTTCCTTGCAAACTGGTTTTGGGGATCTGTATCTGAGCTGACCGCCAATCTCTGATAGCCGGGGAACTTTTTCACAAGATTTTCCAGGTCATTCTAAAACAAGAAAACTCATTGATCATGGGTAGCGTAGTATACATTTCTGCAACTATAACGAGAGCAAGACAGGTTTAACACCTCCCAGCAGTGATGTAAGGCATTTTTAAGTTGACATACTTGGTTTCTGTTATATAGGACTAAATGACTGAAAAAGATCTACCATAGTCTTATTAGTATTAGACCATCAAATGCTTTGACACAAAAGTTAAGTATACTTTTTAGATGAAAAGTGTACTAATTTGACGATGTTTTGCCGTGTTATTTTATCTTACATTTTAAACTTTACAAAACATTTGATTATAATTTTTTTTTTAATCGCTTAATCTTATATTATATAGAAAACCATAGTGAAAAAACGAACAAGTTTTGTGTTATAGTACCTGCGATAATTAACGGTGCATTTTTGTAATTACAATTTGTTTAAAAACCGATATGAATATTGTATCAAATGAAAAAATGTCTGAACTTACCTGGGTAATACTTTGATGTAAATTTTTTATAAACAGACTTGAAGATTTATGCTTTACACTGAACAATACAATAATAATAATTTCAAACTTCATTAATCTTCATTTAAAAGTAACAGGATGTATGTCTGTCTGTGTTTACCGAAGGATCACGATAAACGCTGAACTGATATGGTTTTCCTTTAAAGTGAAGCTTGTCATAGGTCCTGTAAAGGTTCTTAGCTTTTTTAGGGGGAGATTTCCAACACCCGCCCCACAAAAATAGCTTTAGAAAATAATCTCCATAAAGAAAAGAAAATTAGGGGTGCGGGTTTGACTTCCCACGCCCTCCCCCTCCCTCACATCAAGTGCCCCTAAAGGCCACTAGTAATCAATATAAGTGAGATAACGACAATTGGATTTTTAACTCAAGGACAATTCCATTGAATTTATTATTTGTAGTTCCTATCATTGTTGTTCATCTCAGAGTCTAAATTCTTGATGTCTTCATAGTTTCCACCCTACAACAAACAGTAAAGTATTATGCAGTATAATGGATATTGAACTGTTTAGAGTAAGAAAGCAATATTTTTTTTTTAATTTTCAAACTTTCTCAGGGATCTAAAGGGAAAAGACAATGGCCAATAAAAATTGATGTACATTACCAATACAGATACACAAAATTAACCTTTCTGTAGATTAAAATTAGTGGTTGTAACGTTTTGACACTCAACTTAATGAAACAACTAATAAAAATTCAATAAAAGTCCCCAAAGTTATCATAATGTTATTATAAAACTTTGGGGACTAGTTAAAAAAAAACAGCTTAATTCCTTCTTTCTCCCTGAACTTTCCTTTTTGAATTATGAGTTCATCATTAACACGAATTGTCTTGTTCAAACAGCAAGCTTGTAAAACAAAACAAGAGAATCCAGCATTTTAACAACTTTAGTTTCCTTACCTCTAATAGAATAACAAGAGAATCCAGCATTTAAACAACTTTAGTTTCCTTACCTCTAGCAGAATAACAAGAGAATCCAGCATTTTAACCACTTCAGTTTCCTGGTCCTGGCTACACACAACACCTTCCAGTAAACCTTTCTGTTCCAGCTCCTGATAATTATAATTCCATAAATCCATTGATTTTTTTCCTGTTGTCAGGGACAAAGGGACCAGGATACTGACAAACAATTGTAAGTAAACAAATTTCACCACAACCAACTTCCTAACCCCCCCCCCCCCGCCTTTCTTAACCACTTCCATTTGGTTACAATACAAAACAAGTTTTATGCCAACATTAAGCCACAAAAATATCCAAACTTTTAGCAATTTCAAATTGAATTAATTTGCTGAATTACGGCCCCTGGCTGTTGTGTTGATTATATGGTGATTATATGTTTAGGGATAAGATATTATCATAGGACGGTAAGAACTGTTCATGGTTTTAAGATTAAAGTAGGTAATATGTAATGCATAAAGGAATTTCATGAAAATATTTGACAAACCTCCCAAAATATCTATAGATCGTATTATAGAAAGCTTTCCTCGGATAGAATTTGAAAAAAGATTAAAAGATAAATTCCAATTTTGTTAGCCCACATGCGAAAGGAATACAGAAAATATTTACCTGAAAGATGTCACATCTGCGCTTGACCGCGGCATTTGTGCGAGCCTGGCGGTTAGAGAACTCGGTCGGGTGATACTTTGTCCGGAACCATTCCTGAAACAGTTTTTATTGTCTGTCTTAAATATCATAATGAGAAGTAGCAACGATATAACCTGTATGAAGAGGTATAAGTAAATTGGGGAGAGGGGAGGGGAGTTTATATCTAGATGATTTTTCTCTTGGGAGGATGGTGGTACCCTTCCCCAAATCAGCTATAACCTTCTCAGGTCCTGTGAAAGCTACCCTGTAGAGAAGAACCGTATCGGTTCAGTAGTTAGCAACATCTTTCTGTTCTCACAGACAAAGATCTTTTATATAAAGATTGATTCATAGATGATCTTAATATCAGGGAGAGATGGTGAGATATATTAGGAAATATTCCTTTTTAATTTCTATATAAATTTAAAAGTTTAGAAGGGGGTGGAGGGTTGGAAGAAATTCAACTAGGTTAGAAAATATACAACCCTGATTAATAACTAGTCAATTTATTTGAAAATTTACATTACATTATCGCATTTGTAAATTTGTCGAATTTATGTAGGTAGGTACTGATTTTTTATTGTTTTTTGTTTTGTCATAATAAATAAGTACAACTTCTTTGTTTCAAATCTCAACGTTACTTTAAAGACAGAATATTAAGGGGGGGGGGGGGGGGAAGTTCTGACACATTTGCGTAAACCTGGTGTATAGGCTTTATCTTTGGACTGAGAGGATAGGTTATTAGGGATAAAATCATTCTTATATGATAAATTTCCCCCAGATTTAAGCTTTTTTGGATAGGCCTCCAGGTTCCGGAGCTCCAGGCCTCCAGGTGGTCTCTGTACAGGTAAAAATAAAAAATAAGATTTTTTTTTTGAAGAGTTAGAGGTTAACTTATAAAACAAAATATGCTTCTTTTTGATTGTTATTCATATATTTGAAGAAAAAACATACATATTTTGTCTCATAAGCTGACATCTAACTCTTAAAAAAAAAAACAATTTCATTTTTACCTTTAGAGAGACCACCTGGAGGCCTGGAGCTCCGGAACCTGGAGGCCTATCCAAAAAATCTTAAATCTGGGGGAAATTCATCATATAAGAATGATTTTATCCCTAATAACCTATCCTCTCAGTCTAAAGATGAAGCCTATACACCAGGTTTACGCAAATGTGTCAGAACTTCCCCCCCCCCCTTTATCTTTTCTTCGTATTATAGACAGATTTCTGCGGATAGTAAAAGTAAAAATGATAACATAGATTCCAGTTTTGTTAACCCCGTCCCCGAGGGGTCGAAAGACCGTGCTAACACAACTGTAATTAACTTATTAATTTTATTTTATTGTTCGTAGAAAGTTGTCAGAAATACAATGAGATCCATGTTACATGGCTGAGAACCGGTTCTAATCCAGCAGATGTTAATCCGTTTCAAAGCAATACTGGAAAGAACATACCTGACCCTTGTGAAGGACAAAGAATTCATTGATCTTCTGCCTCCTAAATTCTAACTTGTATTCTCCATACTAAATTAGAACCATTATAAGAAACAACATAACATTTATGTATATCAATGGTTGCCCCAAGAAGGAGGGGGGCAATGGGCTGTTTATTCCACTAGTCCCCAAAGTTTTCTTATTTGTTTGCTTAACAACTTTGAGGACTATTATTAGAATTTGATTGGTTAGTTCAAGAAGATGAGTGTCCAAACGTTTCAACCACTAATTGTAATTGCCTAAACCCCGTCATTGTTAAAAGTTGCACCTACAGCAGCTATGTCAGATGCGCTTTACAATATAAATAATGAGAGTAGTTTGAATGCTTTGAGCCAAAAACAGGTGCAGCTCGTTACCATGCACATTTAAGAATTCCAGACAATGGTCGTTCAATCAAAGGGTTGGTTGTCTGCAACAGACATAATACGAAACGAGATCTTCTTTGTGGTAACTCTGAACCAAATCTTGTTAAATAATGCATTGTCTGGAAGTTCCAACCTGTGCAGTGCATAAAGGGTTGTGCAAGTTTTGGGCCAAGGCATTCCCACTATTCAAGTTTCAAAGGAACCACTTTAACGTCTTTAGTTCTGGCGTGATGTTTGGTCGAGATGATGGGGTTTAATAAACTACCTTGGTGAGAGCCTCCTCATCAGTGATGGAATCGTCCTGTGTCTCTAGGAAAGCCTTGAAGGACATCATCACTGGAAATCTATCCAACTCAGAACCCTGACAAAAACAAAAATATTACAGTTTCAATTTACCAGGGAAGAAGGGGATATTGAAATATAAATTATACTGGTACTCAAAGTTTTATGAAAAAGTTTGGATATTTAACGCATTTTGATTGGTTGGATCACAACTAAGTAGTAGTGACCCATCTATTTAACCAGTAATTTTAATCAACAGATGGGGTAGGTAGTTTTGTTTATTTTCATTAGAATTTGGGAATGTACTTGTTTTTCGTTCATTGTTTTATCCCTTAAAAATTCAAATTGATTGTTACTGTCTCGTTTAATCGTCAATCAATCAATCAATGTTTGTTAAATTAGTATTAGGTTAAAAAATTGCACAAACCTCCTCTCCATCTCTCTGTTTTCTCTTCTTTTCTTCCCTGTCTCGAGCTTCCACGTCATAAGCTTTGGGTAAACTAAAATAGAAGCATGATATTAACAATCGCCAAATTGGATTTCATTGTCAAATAAATTGTTTTACCGTTAGTCGATTTTGTACTCAAATTTTATAAGATTTATTTTTATTTCATAATTTCGGAAAAATCTTGGTACATTTTACTTAAGAGATGTGTCTTTTGTACGTCTGTCCCTTAAGTAGGTTTGTCGGTGTAACAAAAAGCCTAATGCTTTCTTATAAGATAACGTACAGAATGAATTTATCTTATGTTATGTGAAATCGATAACTTCTAAACTGATTTGGTTCTCCTTTTTTGGTTACAAAGCCACAATGAAAATAACAATACCTGACTTTTCGTTCCTCACCACGGTCCGACATTTTTAATTTTTCAGAGAGGCATCCACTGGACAAAATGTTCTGGAATAATCAATTTATTTAATTAGGTATAATATTTGAATATTAATAATAATAATAATATTTGTCTGATGAATGATGATCCAAAAACTGGATGAAAATTAACCTCCAACATTTGAAATATAATCATGTTGAAGGAATGAAAGGTTGTAAGAGCAGGGAGGGAAAGGACAATGGTAGGTTATCTAATATTGCCCCATTTCACTTTAAAGTATGAGAATTTGGGGAAATATTCTTTAATCTGTCATTGTCATATCTCTTTACACCTGTTTGAAAAGGGGCTTTCAGAGACAAGGACAAGTAAACAAAAAAGAAGAAAAAATGTTTTTCGAAGTTCTGTTCTTAAATATTTTCTGTTCTGCTCTTAAAGGGAACTATGCATGAAAAGAGCAAGTGATGTTTGGCGTCTTCCAGTAGTGAAACTAATCATAGTATTGCATTTATTTTAAGCAATGGCCATTATAACACTAATCCGGGAATAAAAATAAATTTTCACAATGTTTTTTTTTATGAAATAATACATAGGTTCATTGCTAGTAGATATTTGTTCTCTTTCGTGCATAGTCCCCCTTGAGCTTAGTTAGCACTTGTCCTTGTGCTCTAATTAGGACACTAGTTATATTTATCAAATATGACAGGTGTCCCATCTGAGGTGAATGGAGAGGGTTGAAACAAAATGCCTAGCTGTATATCATTATCACTGACTTTTGAAGATAAAAAAATAATTAAAATCACAATAATAATGCATTAAAAGTCAGGGTTGCAGAAATAGGACAATGAAAAAAGTTATCGTTCTCACAAATTTTGGAGTACAAAATTTTTTGTTTGGTAGGTTAAAATTGATGGGAAAATGGTTATTTTCTCATCCATTGTCCTTTCCTTCCCTGATTGATAATATAACAATTCAGGTTCAAATCTGGTATTATTAATTCAATAAAATTGTTGTTAAAACTTTTAAAAAGTTGGGGATCTATGTTAACTTGATGTATACAAAAAAATGTTCTCTAAAAAATGGTTGTACAAATAATAACTAAAACTTGCTAAAAATGATTTGATGATAAACTTATTATTTTGAGGGAGTTTATAGATTCGGCAAAATTGATCACAATTAATTAACCCTAGAAATCATCTATTAATATGGTTTGAAAGATAAGATATTATTTTTTGGTGTTATGTTAAAAGTGAAATAAAACTCAATGATTAATGCATATGTTGTTTTCCTACTTTATGCTGGTTATTGTTACAAAATTAATGATGAAAATGAATGTATGACTCCAGTATTTAAGCATAATATCATAATTCAAAACTAATAAAAATATCAAAAGAGAGCAAACTTTGCCTTATTAAATAAGTTATATAGAAAATGTTTGATTTGATTTAAAATTTTATTATTTAGGCATTTAATAAGAGATAGCTATGAAAAATGTATTGAGTATGTACAGCAATTTTGTTTATTGTTTAGCTTGAGATAAAATTCAAAGATTGTCCCAGAGTCTTTGTTTTGATTTTAGTGAGTTCAAAATGCCCAGCAGATTGGAAAATTTAAAGGTAATCACTTCGTTTTAGTATTAGAATTTGATTTTTTTATGTATTGAAACTAGCTACATTTTTTGATAAATGGAAAGGGGGGATAGGGATTGGAGATTGAAATGAATTTTTAGAGATAAATAGAAAAAGAGGGCTAAAGAGCTAAACTTTTTAATATGTTGCAAAGAGTAAAAATCCCTTTTTCTTTAAAAAATATCTGATAAGAAGTGAAACAACTACTATTAAGGGCTTTATCATCATGCCTATTTGTCTATTTTAGCGAAGTTGAATTATATTTAGTGGTTGATTTATCAAAAAGTTCTTGAAATACATAAACAAAAAAGAAATGTTTGGATCTAAGTTGAAACTTTACTTTCCGGCCGTGTAATTAAAAAAGTAGGGGGGGGGGGGGGGGTATATAACTATCTCGTAATATTAGGCAAACAACACCTTGTTGAGCTTTTAAAAAGTCATCTTAATCTTAAAAAGTCATTTGCATACTTATCTCAAGATAAGTTATTTGCCAACCAAAACCCACTTAGGTATAATTTTTGTTTTTTTAACATCGTAGACACAAAAATAAAAATAAAAACTACGACACATTAAAACCATTTAAACCATGAGTTCAGCTTCAAAAATGAAAAGAAACCTTGAAATGATTAGGTCACAGCATATTTAAAACTCTCAAGTACAAAGAGAAAAGTAAACACTCCAAAAAGTCATTTTGAAATTTCAAAATAGCATTTTCTTTGTCTATCTTTTTTAGATAAACTTCAGCAACAATGCAAGGAAAAATTCTGAAATTTTCACATAAATGCACGAAAAAAATCAATTTACCAAAATAAAAGTGTATTTTTGCATAACAACCTTGGCTTTTTGATTTAAAAGAATGTGACATGTTGTTCAGAAGCATTTACTTATCCCTTTCCACCTGACTAAGACAATGCAAAGGGGGGGGGGGGGGGGCAGAACAAGGGCGTACAAACAAACTTGAAAAGGGCTAGAAGAGCGCGAAGCGCGTAGAAAAATTTAATAAACCCTTTGTGCACGCCCCCGGAGGCAGAAGAATGATTCTACAGCAGTGTTGTGTTGGGGAAAAGTTCTTGGACTGAATGTTCCACAGGCGGTGCGGTGGTGGGACTCAATCCTGAGCCGGCTGCGTCTCTTCTTTCGGCTCGGGTTCCTCCTGGTTGGCCAGCGACAGGATCTCAGTCACAAAACTGAAAATACAAATATTTCATTAAACAAATAACAATTACCATGGGTGTGTATAGTTTGCATGTGAACTTCTGCTATGAAGAGGACGTGGGGAAGAAGAAAGGGGTGGGTGGAAAAAATAAATAAAGGCCATATAATTTATAAACGACGGTAAAGCATTTAAAAATGGTGGAAATATTGTACATTAGATACCTTTTTCTTTTTTTTTAAAAATGAAGTGTACTAAAAAATTCTGCTAAGCCATAGGTATGAAAAAAATACTCAAGTGAAATGGAATTCTTGTAATTGAGTGTTATTAATCTGTAATTTTTGCAAGTAGTTTTTAATAAAACCCGTCCCCCATCCATCCCCCAATCTTTGTTGATTTATTAAAGCTCAAGGAAAGGGACATAGAACTATAAATTGCACAGTTACCCACAGTTTTTAATTAGTTGGCTTAAGACTACTTAAGTTACATTTAAATTAGAAGTGTACAAAATTTTCAACCAATAAATTCAATCTACAGATAAAATAATTTTTTTGATCGTCGTTGGTGATGTTGTACTTACATCAATTTATTGTTCTATGTCTTATCCCTTGAGATCTTTGAGTAAACTTTACCTTGACATTTCATCTAGTGGAGGTCTTTTTTCTAGGAAAGGATGGCTAAGTAGGTCTGAGTAAGTTGCCCGGGCAGTCACATCCTGGTCACAATCAAATAAAAGTTTATCAAAATATAGGTGAGGGTTGGAACATTGGGGTGTTTATTACACTAGTCCCCAAAGTTTTATAAAAAAAGTTTTCTTTATCGTTAGCTCAACAACATTGGGAAATTCTATTGAATTTTGATTGGTAGGCTCCAGTTTTGTTAGCCCGGGCCTTCGGTCTCTCAGGGCTATCAAAACTGGTTTTACTCTTATAATTTTTCATTTTAATATCCGCGGAGAGATGTCTATGCTACGATGCGTTAAATAACTATTCTCAACTTCTCAATTTTGCATAAACTTTTCCTTGACAAGACTGCTGCAGATGAACTGTTCAAATTCTTGAGAGAACTGATTGGGAGGCAGGCGCGGGGCATCCTCTTTTACCACCTGCATTAAAATTGCATATTAACCTCATAAAAAAAGTAATAAGATGTCTTTAAGTCTGTCTGTACGTCTGAAGCGTATGATCTCGATAACCGTTGTACCGGTTGTGCTCTGATTTTCAGGGATCATAGATACAACTATGTCTGTAAATTTTGGGTCTGTGATTATTTTAAATTAAAATTGAGATATTAGAAAAAACGGGTTTAGTCCCTTTCGTGGCAACGCACCTTAAGACGATTCTTCGTATTTTTCACAGTAGCTTTTCTCCTATTTCTAGCCCCTGCGGGGGGCTCTAACCCTGCGGGGCCAATAGCATAACCCTCTGGGACAATCACCTAACCCAATATAACCTAACCTAACCTAAAATAACCTATAAAAGGTCATCTTAAAAATACGACGAATCGCCCCATAAGGGGAGATGCCACGAAAGGGACTATTCCCGAAAAACATCTTTGGTCTATACACTAGGTACTTATCATATGAATAATGAACTGTAAAAATTTTTAACTTAATTTTAAGTTTGATTGACATTAAGAATGAGCTTAATACTTGTGAAATAACCAGAAATCTTCATGTTTCCCAGTGTGCAGGACAATAAATGTATAAGAATAGACGTATAACCCAGACGACTACCTGGTTCCGGTGGTGTAGGGACCTTTTCAGTCTGTTAGCAAATGGCTTTCTTCTCTTTTGTAGCGACTTGGCTTATATTCAAAGACCCAATTGAAAGTTCGCACAGAGTCCCCACCCCGTAAACATAAAGTTATCTAACCCCAGGTCCCCTCTATTCTGTTACTTTAATTGCAGGACTAACCTGTCTGAGTTGTTCAAAGGGAGTGGCCCAAAGTTTGTAGGGAAATCTTCCTGTGGCTATTTCAATCATCGAAATACCAAAACTCCAAACGTCGGATCTAAATATTCAAAATATTTTAACATAGGACCTAAAACCATTCGATATGAATAGGGTGAGAAAAAAGAAGATGCTTTCTCTTCAAGTGAGATCCTTTCCCTCCATATTTTAAAAGTATAAATAGAGAATAATGGTTATATTCCTGCATGGCAGTTTCGCTCTATAAAATAACTTACTAAAACTGCGTTAGACTAACCATACAAGCTTCCCCTTATCCAACAAAACCTAACCGAAAACAAGAAAAATTTACCCCCCCCACCCCATCCTTATTTTCAATCTATTACAATGTAGGATTTTCTGTTGGTTATAGGCGCACTACTAAAGAATATAGCTGTCATTGTTATAACTAAAAGCTATCCACCTGACATCATAGTTGGAAGGGTTGCCAGATGGATCTATCCTCTCTGGGGCCATGTATGGTTTACAGCCTGTTACATTGGACATTTTAGCATGATTGATTATTCTTAATTTTCAACGATAAAAACTTAAAAAGAAAATTCCATAAAACTTTACAATTAAAAATTTAATTATTGTAATATTAAAACCAAATTTCAGGGATCTAAATAAGACAATAGCCGATAAATTGATTTACATCCACAATGATGATACACAAAATTACCCCTTCTTTACATTACAATTAGTGGTTGTGACGTTTGGACGCACACCTTAATAAACCAACCAATTAAAATCAATATTTATCCCCATAGTTATGGAGCCAACGAATAAGAAAATTTGATCATAAAACTTTGGGGACCAGTGTAGGTAATCAACAGCCCAAGGTTCCCTAACTCCTTGAAAGGTAGGTATGAATCATATTTTCAAAAACTACGTAGGTAATAGACATTACAATGACATAATTGTTATACATTTAAGTAATGGATTTTATGAAAATTGTGCATTCTAAAAGTGTCCATCCCTGCGTCGACAGTTTTAGCGACAGAGTCCACGAGATAACCAGAGATGCCAAAGTCACACATCTTCACCTTGCCACTCCGAGATATCAAGATATTGGACGGCTTCACGTCTCTGAAATTTAGAAATTTATGTTTAAACCCTATCAAAGCAATTATTTTCTATAAAAGTACAAAAGGGGAGTTGCACGAAATACTTAATTCATAAAAAATTATAATTATTTAGCTTTCAAAATATCAATACTTGAAAATCATAGGTATTCTACTTTTATATAGTTTTAATCAAATAAAAAAATATTTTATATTATTTATTTTATTTTATCAAATTCAATAATGAACAAAAATTGATATATTAATTTTAAGGTAGGAGCCGGAGCCGGAGCTGGAGCCGGTGCCGTATTTCCAGATACGTCTCCGCGGGGCCGGAGCCGCATCAAAAATAAACGGCTTCGAAACGCTGTATGTCAGAATAAATCAGAAAACATTCACCGCTTTCTAAGAACAGCTTCAGGTTTTTTAATCAAAAAATATCGGATTTAAGTATGGCAGGTGTCACGGAATAATAGAGTGCCTACCTCTATGGAATAGGTACCTTATACGGCCACGGGTAAAGCTGCTGATCATGACACTCTAACGTCAGGTCCAACAGCCAAAGATAACTAAGGGGACTAAGGGGATCTATTCGCTATTTTCTGTCAAAACAAACGGGGTATTACTATTAGGTTAAGTAAGTATGGTAATAGGGTATCCGATTAAATAAAAATACTGCATATCTTACCTGTGTATAACTCTGTAATTTGTGTGTAGATAATGAAGTGTGCTAACAACACTGAATATTTACCTGTGTATAACTCTGAGATTTGTGTGTAGATAATGAAGTGCGCTAGCAACACTGAATATTTACCTGTGTATAACTCTGAGATTTGTGTGTAGATAATGAAGTGCGCTAACAACACTGAATATTTACCTGTGTATAACTCTGAGATTTGTGTGTAGATAATGAAGTGCGCTAACAACACTGAATATTTACCTGTGTATAACTCTGAGATTTGTGTGTAGATAATGAAGTGCGCTAACAACACTGAATATTTACCTGTGTATAACTCTGAGATTTGTGTGTAGATAATGAAGTGCGCTAACAACACTGAATATTTACCTGTGTATAACTCTGAGATTTGTGTGTAGATAATGAAGTGCGCTAACAACACTGAATATTTACCTGTGTATAACTCTGAGATTTGTGTGTAGATAATGAAGTGCGCTAACAACACTGAATGCTATCTGTGCTAGGACCGGCTCTGTACAAATTATATAACTTTTTTAGAGTATAAAAAAATAATTCATAGTTAATGCCTCATACGTAAGGAATAGAAACTAACTTTGGGTTACTACTTCCAAACACAACAACTTTTTGTATTTCTATGTATAGGGATCATTTAAAAATTTAAATAATCAGTTGCCCTGAACAATATAATTCGCCATAAGGAGAGGACCCTACCTTACAATAATGCCAAAAAGGAATTTATTCAATACCATGTTTTTGTGGCTAGATGTGAGCTATCTATCCCATGAAATTAAGGTAGCATCCTCAAGGAAGAATCTCCACTTTAAACTTTATTTTATGCTCACCTTTTAAAGCAACAGTGAGTTTACAATGTGTGTGTGTGTGAGTGTGTGGAGACATTGGTTCTTCGTGTTTGGGCCCAAGTAATTATGAAGTAAAACGAAACACTTTTGTTTACAATCTTCAAATGATATTTGAGTCATTAAAAAGTATATTCCTGTAAGTTTTCTGCCATGTTTGCATGCCAAGGCGTAGAACTTATCTACACTTGTGTCCATCACCTCCATACAGATCCACACGTCTCCCTCACGGAACATGGCCCCGTAAAACAAAACTGTGTATTCACAACCTAAACAAGAAAAGAGAATTAATACCAATATAAAAAAAAACAAGAAGCACAGCAACAATAATTTTTTTTATATTTAAAAGAAAAGTTTATAGCAAAACAATAATTTATGTTTGTAATTTATAATTTCTTTAATTTGGCATATAGGTAATGCCCTTCCCACCCTTTATTTATGCTACTTTAGACTGGGGATTGGCTCAAACCCGGGAATCTAAAGGGATAAGATAATGGCCGATAAATTGAAGTACACCCTCAATGATGATACACAAAATAACCAATATATCAAAATAGTCCCCAAATTTGTTGACCCAACGAATGAGAAAATTATAAAACTTTAGGAACTAGTGAAATTAACTGCCTTATCCCTTCCTCCCTGGCACAAACCTGAAGATCTCATGCTGACATCCAAGTCCATAATTAATCTTCTCTGTTCTTCTGTATTAACTGTTGCTGTTATTCTCTAAAAATGATAATTTATTTTCAATCAGAATGTAGAATAAAAACGTAGATTAACATAATAATTTGATTTTGCAATGCCTATTTCCAAGAAGGTGGAAAAAACACTATTTTGATCTAAATAATACAAAAGATTTGCATCATATAACATTAGGTACTTTCTTTGTAGAAAATTTGATACCTATCTATAGTCTAGAAAAATAGGTAAAAACTATTTCTCAAAAATTATTTTTAATGGTAGGTAGGTAGGTATACAATTAGGAGAAAATCCTATTTGAATGATAAATTCATATAAAACTAAATTATCTCGACATATTTACCTTAACAGCAAGAGTAGTTTCAGACTTTTTATGATACATTTTCTCTACTACACCGTATGCACCTCGCCCTGAGTATAAAAAATTCAATCAAATCAAAATATTCAAATAGTTACAAAATAAATTGAATCTTACATAGAATTTTGATGGTTCCTCACCCTTGGGAATACCTTATACTCAATACAACCTATCCTAAACTAAACAAAAGTAAAAAGAATTATTACCTAACTCTTCTATGACTTCTAAATCATCTGCTTCTATGACAAAAGTTTGATTATTGATGGTTATGTTGGTGTACGTCTCTAAATCTGCGGGAACTGATGGAGGGGGCTCTGGTGGTGGGCTGAAATCATAATAGTTATTTAACATAAAGTATTATAAACAGCTTTCCGCGGATATAAAAATGTACATTGTACAATTATAAGCTTAAAACCAATTTTTTAGACCCCAAGATGCTGACGGCACGGGCTAAAAAAATGGATTTTTAATCTTATGATTGTAGGTATATTTTTATACTAGTAGATTATATTACTACTAGCGGCTTCGCCCCTAGCCTCTAGGGGCTTTGCCCCAGGAGGTTTGATCAAACCAATTTTCGTATTTTCGATTTAAAATAAAAAAAAGAAAAAAAATTTGGGGGGGAATTATTTTTTTTTTTTTTTGGGGGGGGGGTTAGTCGACCCTACTATTTTATTTTTAGTTTTAAAAAGAATTTTTTTTTAGGGGGGGGGGTATTTTTCATTTTTGGGGGGGTTAGGGGTATCCCACCCCCCAAGAAAATAGTTATAACCCTTCCCGGGAACTATGAGAAGCTACCCTGTAAAGGAGAACCCGATCGGTTGAGCGGTTAGCGAGATCCTTCGCTACAAACAGACAAACAAACACACAAACAGATAAACAAACACACAAACAGACAGACATCGTTCTACTTTGTATTATAGATACATGATTTTTCAGTAGGTATAGCTTCGAACAGAGGTAGATTCTTTAAAAAATTAGGGTCACACTTAGTGAGGCAAAATTGTTTTTATAAAAAAAATTGGATCTACTGCAGTTCACGGTAAAATATTGCTGGTAAGCAATATTTCCAAAAATCTATGAATTTTAAAGGCTGCTAGCTGCCAAACGGCTGAACGTACAGATCATGCCCGCACACTGTATTAAGCGGCATAAGAAGGCCTACAAATAATCTGGAATAACCATAAATCAATAATGCATAATTATCTCGCAGTGCATGGATCTTGGCTATTCCAGATTATTTGTAGGCCTTCTTATGCCTCTTAAAATAGTGTGCGGGTATGATCTGTACATTTAGCCGTATGGCAGCTAGCAGCCTTTAAAATTCATAGATTTTTGGAAATATTGCTTGCAAGCAATATTTTACCGTGAACTGCAGTAGATCCAAAAAATTCTCCAAAATCACATACAAATCTTTAAAAAAATAAACAAAATCTTATGTTATTAACCCTTTTATGATTTTATTTAATTATTGTAGATTTTTTAGGCGATTTTGGAGGATTTTTCAAGAAAATAATTTTGCCTCACTCAGTGACCCTAATTCCAAACCATGCAGCGGATATTAATCGGTTCTAAAAGTAGATTTTTGAAATATCACAAATATTAATAAAATTATATTATATAATCTGATTTTAAAAGAATTGCAGTTCATCAATTAACTAAAAAAATAGCAACAAACCTGTTAATGGATAATTTTATAACTGGTGGACGCTTAGGCATCTTGATTTATTCCTTGTTATTTACTTTTTAAGGAATAATATAAAGGATTTTATGAGATCCTTTTTAATTCACTAACAAACAGGTTTTTAACTATTTATATTTTTGGGTTAAATTTCTCTACTCACATTACATTATTTCTATCTGAAACAAGGATTAATTGATAAATAAAATATCATCTTTGTTATAGAAAATTCTAAGGTGGTAAGGGGGATTTAAATAACCAATACATTGGAACTAAGCCTCCAATATGGATACACCAATAAGAAATTTTACCTAGCAGCAATTGCAGAAATGTAATAAAATGTTAAACTAAGCAGATCGGCGTTGAAAATGTCACTCCTGCCGAAAAAACCTTCATATCGACTTGTGCAGACATGAATTGTCTAAAAATTACAGAAGTAAATTGTAGTTTTACAGCCGTTTTTACACTGTTATAAATTCTACAATATTAAAGCAAATATCAAGGAAAATATTAGTGATATAAATTCCTTTGTGATGGTTTTACAAAAAGTGGCTAATCCGCCTCCCACTGCAATCCAGCAGGCATTATGAATAATAGGTTAAATGTATGTATGTATTCTTCTAATTAAAGCAAAAGTTAGTCCGGTCTAGGGATTACAGAGTAAGATTACGTACTAGCATATGATTGAACTTAGAATTAAATGAAGTTTGTGAGTAAGACATTCTTTATATGTATATCTATTTGTTTTCTATTGCATGTATGAACAAAAGATAGTTAAGCCATTTTGTTGTGATTATCTAATGATAACTAATAATACATACCATGTCTATGGTTTATTTTTTTTACTAATGTACGTCTATTGTGGTTTTTTAGGTGCAAAATTATATTACTGTTTCGAGATAGATTAGGTTGTTAATTATCTTTGATATATACTAGACTAACAATGTCGTGCGTAGCAGTGATGATTGGTTGATACAAACTAGGTAGGTACGTAGAAAGGTAGTATACTGATTTCCTCAGTTTGATGGCTATAATCAAAAGTTACCTACAAAACTACAATAGAATTATTAATAAGCACCTAGAAGTAGAATAAATGAGAATGCGCTGTACCCGGCCAAAAATTGGGTTCACAACTTCACACACCACACTCAGCTACAGAGGGGAAAGCAATTATTTAGCTTTCTCATTCTTATATTATTATTAGATTCTACATTATATCTGTCAGGGGAAATACGAACAATTCATTCACTAAATCACAAAAAATGCCAGTAACATATCCCTTTTTTATTCATAAAAAAACAGTATATATTAAAAATTTTATAAACAAAATAGATTTATGACTTTGATTAAATATTTCAACTTTTATTTACTAAACAGAACAGAAGAGAAATTAAGGATAAGGGGTGAAAATTTAGAGGTAGCAACTTTTTTTATAATATTTTTTATTTTAAAATTACTTAACAGTTTAAACAACAACAAAAAGAAAACAAAATTTCTTTTCTCACAAAATCAATATTATTTTCATTCCAAAGTATGTTTCCATGAAAAATAATCTAAATAAATGAAAAAAAAATAAAACTAAATAAAAAGTTGTTAGTTTTGTTAAATAAAATTTGGCTGAGAATGCCGCAATATTTTTTAAATGATAAAGGTCGTCTTTGTAAATGGTGTATAAGGATTATGAGATTATGATCACAATTATGAGAAATTCCATAATAGAAGTAACAACGAAGATCCAATTACATAAAGTAGTAAGTTTTTAAAGTAACACAGTAGTAAGTAACACAGGATCTCTCTGACCACTGTATCGATATGGTTTTCCTTTACAATGTACCTATCCATAGGGTCAGTAAAGGTTCATAATTATTTTGGGGGAGGGTTGAATCCCCTTACCTTAGAGACCTCTAGGGGCGTAACCGCTAGTAATGACATACAGACCTAGTTTTCATCTTATGAAGGATGAGCTTTTTGATCAAATTTTATTTTTTTTATAGGGAAAGTGTACAGTAAAAAAATTATAAATACTTCAAAGCCCTTATTTTTCAAATCAGGACATCTATTGAAGTAACATTTATTTTTCCTATAAACTTAGCTTTTGTTTCAGAATTACTTATTAAATTTATTTTTTTGACACCTGTGACTATCATAAAAAAATATATAGGTGTTAATTAACTGGAAATTCCATTAGATTTTTTATCCTAATCAATGTACTTTTCATAAACCTGACTTTCTTTAGGTTTTATTTTATTTGTGCATTTACTTTAACACTTGGGCATAATAGTACATTTATCATTGATTATAAAAATTATTTTATTATTTAGATTTTCACTTTTTAGTAGCTTCAATAATAAAATAAGGATATAACAAGCTAAATTATTTATTTCCTTTTAAATGACAAAGTTTGGCAAGAAGAATAGTTGATTTTAATAATGTTAAAAATGAATTTTAAAAACTTCATATGAAATTTGGTTACTGCATAATCACAAAACAAAAGTTATTTATTCATTAGCAGTATCCTTCCCCTGGATCTTTTTTTTGTCCAAGCACACCAACAAGTAACAACTTGAAGGATAGTATCAAAAATACTAAGAGCACTTAAACCCAACGACGTCACCGAAACTGTCCCAATTTTGTATAACTTTTGCGGAACAAGTTCCAATTATGTCATATTTTTCTTTCCCGAAAAAGAGAAGGGGGAAAGAAAAAAAAGGGAAGGGGGGAAGAAAAAAGAGATGGGAGAAAAGGGGGTTTTCCCCATCTCTTTTGAAGAGATTTTCTTCCCCCCCCCCTCCCTTTTTCGGGAAAGAAAAATATGACGTAATTGGAACTTGTTCGGCAAAAGTTATACAAAATTGGGACAGTTTCGGTGACGTCAAACCCAACCACAAGCCCAGAGCACTCCCAAGATCAACAATGAGACTTAACATATCATAGGCTATGACATCAGTGTGAACAACAACTTCATCATTGATGGATATCTCA
This sequence comes from Acartia tonsa, assembly GCF_053477335.1. NCBI lineage: Eukaryota > Metazoa > Arthropoda > Copepoda > Calanoida > Acartiidae > Acartia > Acartia tonsa. The sequence goes on along the minus strand of NC_137265.1, from coordinate 6,664,367 downwards.
GCACCTCCAACACCAACCTTGTATGATATTTGATGAACTAATCTTAGTTTTAGATCCATGGTTATGCAAGGTTTCAAACATGAAGAAAATATACTTAATTCTTGCCCAGATTCCAACATATAAAGTTGATCAACAGCATTGACCATAGCCATCTCATTAGTTATGTTTATTTCTAAATCTTCTTCACACATCAGACTTGTGTTCTTGGGGAACCATGGTGCAACACATCCATACCATTTAGTTAGCTTTTCTTTCAAAATGTTTTCAATGCATTCACCATAACTAATTTCTATCTTGCTGTAGTCTTGACATTCTGATCCCTCAAATATATTAGCATCGTATAAATGAATATCCATACGGTAGGTGTTATATTCAAAGGTATTATCATGTTTTTTTCTCAATGTATCTCTTCCGTTTCCCATGTGAGATATTTTTAGTGTGTTCTCTGTGGATGGATCTGCAATGAAAAAATTAAATTTTGTTTAGTTTCAAGTGCTATTAAAGTTGTACTATTTTGCTTCATTTTCATGCAAAATCCATAGGCAGGAATGAACACCAATTCTAGCCCATGGTCAACTTCTTTCCAACTTTTATTCACATATTCCCAGTAAACTAAAGTAGTATTGCTATAGTTGTAATCAAAAAGATGATTTTGTAACTCTCTGTATGTCATGTTTCCATGTATACCCTTCCATGAAAATTTACCATTTCCAATGTTCCCTGAATTAAAATCAGGCAAGAATTGATATCCAAATTTTGAAGATTCTGAGTATTTAAAGGGCGAATATAGGTTGGATATGATATGAGCTTATATCAAAGGTGCAAGTATATACATTATGAATAACTCAAGCAAATAAAGATAGTCCATTGGATAAGGCCGTTATAGCTAAAAACCTAGCCAATTGGGCTAATTTGTGACGTCAGAGGAGTGGTTCCCTAACATATTCAAATACCCATATTCACAACAGGATGCGTGTAGAGTTTGCCTAAATACTGTTGTTATTTTGCAGTACAAATAAATGAGAAAAAGGTTTCGGGAATTAATCAGGGGTAAATATACCCTCCTTCTACCTTCATACAAAATATATAAAGTAAAATATTTAAAAGTTAAAAAAACATCAAATAATGTAAAAAGTAAAATAAAAAATAATCAATAAAATTCTCTTGGAGGAAGAATGATTTCAAATCCCTGTTTTTTGTGGCCGTGTGTGTGTGTGTGTTGAAAATGCGTAATCAGGGATGTTTATACCATCATGAATTAATCAAAGATCTCTGTACAGAAAATAAACTTTAAGACGTATTATTTACCCTAGTCAATAGTCCTGACGCCCTTCTACGCAAATTATTTTTATGCTTTTTAAAAATTAAATAAACTAGTATATAATCTAAAATAATAAACATTTAAATTATCTTTTAAGGTGCGTGCCAATGTAATAGTCAATCAAACTTAAGCAAAATAGTAAAAAAAAGTCTTGTAAAGGGCTAAAATAAACGGTTTGTCGTCAATCTGATTTATCATATGTTCAATTGAAACAGAAAATTGCAAAATCTACTTAAGGATTTTTTTGAATTTTTAAATTTGGCATGGATATTCTAAAAGTATGAAATGGCACCTTTCATATAAGCTCATATCATATCGAACCTATATTCGCCCTTTAAACTGATTTTCTTGACAAACATAGATAATAGGTCTCTCAATATCATGCAAAGATGTTTTTGAAGTTTGTTGTACAATTGGCTTGCTCAGGTATTTCCACAGTGAATTTTGCATTTGAAAGACAAACAGCCAAAGCAAAACAAGTAGAATAAATATTCTCAATACTTCCAGTCTTTTCATTGTCACAACAGCAGAGATCCCACTCTTTTTATTGTCCAAAGTATACTAGACTACTATGGACTACTTATGCATAGGAAATTATACTCATAATTTTCCATTGTTTTCAACTGGATTTTTCAAGTTTTTTTGGCAAACAAAATGAGACGTTTACCAAGCAATTAAACCCAGTAAAGTGAGAGAATCCAAATTTTATTTGTAATAACCTGTAATAAGCTGTATAATAATTTCCATTACAGTAAAAAACCATGTTTGGTATTCACTGTAGGGAGGCAACTCAAAAAGTTAAAGTCTGAATGTTTATTTAGTTAAATACGACATAAATGGAAGCATGATTCTTAGGACAAAAAGATGCAATGTTAAAGTAAAGCCTCTCTAAAATCAAGTCCTAAAAATGTAAGAATGTTTATAAACAATTTTATTTTTGCATTTAAATCATTTTTCTACTTATTAGGTTTTGACACTCTACAAGTGTTCATGTTTGTTTGGTTTTCTAATTTATTTCAGAGCTTTGCTTTTATGAAAGCTGTCTTCCTTGTTTATTTTATTTGAACAACCATTCAATCCATTAATATGTAGCGGGTAGGCAAACAATGTAATTAATATATATATTTTTTATTGGAAACATGGGCTTTTACACAGTCATAAGAATTAAGTAAATAATATATATTTTAAACAACAATTATATGTTTATTTTATTACTCACAATTTACTATTGTGGTCTATATACTATGTAGGAACTTAATAAGCAAAGGTTCTGCTAAATTTTCTAGATTGATAAAAGGTATGTCTTATCAAGACATATAAAGCATTGTCATGTTTGTTACTTTTTAAATTCCTCTTTGTACTATTTATAATACTAGGAACTTTTTTTTGTCATACCATTTTGCTTTGATGAATTCAAAGAAAACCCATTATTAGACATAAAGTTGATGGATATTAATGTAAGGCTACACTTTGCCAAATAACTTGTCCTTGTTTTAATCTTTTTTGTATCGCAGCTATCGATAAAAATTATACATTTTTATAAGTAGCGCAGCTTAGGGCTTTGCTGAGCTGTACGTCGCAAGGTCACAAGCTTCTTTTAAGAAGCTACGCTCTTTAAAAAACATCCCAGTAGCGCGAAGCACAAGAAAATCATGGTTAGACAAACTGTATATAGTTATATAGAGCAGATGTTCTTTGGTTAAAATAATAAAACATATAAAAAGTATAAAATATGTATATTCTCGCAGTATGACAGACATACAGACATATACAGGAGGATTATAAATAATAAAGAAAATCATTGCATAAAAATTTAAACGTCTATCTTGAATGGCAGCAATGAAATACACGTTTACCCCATTTACCCACATAGACGTTTCGATTTATAGAGAAGCTTTGCTACTGTTAAACCCCCACATTGACATACAAAAATATATCTACATTAGTTACTTATTGCACCGTATTATTGAGTGCTTTCCGAGGATATTAAAATGAAATATGATAAGATTTAAACCAGTTTTGTTAGCCCCTATGGGGTCTCAGATCAGGGCTGACAATAATGTATTAATTTAATAATTTTTTACTTTACTAGTCATGGAAAATTCATTGTAATACAATGTTATACATAAGTTTTCACTATAGCTTAGAGCCGGTTCTAATCCAGCGGAAGTCAATCAGTTTCAAAGCCATAAAAAATATAAACAAATGTATCAGGAAAGAAAGGGAGGGGATAATGAAAGTAAAATTAATCTGCTGGCATTCCCCTCCCCCCATTTGCGCCTTATTTATAAGATACTAAAGGCTATATCTTATAATAATTAGAAGGATTATTAATTTACCTTCCATTGTCCTATCCCTGCATCTAGTTGATCCCTCCCCTCGCTATACCAACAGTAACACTCTCATCTGCCCGGGGAGGAAGGGAACATTGGACTGTAAATTATATAATTGTACCCAAAGTTATAAAAACTCAGTTGCTTAGTAGTGACTTAAAATCTTGATTGATAGTAGCTTATAAAGTAGTAAGTTTGTCTGTAGCAAAGGATCTCGCTTACCACACTACCGATGTCCGATATGGTTTTTCTTTACAGTGCAGGTCTTCTTATAGTTCCTGAGATGGTTTTAGGCAATTTAATTTTCATAAAAAAATTCTGGGTAAGGTTCCAGGTTTTTTTCTTGAACTTCCATATCCCTTTGAATGTAAAGCTCCTAGATGCTAGGAACTCAGCAGCAAGTGTCTTAAATAGAAGCTAAAAAATATCAGACGGACCAAAAAATCCCCTTATTCAAATAAGTTTCTTTGGGAATGTCGTCGTAGTTTTAACCAAAATAAAAACGCGGCATATCTTGTCTGCTGCGCATCACAACAATTTAAGCTTCGTAAACAACAATGTCAATAAAGTATAAAACAATCTTTCATGCAGGATATTTCATACTTTTGACCAAAAAATTATCAATAACTAATTTTAAAGAGTTTGAGATTAAATCTTTTCTTATGCTTTGATCCTAGAAATAATAGTAATGACAATTGTAATTAATAGATAGTTTATTTGTTTAGAAATAGGTTGAAAAAACCAACTTTAAAATAAAAAATTATTTTTCAGAAAAATGAATTAATTTATATTGTGTGAAAGATGGACATTGACGACGCTATCATGGAAACAGATAGTTCTGATACTACAATCAATGCTAAGACAAAGGTATATTAAATTGTTATCAGTTTGTTTCTCTGCATATTTTTGCATATTTAATTTTTTAATGCTTTTTATTAGTTTTAATTAATTGTTAAATGCCGGGTGTAGCTTCATTTTGTTTTTTTTTCGTTTGAGAGACAGCTATATGAGCCGGAATAAATAATGAATCTTAATTAGGTATGTTCCTCTTTATCTAGGTATAATACCAAATTTATATATCTATGTCTGTCCCTTTGTCTGACTGAATAATAAAAAAAAACCTTTGTAACCGTTCAAACGATGGAAATCAATTATTTGCTGCATCGAAAATTAATAATGTAAAAATTGGGAAAATTGTGGCTGGCTGTAAGCTATTTGTTGAGGGTTGGACTGGACATCCATTCGCACAAGAAGTAAATAATCCTGTACCTTAATTTTTTGATGAAGAATAAATTAAGACTTAACGTGGTGCATCATAATTTTATTTGTTTATTTGTTGTTAATAATAAAAAATTGTATTGTTTAGGTTATAGTTATGGCTGATAGTTCAACAGCTGTTTCTGATAGAGGTAACAAATATAATATTCTAATATGTGAGCATGAATTGGTTGTCTGAAGTTTGTACTTTAAGATCTCATTAACGGAAAATATATATCTATATCAAATCTGGCAAGTCTAAGCCTATTTCAAAAGAAGAATGGTAGGTTAACAATTTAGATGCTAAAATATTATAAAGTTGCAATTATTGTGTGTTTTTTATACTTTGAATAGGTTATATTGGGTATTTAATAGCCCCGCGGGGTTAATGATTCATGGATCAAACACATGCAGGGTTTTGGCCCCCCAACAGGGGTTAGGGTGTAAGAAAAACTAACTAACCCCTTTTTTTCAATTTATTTAAGAAGATTAAGGGGGGTGTGTCAGTTCTCGATAGGCACTTTAAGAGAAAGCAAAGAACCTTGCATCTTTTTTTTTATATACTTTTAAAGTTGCAATTCATATATATCGGTTTATTTCTAGACACACGTGAAACAAAAGATGAGCTAAACCCCTCACCTCCAAACGAGGCTGAAAACACATCACCAACAAACCCAGAAAAATCCACCAAACCCTCAGATTCTGACGACGATTCTGACATAACAATTGTACGGGAATCAGTGCCCAATCCAGGTGGTATGATGATGCAGGGTTCTAGTCCCAGCAACCTCTATCATTCAGTGCCACACAGTGTTTCGTCAAGTGTAATTTTTCCACACACACGCCAACAACAATCGCCCAATAAATTGCTGCAGATGCAACCTTTTTCTGTTACCAATTCTGGCCAAATGCCACCAGGTAATGAGCTGTCTTTTTTTCATGAACCTCAAGCAAGATCAAGAATTTGAATGTTTTACTTTTATGAGTAATTAGAGGTAGATTAGTATGTATGTTTATCTTTTCATTCAATTCTTTCTGAAGAAAAAAAGTGTAAAAATATTTTCTTTCAATATATCTACCTAATTTTATCTGACAATTTCAGGAGTATCAACAATTATGCAGCTGCCTGTTATTCGGCCGCAGCCAGGCAGCCAATTTCATATGGTTTCACATGCTACTTCTCCAGCAGGTGTACAACAATTGACCGCCCCCAACTCAGGAGGGAATTCAACGGGAGTTTCTATGATGTTTCAATCTATTATACAGGTTGGTAATTTGTTGATTTAGTTAGCAAATTAACTCAGAGGTATATATTCTGTATGAGATCCTAGGCTAAAGGGGGGGGGGGTGAAAAATGTTTGATAGGGGGGGGGGGGTGGTTATTTGTTTCTGAAAACATCAGATGATGCTTATATCCAGAAATATTTTGAAAATCGTACCACCTACGAAATGAGAAAATATTTGAAAAATCGGAAAAAAAGACACAAAAATCCCTTAAAATGATGTGACATTTAATTTTAACAAAACTCTTCCTTAATGTTATATGAAAAAATTAGATAGTTAATTAAGATATGCAAATAACAATTGCGTTTAAAGCTAAAAAAATAGATATTGTTAATAACCAAAGTCTAGCTGTAATTCTATGTAAACTAGGTAAAAAAAACTTTTTTAGGTAGGGTGAGGCGGGGCTGAACCGGTAATTTTTTCGGTTTTTTGAAAACAATGGGGTAAATATTAATATTTTTAAATTGGACCAAGACCATTAGAACGCTTACGGAAGGGACTATCAGGTCCTAAAAGGACGTTGTCCTAGGACTTTTAGAAGTTTGTCATAATTGGACTCAAAGAAATTACCGATAAATGCCCCATGGTGGGGCATTGTGGGTAACGTCTTTTCAACCTAAAAAAAATCGATGAAAAACGGCCAAACGGCCAGTCAAACATAAATAATCATAATTAGTATAGGTTATAGGAATTATCCATAAAAATTTTCATAAAGATCGGACTATTCCTTCTATGTCAAAAATCATTTTTTTAAAAAGACGATAAATTTCGATTTTTTTTCACAAAAATTTTCTTAAAAAATAAAATTTAAATTTTTTATATAAAAAAAATCTGTTCTTTTCACTTTTTGGCCTAATTCTTAAAAAGCCCATATTGAATTTTAAATTTTACCAAAGAAAACCTGAAAATTGAAAATTGATCTTAAAAATCGAATTTGAATTTTTTTTTTACGTTACCGAAAAATACCCCGCGCGAACTTTGGTCATTTTGAAAAAAATATTAACTCTACATTTAAGCTCTCAACGGATTTGGAAAGAGCGGGCAATTCTTAGTTCAAAAGTTTTGTACGGATCAGTTCTAGGTCTTACCAATTTTTGTGTAGGTCGATCTTTATACACCTAGGTGAAAAAATTTTTGGAAAAAAAAAATTTCGTCCGACTTTGAGACCCAAAAAGTACCCTTAAAATTCATATCACAAAAATTTAATTTTTTACTTTTTTGTATGCAATTTAATAAGGAACAAAGGGAGAGGTCATTTTCTAGTAAATCCCGTAAAGGTGTGTGTTATAAGGCCTAAAAATAGTAGTAGAACGATAAGGTGCTCTATATATTTGTATTTCCTATTGAATAGAACAATAGGGAAGAAATTTTTTTTTTTTTTTTTTGATAACCGTACCTGGAATATCTGAAATTTCTATCAAACGCTTTGTTTGGCTCAAACTGACACAAATAAAAAAAAATATAATTATAATAAATCAACCTGTAAAGAATGACTTATTCCTTTGTTTAATGGTATAGATTGTTCTTAACCTTTACCTTGTACCTATAGAAAACATTATTATTATAATTATATTTTTTTTTAATTTTTGTCAGTTTGAGCCAAACAAAGCGTTTGATAGAAATTTCGTATTTTTTTTAGATAATCCAGGTACGGTTATCAAAAAAAAAAAAAAAATTTCCCTATTGTTCTATTCAATAGGGAATACATATATCTAGAGCACCTTATCGTTCTACTACTATTTTTAGGCCTTATAACACACACCTTTACGGGATTTACTAGAAAATGACCTCTCCCTTTGTTTTTATGTTTTTTTTTCTGTCAGTCGATTAGAACATGGAGAAAAATGTAATTTTCTAAAGGTGGGTAAAAAATTACCGGTAATGCCCCGCTTGACCCTATCTACATTTAAAATTTATTGTTAATGTTTTACAATATGTGTTAAATTTTTAGGGAGGTCACGGTGGCAATAATGTAGTGCAACCAGGACTTGGCAGTGTCATGACTATAGGATCTCCTGTACAATTGATCCAACCAAACATTTCCATCACGCCTAAACCAGCGGGAGCACCAAGTAACTCATCACCCAAGCCAATACCAATGCCGGCTGTAACAATAAATCCTGTAGACGCCTCTACGCTGCAAAAGAAAAATATCTTAATAAAAAATCCACCAAACATGACGTTTAAATCATTGCCGTCTCCTGAGAATGTAAAGCCATTCACTGGCAAAATTGTTCGATTGTCGTCACCAGTAATCACTGAAAATCCTGCCAGTATTGCTGCTTTACACAAGACCACACATCCAGATGTAGAAATTACATCTGTCAGCAGGCAAGGAGAAAGATTATTTTTGAATGCTATAATAAAGTTGTTTATCGCATTGTATTATAAACAGCTTTCCGAGGATATAAAAATGTACAGTTATAAGATTAAAACCAATTTTGATAGCCCCGGGATGCTGAATGGTGAATAAAACTGGTTTTAATATTATGATTGTACATTTTTATATTCGTAGAAAACTGGACATAATATGGGACGATACATGATTTTTCAGTTAGGCTTAGATCCGGTTCAAAGCCAACGGATATTAATCGGTTTCACTTTCGAAGCAAAACTGGAAAAAAAGTTTATTTACCTAAAATATATTCTTTAGGTATGAGAGTTAATGTTATAAATCTTAGATTATTACATTGATAAATAGATCATTTACATATTTTTTATCAGAAAAATTTTTTACCTAGTGAATAGGAAATGCATTTCGATACCTAGTATTCTGCTAGGTTCTGTAAGTTAGTGGTTACATTATCTTCAAATAGTGTTTCATTCTACATTTTAGACAATAGTTTAAATTAATAATGCTTTACCTAGTAACAAAACTATAAAAATGATTAGATCATGGGTGTATGTTTTCAATATCTCCCCTCCCTCCCAGGAAAGAAATAGAGATAGGTGGGAGGAAGAAATTCAGTTAGCTTAGAAAATATACACCCCTGAAATATATCTTACTCCTTGTGATTAGGAAACTCGAGCTTAACGATGAAGAGGACGCATTATCTCTGCAGTGTAATGAACAGTTTGATGACAGCTTTGAAAAGAAAAGCACCGCTGACGCAAACAAGGACGACATGGATGAAATACAATTCATAGGGGAGCGATTTAAAGAAACAAAACCCAATGTTGATCTTCTGAAGCCCCTGGAAACTGAGGAAGATAGAGAGAGCAAAGAAATTAAACTAAAAACAAATGAGTTCGGTATGGTGGAGTTAGAGGATCTTGGCCTGGGTTTGAAAAAGAAGGTACCTACAAAATATTTATTAAAATCTTACAATCAATTTTTATAAAAGACGTAACTTATGGGAATTGGATGTACTAAACGTGGATATATTGTCAGGGAAAATTTGGGGAATAGTCCCTTTCGTAACATCGCCCCATAAGGGGCGATTCGTCGTATTATTAAAATGGCTTTTTATAGGTTATTTTAGGTTAGGTTATACTGGGTTAGGTGATTGCCCCACAGGGTTAGGTAATTGGCCCCACAGGGGCTAGAAATAGGAGAAAAGCTACTGTGAAAAATACGAAGAATCGCCCCATAAGGTGCGATGTTACGAAAGGGACTATACCCAAAATTTGTCGTAAATTTGGGTTGCTAATATGGACCTAATATATTGGTCATTTCGTTTATCCAGTAGGAGGGGATGGGTTGGGATAAAGTAGAATAATGTTTTTTTGTTGGTTATTTGAAAATATGGTGCAACATCTAAATAATTTTATTATCGATTGTAATAGGGCACCTTCACCCGGCCTCCCACGAGTAAGATTAACAAAATTAAACTGTTAACATTTTGAACCAGAATCATTTTATACAGGGTGTTTCAATAGAAACGTTTTTTTTTTTAATTTCTTAATTATGCATAGAAAATAAAACAATTAGGTATATAAAATGCTTTATATATTTGGAAAACCTATTCTGGGACATTTTTGTTTAAAATATATAAAAGTGATTTTTTCAACAAATTGTGTCTTATAACCGGTTTTTCCATAAGCCTTATTTTTGAAGATTTGCGGATTTATAGGTTGTTGAAAAAATGCGCACAATTAAAATTCAAATTGCGCGCCTTGTATTTATAGTAGAAAAACGTTTTGCATACCATTAGAATCGTCAAAAACTCTACTTTTTGGAAATATAAGTACTATTCTTGTGCTATTTGTAGTTTATGACCTAAGTTGATAAAATGTGAGAAAGGTTGAAAAGCTTTAAGTAAGTTGGAACATTTTACCACGTAGCTTCTATACTATACGTAGCACAGAAATGGTACTTATATATCCAAAAACTAGAGTTTAAGACTATTCTAATGGTATGCATATCATTTTTCTATTATTAATACAAGCCGCGCAATTTGAATTTTGTGCTTTTTTCCACAACCTATAAATCCGCAAATCTTTAAAAATAAGGCCTTTGGAAAAACCGGTTTTTAAGGCATAATTTGTTGAAAAAATCATTGCTAAATATTTTAAACATAAATGTCCCAGAACAGGTTTTCCAAATATATAAAGCATTTTATATAATTGATTTATTTTCTATGCATAATTAAGAAATAAAAAAAACGTTTCTATTGAAACACCCTGTAGTTATAAAAATTATGTTGTTGATCATTTGCAGGAATTATCAATAATACCGAAAGTTCATGCCAGCCCTAGAAAAGACTCCATGACAAGAAAAATTCAGGTAGATTTTTTTTTATTAAAAAAGTATAGGTACCTAAGAGATTACTAATAGACTTGCATTTTTAAATACCTATCCTATTAAATAAAGTAGTAGGTAAGGCTTTTTTTGTCTTTAGCTTAAGATCTCAATAACTAGTGGACTGATGGGGTTCTCAATTTAAGGTAAGCTTCATATAGATCCTGTGTTGGTTTTAGTCTTTTTATTTTCGGGTTTGAGTTCTTTTTTTCTAGCCCCTTCTGCTCCTTTAAATAAATAGCCTCTAAAAAAAAGAAAAAAAGAAAAACTATGATTTAGATTACATTTCTTTGTCTTAAACTGCAAAATTGCGCAAGTTGTCGATAATTGCATATGACGTTTTTAAAATGATCAAAATTTAGGATGACGAGATATTGTACTGCGAGGGTTGTGGCTGCTATGGCATGGCGGGAGAATTTGTAGCGCAAAATAGCTGTAGCAACACTTGTAACAATATCATTTCTGCCAGGTAAGTTTATGCTATAATCAATATTTTCTATTTTAAAGGGGAAGTTTCACGAAATGCATTTAAACTTAATTTAATGAACCGCATATTTTTTTTGCTAGTTAATGGGTTAAACTATATTTATATGGCATATATTAGAAAGAATTTCAATTTTCTACCACGTAGTTTTGAAAATATCAAGACTTGAAAATCGTTTTTTTTGTGATATATGCAATTTAAAAAGACGATTTTCAAGTCTTGATATTTAAAAACTACATGGTAGAAAATTGAAATTCTTTCAATTATATGCCATATAAATGCAATTTAACCTATTAAGCAGGAAAAAATATGCGGTTCACTAAATTAAGTTCAAATGCATTTCGTGAAACTACCCCTTTAGTACATTTTTTTAGCAATCCTAATATATAAAGAAGCAAGCTTTTTTTTTGTCTGTAGCGAAGGATCTCGCTGAACCGATATGGTTCTCCTTTACAGTGAGGCTTTTTATAAATCCAGAGAAAGTTTTTAACGATTTTTTTGAGAGATGGTATCTCTACTCTCCCACAAAAGGCCTCCTACCCCCCAAAAAATTCTTTTAAAAGAAACTTAAATTTAAAATTGGGGCGTGGACTTCTCCATTCCTAATAGGCCCCTAGAGGCTTCTAGGGTGTATAGCCGCTAGTTTTGATAAATCAATAGAGTTTTTTTTGTGTACTTGCTTTCTTTGTTTGTTCGTCTGTCAATTTACCTGATATATTTGACTTTACTTTTATGGATTAGTTCATCCTTGTTTTCTAGATACTGACTAGGTATAATTTTTTAAAGAGGAACTTTTCTATAATTAGGCCGGCTCATCCATCCGTCCGTAACGGTTAGAATTTTATTTAGGCATGTTAGAATTGTCCTATTGATTTCAAAATTTGCATGATGATTCCTGTAGTAGTTATAACTTTATAAAGTCAAAACATTTATATTTATATTTTGCATATTCAGTTCTGCCACTCTACAAAAGTTAATGTTCGTCTGTCCTACCGTTTCAGAGCTTCGCTTTTATGGATAATGTCATCCATGTCATTCTAGGATAAAGGATCGACACAGAAAAGAGAAAGAATTACAAATATTAAAGAAGAAAAGAATGGAAAAGAAAGCTGCCCAACTGAAACCTGTAAAAAAGAAAGGAAATTATGAGGAGGATATCAAACCGGTTCCCGTCCACACATGGACAGACCAGAAGAAAGGGTTTTTATGGTCCAAATATTTAGGTAATCATTAACTCTGTTATCTTAACAATATAGGTTAGTTATAATATTTTACAGTCTTAATGAAAAAATATGAAAAATTATTTCTATTCTGGCTATGAATCCAAAAAATGTCCACTTGAGTTCTTTGTCATACTGAAAACTCATGTATCGAATTTTCCATGTAAAAAAATAAGATATAGAATCAATTCCTACCGGAATTAGTGTCCTTGTCTTAGGCCCCTAGGTTCCAAGAAAACTGGAATATTATTACTGAGGGGCTAACCCTTCATAAAAGTAACCTGATCCTCCTAGAAATAATCCATTTATTTTTAGAATATTGTGGGGCACGTTCGGCTCCAGTGAGACTTTTTGCCAGAGACCCGTTTCCAGAACCACATGGATTTAAGTAAGAAATATTTTTCTACCTTTTTATTTGGGTATTAGTATGTTTAAGTGTTTGTCCCACGCTTGAATCTTAAGTATGGTCGAAAATTGTCTGCAGGACATACACAAAACTCTACAAGGGTGACAACATCAAAAAGTAGCGAAGCACAAAATAATCATGGATTGGACACATGTATTTATAGATTTGATGTGCATATGTCATAAGTATTTTCACCAAAGATTACAGCGGTCTATCTTTCATAGCTAGGCTAGTAAAAAAAGTTTATATACCTAGGTAATGTTTTTATTTTAATTCAAATAATACTTTGTCTATTTATTTATGACTAGGTATTTATTTTCAAAACATTCATAAAATTAAAATCGAAAACATGAAAAAGGACTTTTTACAAAAATAAAATAAGAATTCTTACCTACCAAATCAATAACACTTTAAATTGCCTAAATCCCTATTTTAAAGTAACAGGATGTCTGTGTGTCAGTAACTTAAGATCTTGTTAAATGCTTAAATGATATAGTTCTCTTTTATAGTAAAATTTATTATAGTTTCATGCAAGGGAGGTTTATAATTATTTTGCAGGTGGGCACCTCCAAGTTCCCAAGAGAAAAAGACCCCTGGAAATTTTTTTTCTCGTATTAATTTGAATCCGGTGGATAGGAACCGGTTCTTATCCATACGAAAAAACTATGTCTAGCATGGTATTATATCCAGCTTTCTAATGATATAAAAATGTACAATTAAAAGATTATAACCAGTTTTTTTTAATCTTATAATTGTACATTCTATATCCGCGAAAAGCTGTTTATATATCCTTCGGCACCTCAGGGCTAAAAAACTGATTTTAATCTTAAAATTGTACATTCTATATCCGCGGAAAGCTGTTTATAATACGATGCGTGAAATAACAATTATTTCTCTAAAGTGCCCTAGAAGCATCTAGGGTTGTAGTCGCTAGTTTCAAATAAAATATTATTTCAGAGAAGGTATGAAATTGGAAGCTATAGACCCACAGCATCAGTCTCTATTTTGTGTTGTTACTGTTGCAGAAGTACTAGGAGCCAGGTAGCATTTATATATCCTTATAATAAAGTAACAGGATGTCTATCTGTTTTTTTTTGTCTGTTTGTATCGAAGGATCTGGCTAACAGCTGAACCGATCGGGTTCTCCTTTATAGGATGGCTTCTCATAGGTCCCGGGAAGGTCTATAACTAATTTGGGAGAGGATACCGCCATCCTCCCAAGAGAAATCACACCTAGATAAAAATTATCCACCAAAGAAGGTATTTTTTGAACTGGGTTTCTTAACTTTCTAATCAAAATAATGTACTAACTAGGTACTAAATTCTCATACCTACTAATAATAAACTCAAATCTAAATACCTATTGTATAAAACTACGTATTTTTTTCAGGCTACGGTTACATTTCGATGGTTACGGTGACAGCCATGACTTCTGGGAGAACTGCGACAGTGAAAATCTTTTCCCAGCTGGATGGTGTTCCAAAAATAATCAGAAACTATCTCCTCCAAAAGGTGACCAATATTTCGTTATATTGTTCTTAAAAGCGAAGCTTTTCTATAATTAGGATCGGTCCGTATGTACGTCCGTTTGTAACAGATAACTCTCATCGTTTAATTGAACTTGTTAGAAATGTTCAATAGACTTCAAACTCTCAAACATGGTGATTCCTTTAATAGTAAGGTACGATTTAAAAAGCAACCCTAAAATTGTCTGTACTTCGATATAAAACATAATTAATCATACAGTTTTTAAAATAAAAGTACTACAAAACAACAACAAAGATAATATGCTGCAAAATTAATATTAGGTTATCATGGAAATGTAATGATGCTTTTTTCATATCTCATATGATATGGCCATTATTAAAATCTCATTAAACTGCTAATTTATGGTTGTATTTAAATCTGTACAACGCTACTTATGGATACATTTGTTATTGATTCAGGTTACTCTCGTCGTTATTTCAACTGGGCAACCTACCTAAGCCAGACCGACTCTGTAGCTGCCCCAGATAATATTTTCAAAGTGACGGAACAGGCTAAAGAAGCGGAACACGCAGGTAGGGCATCTTACGTTTTTGCGTTTAAATCTATTGGTGGTTCCCCCAAAGTTTCTAAAGAACCCCCATTTAAAAAAAATAATTTTGCATAAGATGTGGGATAGGTTAGCTTGCTTATTATTTTAGGTCAGATTAGGTTAGAAGTGAAAGTTAAAATTTTCGTTTCATTTTTAAGCGTTTTTGCTGTTAAGGTTCAGCTACTGCAGCCGACTCTAGCGCCCTGCAGGGTTGGAAGGTTGGTATGAAGCTGGAGGCCTGTGACAGACAGAATAAATCTTTGGTTTGTGTCGCAACTGTCGCCAATATCGTCCAGGTAGATTACTAAGTATATCTGCTCGTCGTCTGGAATGTAATTCGTTCGAATCTCGGCTTAACACCGTGTCATAACTAAAGACGCTAAAAATGGTTCCAACTGCTGCTATGTCAGGTGAGCGAAATAAATAGTTGGGGAATGCCTTGGTCCCAAACAGGCACAACTCTTTACCATCCAATTGCATAGTTAGGACTTCTTAGGCAAAGGCTGTGCAATAAAATGGTTGGTTGTCTGTTGGATGTTACTTAACCTAATATCCTTGAAGTAGAGTATTGCATCCCATTACATGTGGATGATGCTCTAGATTCTCTAGATGAAGTATATAAATTAGACAACCGACACTTTGATTGGAAGACCTTTACTAACAGCCTATCTGCTTTGTTTTATGTTGTGCATTAAAGTGAACAAGAATTGCGTTCATAAATTATGGATATAAAAATATATTTATTATTTATATCTTAATTGATACATTTAGGGTCGTGTGTTATTACATTTTGATGGCTGGGAGATGGACTATGATTACTGGACATTGCCTACCAGTCAGAATGTAAAACCTGTAGGCTGGTGTTCCAAGAATAAGAAACAGCTCAATCCACCTAAGGTATATACTGTTATTTTTTGGTTAGGGTTGGAATTTTTAAAATGAAAAAAAGAGAGGAGTAGGTTTCGCTAAAAATCCGTAAAGGTTGTGAGTTTTAAGTTAAAAACAGTAGCAGAACGTTAAAAATGTAAGTTAACTTTAAAATTTTTTTTGTCTATAGTTCTTTTCAATAAGAAATACACTTATTTAGTGAATATTACCGTTCTACAACTTATTTTAAGCCTTATTATATTAATTTTAACTAGTATGAAGCTTGCTGTTTTCTTAAGAATTTTTGCAAATATGGTTATTGTTTTATAGAATTGAGAAGGCTTGAATAAAGCGAAATATGTTTTCTACAAAGAAGTGTGTTCTTACTGTGTAGTTAGCTCTAGCCGCGCGTTTTTTGAGATTAAGTCTTAAAACTCACACTTTTACGGATTTTAAGCGCAACCTACTCCCTTTATTTTTTTTGGAGGAGGGGGGGGGGAATTTTTTTCTATTGGCAAATTCTCTTGGGAGGACGATGTTACCATCCCCTCTAAAAGTTTATGAGAAGATACCCTGTAAAGGAGAACCCGATCTGTTTAGCGGTTACCGAGATCCTTCGTACAGACAGATAGACATATATACATTCATCCTGTTACTTTATTTTAAGAATATGTATATCTTAATAATAAATAATATTTATCACTGTTAATAGTAAAATTAAATATAAATTAAATCCTTCTAGTAGGTAGTAATTAAGTTTGACATAAATACACAGGTTTTAACTAAAGAAGGTGTATCAACTTTTTTTTTATAGCTAGCCGGTTCTTTTAGTAAGTAGTAGATGTAAAATTTTTCATAGAATTCAGATATGCAATCGGTTTTTTTTGTAGACCTCTTATTTTTTAAGTAATTTAAGTTTAAAAAAAAAAATTAAGTCGATTTTAAGGTACTAAAATGCAACAAAAAAAAGAAAGAAAATGGCCACAAAAATAGTAAGATCTTTAATTTGACACCTTACTTTTTCAATTCTGTCAGGTAATTATTGAAAAAATCGATTTTTTTAAACCCACAAGAATAAAAACTTTGAACTTAATTTTATTATTTCACATATAAAAAAATATGGTTTCATATATATCTTTAGAATCAGAAAAATATTACGAATTCATTGTAAGCAAAATTGAAAAAAAAAGTTTACAATATAGTATATAAACTACAATAAAAGGAATTACATGAAAATATCATATTATATTGTACAGGCAACGTCTTAATTCTTGAATTGAGTATAAAAATGGGAAGGGGGTAAAGAGGGGGTAAAAAAGGGAAGACGATAGTGTTGCCTGAACAAAAAATACAATTGGCCATTTGTTTAATTTTTATTTTTTTTACTTTTTTTCAATTTTGCTTACAATGGATTCGTAATATTTTTCTGATTCTAAAGGTATATATGAACCCATGTTTTTTATGTCTGTTTGAGAAAATATTTAGGTCTAAAGTTTTTATTAAACCGAGGTTAAAAAAATAGATTTTTTCAATAATTACTCAACAGAATTTTAAAAGTAAGGTGTCAAATTAAAGATCTTACTATTTTTGTTCTTACTGGCCATTTTCTTCTTTTATTTTGTTGCGTTTTAGTACCTTAAAACCGACTTAATTATTTTTAAAAAAAACTTAAATTACTTAAAAAATAAGAGGTCTACAAAAAAACCGATTGCATATCTGAATTCTATGAAAAATTTTACATCTACTACTTACTAAAAGAACCGGCTAGCTATAAAAAAAATAGTTGATACACCTTCTTTCCGTTATTTAGGGAAATCATCCGTCAGCTTTCTCATGGTCAGAATATTTGCAAGTCAACAAGGCAAAATCAGTCCCAGCTTGGGCCTTCAGGTACAATTTATTTTGTGGATCATGGAAAGAAAACGAAGTAGCGGGTTACGTCGTACTTTCACAATAGCTTTTGATAGGTTAGGTAAATGTTAACGATTGCCATGCTGGGTTATGAAATTGGCCCTGCAGTAGAAATAGGAAAAAAACTACTGTGAAAATACGACGAAACCCGCTACTTTGTTTTCTTTCTATGATCCAAATTTATTATTGAGGTATTTTATTAGGTTTTGACATATAAAAGCAAAGTTGTTGTTAAAAAGTATAGAAAAATCTTATTGTAATAAAAGGTTTTTATTCAATATGGCCCAAACCCTAACTGTAACCTAAAAAAGGTAAGAAAGAAAATAGAAATAAGGTTTAAAAAAGGGTGTTTGTTGTTGTCATTATGGGATGGTGGCTATTAATATAAGATACACAGGGTTCTAAGGGGATAAGACAATGGCCGATAAATTTATGTCGTATAACGCCACTTGAACAGACAGACTTAAGTTCTAGAATAGTTTTACTTCTATAACAATGATAAATGCACCATAAATAGGTTTTAAAAATATATTTACATAACAATAAGAATGCACATATAAATAACGGGTGGGGGGGGGGGGTTAATGCAACCATCTCGTAATCAGTGATTAAATGGCACTTAGAATTCGAATTTCGATCAGAAATTTTGCATGAATAATCCTTGGTAGGTCTATTTTCCCTAAATCGAACAAAAAGTTGGAAAAGTAACGGCTGGCTGCTCAGCTGTTTAGCCGTTTTTTGCCTATTTTCAGGGCAAATTCATCATTAATTACGTAGGAATCAACTTTTTAAAACATATTTTTGGTTTAATTCATGTTAAATGATAGCAATAACCAATTTTTAAATTTCTAGTACCAACAGCTACCGGCTAGAACCGTTTGATAAGGTTTTTGAGTGAGAAAAAGTATTATGTGAAAATAAGTTTCGTGACTTTTTTGCTCTTAAGATAGTAATAAAATGGCAAAACAGCTGAGCCGCCAGCCGTTAGCCGTTACTTTTCCAACTTTTTGTTCGATTTAGGGAAAATAGACCTACCAAGGATTATTCATACAAAATTTTGGGGACAAGTAAAATTAACAGCCCAATGCCCCCTCACTCACTGCTATTAATATGTGACAGCTGTGATTATTTAGGAGTCCTGGTTCCTACCAGAATGATACAGACTTCCAGGAAGGTATGCGTCTAGAGGCTGTGGATGTTTATAATCCCAGAATACTCAGGGTGGCTTCGGTTGTTAGCACAGAAGTAAGTTATTTTTGTTTTGTATAAAACAGGACAAATATTTTAATATTTTTGGGGAAAAAAACAATGTTAGGTACAGTCTATTTTATTGACTAAGATTGAAGTTTTATTTCACATAGTTAAATTAGTAGATTGTTTGAATATGGTAGGGATTGTGAATTATTTGTTGTGAAACCATATAGGAGAAAATTGGTAGAACTAGACAGGCCTTTCAAATATTTAAATTTTAAGGGAGGGTGTTGAGTGTTGACGCCCCCCTAGCGCACGCCATTGACCTGGATTCTCATATATTCTACGTTAACCCGCGACCGTGTTTCAACACGTAGCGCATCTACTCTTTGACAGGGAGGTGAAAGGTTCGAATCTCGGCTAAACACCGTGTCATACCCAAAGACGTTAAAAATAGTTCCTACCGCTGCTATGCCAGGTGCGCGATATTAAAAGTTGGAGTAGGGACTCCTCAGACAAAGGTCGTGCAATCAAATAGTTTGTCTGATACCCTGGGTGTTTGGACAGAAAAGTATTTATTTGGCTCCACTTAGTAATCTTGGGTTGTTGGAACTGACGTTAGAGTGTCCTGATGGACAGCAGCCTCGCCCGTATGATAATATGTTATCCTTGTTCAGGGCAGACAATTGGAGCTTCATTATGATGGTTGGCCAGACGAACTGAACCACTGGGTCGAGGATGAGGACCCTAATATCCATCCCTGTGGGTGGGCCGCTAAAACAGGACACCCTCTCAGCCCCCCTTTAACTGCACAGGTTAGAGAATAGAATCAGGGGTGTATATTCTGCACTGGATCACCTATTTAGGAAGGGGGGGGGGGATTAAAAATAAACA
This sequence comes from Acartia tonsa, assembly GCF_053477335.1. Classification (NCBI taxonomy): domain Eukaryota; kingdom Metazoa; phylum Arthropoda; class Copepoda; order Calanoida; family Acartiidae; genus Acartia; species Acartia tonsa. The sequence continues at coordinate 6,644,381 of NC_137265.1, read as the reverse complement.
GCACTGAAAACATTAGGGAAAAAACTAGGGGGGAGGGGGAGTTTAAATTAGTTTGCAGCCGGGAAAAAATAGAATATAAAAAAATTATATGTATTATCGCGTCGCAGCTACTTTATAACTTTGTGTTTCATATGTTCGTTTCACTGTAAAATCTTTGTTTCTACACATAATATAAAATTGACTAAAGTAGCAAAATTATTAATGGTATGCACTTTTCAATATCCATTGAAATGATACTTACATTTACTAGAAACGTCATAAGATTTCATAATAGAAATAGAAGAGTAGAAGAATATTCTGAACCCTTTTTTCGTCAAATCTAAGAGAGAACATTCCTAGCAGACAAAAGTATTGTTTACTTTCGACTCAAGCTGATGTGGATTCTTAAAAAATGATAGACTCGCTATTCGATAGTGAGGCAAAATTATTTTTGTGAAAAATCATCCAAAAGCACATTAAAAATCTACAAAAATTAAACAAAATCATATGTTAATAACCCTCTTAAGATTTTATTTCATTTTTGTAAATTTTTTTATTCGATTTTGGAGGATTTTTCACAAAAATAATTTTGCCTCACCAGCGAGTTGCCAGCCTAACTTTTTTTTTTTAAGAATCCAACTTTGTTTCAAGCTTTCAAATTGTAAACGAAATTTTTGGGCAATTAATTCTGATTCCGCAAAGCTTTCTACTAAGAAAATATACTGTTAACAGCTGACTTTTATGTATGTAAGAAATGAAAAAAAAACATGCCTTCGTAGGAAAATGTGTACATAATTTCAACCAATGAGATCCAATGTAAATTCCGATGCGATTCTCCTATTGGCTCAATCAGACATTCCCTCTCTTTCTTAGTACCTTTATTGATTTCATATTAAACCACTGTAAAATGTTGTTTCTCAATTCTTGATAATATTATTAGAATGTTGCTGCTGCACTACTTATGGGTAAATTTGTCCTAATTAATGTTTTAACAGAACTATAAGAAAATCAGTTAAGATATCTATAGGAGAATACTAGTAGATTTTTGTTAATATGTTACACAAATTGGATTAATTTAATAATAAATAATTAAAAATTGAAAATAATAGATAATGTAGCGTAATAAAGAAAATGATGAGACAATAGATGGAATATAAATGTTTTATTCAGGAAGTATCTAACTGGACAGACCGTGGAGGTTGTAGTATACCTGGCTGCAGGGGCATTGGGCATGTCAAGGTATTTTCCCCCTTATCTGAACATAGTGAGCCTTGAGATGACATGTCGAGCTAGTAATCGAGGATGTAACGGCTTCATATTAAAAGATGTTAAAAATAGTTTCTGCTTCTGCTACTTAGGGGCGCGGCGTTAAAGGAAAATAGAAGAACATTCCTTGATTCATGACAATCATTATCATGCATACCGAACAATTGGGCATTGTATATTGTAGATGAATTAATTGTCATGCAAAAATGAATCAACAAATTAAACGAAGTCAGCAAAAATTAAATATCCTAAAAAATGAAACATATGTTAAATTTTCTAGGGAGCAAAGTATCTGAGCCACCATTCCATATCAGCATGTCCGTATGCACCACAAAATTTAGAAAGCAACAACCATATCTCAGATAGATTACAGGTAGTATATCATTTAGTACCTAGTGCTTTTTCACTTTTTTTGGGTTTTGTATTTTCCGTACATGCGACTAAAAAAAATTCTGTTGGCACTGTTAGATTTCAAGTTAGAGGTCAAATGGAAAAGTAGCCTTAAAGTTATAACCTATAAGTCAAATGGAAACTCAAATTGATCTAAAGCTAAGAATTTTTAAAAATTTCTATGATTAGGGTCAGTTCATACGTCCGTCCGTCGGTCCGAAACGGATAGCTTTTTAATTTAGGCATGTTAGAATTAACCTATCGATTTCAAACTTTGCATGATGATTCCTATAGTAAATTAGGTACGATTAGACTTTATAATCGTTACTAGAATGTCTGTACGTCCATTTTAAACATGTTGATTTTTAACTTTTTTAACAACAATTTTTTATGTGATAATATCATCCGATTGATTTGATTTTTGGAGTACTGGTTCCTATTACAATATGGTACACTATTACAAGCGAAGCATCTCAATAATCAAGTCCTAAAAATGGCAGTATGTCCTTAAACAGAATTCTGTTTATAAGAGATTTTGCAACAAATTTACGTATAATTTTGTCAAAACTTATATATTTATATTTTGCAAATTTAGTTCTGACACTCTACAAGAGTTAATGTCTGTCTGTCATACCGTTGTTTAATAATATTTAGGTTCAGTTGTTTTTTAACAATGATTTTTAGGGGATGGACTTAGAAGGAGATGAGGGAAGTCTGTACAACAATATTGCAGAAGAAGGGGGAGAGGGAGATGTGGAGGGGGACAGTGAGGCACTGGGAAGGGGAAATAGGAGGCGGAAAAAGAGAAAGTTTTTCGATGAAGATGGGGGAGGGGAGGAGCAAGGGGGCGGGGCTAGGAAGAAGAGAGGATCTTTGGAAGATGAGGTAATGTACAGATTTTAATTTTTCTTAACTTGTTAGGTACCTAGCTTATTATTATGTCATGCTTAATATTTTTTATTAAAAAGAAAGTTTGCTGGCTTTAACTTACAAGATTTATTAAACATTTCCTTTTGACCATTTTGTGTCCCACCTTTATATTTTAACTTATTATTGACAAAGAGGGAGGTCATTTTCTAGTAAATCCCGTAAAGGTGTGTGTTATAAGGCCTAAAAATAGTAGTAGAACGATAAGGTGCTCTATATATTTGTATTCCCTATTGAATAGAACAATAGGGGAATTTTTTTTTTTTTTGATAACCGTACATGGAATATCTTAAAAAAATACGAAATTTCTATCAAACGCTTTGTTTGGCTCAAACTGACAAAAATTGAAAAAAATATAATTATAATAATAATGTTTTCTATAGGTACAAGGTAAAGGTTAAGAACAATCTATACCACTAAACAAAGGAAGAAGCCATTCTTTACAGGTTGATTTATTCAAGGTGACAAAAATTAGTTTTATGTTTGTTGAATTTCATGTTTGTTTGCTTTGAAGTAGAAGGTTTCAATGTGCATTGTTTCGTTTCAATTTCACTACAGTGAACAACTACATTTTAGAACATTTTTTTCTATCAATTAAACTTTCATTATCAAAAAACTAACTTGTTTTTCAACTATATTTTGGTCAATCTTTATTATAAAAAAAAATATTCTGGCTTTAAAATAGGATTTGAAATTAAAAATGACATACTACACAACAAGCGAAGAAAAAATATAAAACTCAAAGAAACCTTGATGAAAAGAAAAGACAATTTATACGTTTAGATAGTCCATATGACCCCATTTTTCATCAAACTTTATAAGGTATTTTTTAGACATAAACCTTTGTATACTTTTAGTTATAAAAGAGGAAGGTCCGGCATTATTTGCGACGAAATTATTCAATGATATAATTTAGGCTAATTTTATTAAAAGAAATTTAACTATTCATAACTGACTTTTTATATGATTTGTCATATGCTCTACATTATATGAATAATTTACCCAAGATAAGCGACAATTTATAGATGTCTCATAATACAAACTAGATAAAAAAATATGCCCTTAGGTAGGTACCAATATCTGTAAAAATGTCTCAATCAATGAGATACATTGAATGTACCTTTAGTATTGGCTGATTTAGATAATATGTCTCTAGGTTATCTGTATTATTAAAAGCCAGAATATTTACCCAGGAAATATGTTGACTATCGTCATTTAAGAAATAATTATTATTATTATCTTTAGTGGCGCAAACATAATGCCCCTCATTACTATTAGGTCTAAAAAAATACCTTATAAAGTTTAATGAAAAATGGGGTCATATGGACTATCTAAATGTATAAATTGTCTTTTCTTTTCATCAAGGTTTCTTTAAGTCGTATATTCTTTCTTTGCTTGTTGTGTAGTATGTCATTTTTAGTTTCAAATCCTATTTTAAAGCCAGAATATTTTTTTTTATAATAAAGATTGACCAAAATATAGTTGAAAAACAAGTTATTGTTTTGATAATGAAAGTTTAATTTACAGAAAAAAATGTTCTAAAATGTAGTTGAAATAAAACAATGCACATTGAAACCTTCTACTTCAAAGCAAACAAACATGAAATTCCACAAACATAAAACTAATTTTTGTCACCTTGAATAAATCAACCTGTAAAGAATGGCTTCTTCCTTTGTTTAGTGGTATAGATTGTTCTTAACCTTTACCTTGTACCTATAGAAAACATTATTATTATAACTATATTTTTTTAAAATTTTTGTCAGTTTGAGCCAAACAAAGCGTTTGATAGAAATTTCGTATTTTTTAAAGATATTCCAGGTACGGTTATCAAAAAAAAAAATAATTTCCCTATTGTTCTATTCAATAGGGAATACAAATATATAGAGCACCTTATCGTTCTACTACTATTTTTAGGCCTTATAACACACACCTTTACAGGATTTACTAGAAAATGACCTCCCTCTTTTAGGTTTGTTTTGATCTGATTGTAAATCAAGCTGTTATATTATATCTAGATTTAATTTTAATAACGAATTTTTATTTATTTTCTTTAGGATGAAACTCAGATAAAAGAAAAATCACAAGCGGATTCAAAGTAAGATTAATTTTTATTAAACTTTTTTTCAACCATTTGATTTTAATCACATTATTCTTAAAATATAAAATAAAAAAAATACCTAACCTGAACCACCTCCCATATTTAATTTTTATTGGTTTTTAAGGTTAGTTTGTTATTTAAATTTAATTTTAAAATGCTTTTACCAAGGGCTGATAAAAGGAAAAAGCGGGGTATGCTAGGCTTTGTCAATTTCAATAGGGGTGTCAATAGGGTGTTTTTTTTTTAAATTGTTATATAAAAAGAGTTATTTTTAGGCCTGAAATACCTGCAAAAATTACAAGAAGGAAAAGCAATTCTACAGAAATTAAGGTAAGGCTTAGTTTAAAGAGGACTATCCACGGACCAGAGCAAGTGATTCTAAGCACCTTCCAGCATTGATCCAATGCATTTTTTTAGTTAATATACTAGGTTTATGTTTAATATTTGGTTTATCGACTAAAAAGTTAGGTTTCACCATGGTTTTATATGAAAAAAAAACTTTGAAAAGTAATGCATTTTTTGGTGCAATATCATCAAATGTTTTGATGAGTTCAAACTGTTTTTTAAAAGCTTTAACACAAAAGTATATTATTTTGATTATAAATGTATATTTAGAAAAAGGGTTGGTAACTTGTAATATTGTAAACAGTTTAATTAGAGTTCTTTTGTAATTTACAGCATTTGATGCTTTTCTGCCGTGTTATTTTATTTTGTCCTTTGAACTCAACAAAGCATTCGATGATATTGCATCAAAAAACGATTTACATTTCAAGGTTTTTTCATATAAAACCATGGTAAAACCCAACTTTTTATTTGATAAACCAAATATTAAACATAAACCTAGTATATTCACTAAAAGAATACTATGGATCAATGCTGGAAGGTGCTTAGAATCACTTGCTCTCGTTCGTGGAAAGTTCCCTTTTTCAAAGCAGGGTCCTTAAAAGTAAATAAAAACAGTTTAAAAGATTTTTAACAGAATTATTTTGGAACGAAAAGCTAATTTTGAAAAATCATTTATTTCTAATCTTACATCATTATGTTGTTCTGTGAACAAAAATGTTGTGGAAAATGGAATAAACTGTATCCAAACATTGAACAAACTGTTGCAGCTGTGGCAATTAATCACTGCTGAATTATGATTGATTTAGAATGACCCCGATATTAAAGAAGAACCTTTGGATTTTTCAAAAGATTCCAAACCTCCAGCTGTTGGGGGTATTAAGGTACCCAAAGAGGATGTTGGTATCCAAACTAGATCCCCTACACCCCCCACCTTTGCAACCGAGTGGGAGGAGGGTGTAAGAAGCACAGTTTGGAATCCTGGATACCTACCCCAGCCTTTCCCAACAGGTAAATAAGACAGGGTTCTAAAGGGATATGACAATGGTCAATTTAAAAGATTATTCTCAAAATTACAATTGGTGGTTGATTCAAACACTTAACTTAATAAACCAACAAATTAAAATACAGTGAAAGTCATCAAAGTTGTTAAGTTAACGAGTAAGCTAACGTTATCATAAAACTTTGGGGACTAGTGTAATAAACAGCCTATTGTCACCTCTCTCTTTGTAAATAATAAGAACTTTGATCATATAACCTTTGTTATGAAGTACTAACTTTTGAAATATGTTCCGCCTCTTTTAGGCCAAGGCATCTTCTTATCTTAACGTCATGCTTCTTAAATTACTTTAACTATCTTGATATTTAAAAAAAATAATGGCAGAAATTGAAATTTAAAAAGAGGAAAAGTAAAATTTAAAGATATACTTAAATACTTATAGGGATGATGATATAGACTCATTTACCTATGCTTTACATAAAAACAAAACTTTTTTAAATTTTTTTTCTTGCAATTGTTTCACTAATTTGATACATAGACAATCAGTTCCATTTAAGATGTAAAAAAAAAAACAATTAACAAAATATATATCATAGCATTTTGAATCTTTTCTGAGAGTCTGAGTGGAGATTGAAATTGCCTCTAATTGTGCATATAAACTTAAATACGTATTTACCAGAATTAATCAATACACATTTATTCCAGGATCACTACCTTACTGCTGGAGGGAGCATAGTCAGATCTTAGTTGGTAGTAAACAGTATACAAAAGACCTTACCTAATATATATTTATTCCAGGATCACTACCTTACTGCTGGAGGGAGCATAGTCAGATCTTAGTTGGTAGTAAACAGTATACAAAAGACCTTACCTAATATATATTTATTCCAGGATCACTACCTTACTGCTGGAGGGAGCATAGTCAGATCTTAGTTGGTAGTAATCAGTATACAAAAGACCTTACCTAATATATATTTACTCCAGGATCACTACCTTACTGCTGGAGAGAGCATAGTCAGATCTTACTTGGTAGTAAACAGTATACTCAAGACCTTACCTAATATATATTTACTCTAGGCTCACTACCTTACTGCTGGAGAGAGCATAGTCAGATCTTACTTGGTAGTAAACAGTATACACAAGACCTTACCTTTACCAAAGCTAAGCATTGGTCAATAGATGAGGTAAGTTCTACAAGTCAAGATTGTTTTAAATGGGTCATCTCAAAAAACGCAAATCTTTTATAATTTTCTTTGTAGATTTGTGTACTTCTGATAATTAAACATTAGATAAACAATAGAGGGGGGAGGAGTTAAATAATTGTATGTCCCCTTCCCGAGGACCCTTTGCCGACTTTTAATTTATTGGTCCTTGAAAATCAACCAATAGCGTCGGAAATATTGACACAGCCAAGTCGCTACAAAATAACAGAAAGTAAGCAGACGAAAAAGGTCCTCAACTGGGGGATCCAGGTAGTTATACATGTATATTTATAGATTTATTATTTAGACTTATTTTGATTGTAAGGTTATTGATTTCCTCGGAGGTATACCTAACCTGGACACAGGTATCTTGGAGCCAGCTATCAGGGATCAGGAGATTGATGGAGAAGCTCTACTTCTTCTAACACAGGTAAATAATGTTGCTAACAAAAGTTAGCTAATAATGGATCATGAAAAAAAACGAAGTAGTGAGTTTTGTCGTATTATCTGTTTTTAAGCTATTTTAAGAGTTTTTAAAAGCGAAGCTTTTCTACATTAGGGTCGGTTCGTCCGTTTGTACGTACATCCGTCTGTAGGATCTAGGAAGCTTAGCAACTCTATAATCGTTACCAGAAAGTCCATACGTCCATTTAAAACATATTTTTTACCGACAACATTTTTGTATGTCAGAATTATCCAATTCGTCTGATTTTTGGAATACTGATTCCTATTACAACCAGGTAAATATTTTAAGCGAAGCATCTCTATACCTAATCAAGTCCTAAAAATATAAGTAGGAAAATTATTTTGTTTTATTCAGAATGACATAACTGAGATACTAGGGGTGAAGCTTGGACCCGCAATAAAGATATACAATGCTATCATGACCATCAGAATTAGAAGAGAATGACAAATAGTTCCATCTGATATTTGTACAGACAGTACAGTACAATGTACAGACAGTACATTACACCCAGAACAAGGTGTACACAGTAAGAGTAATCTCTTGAGAGCTTTTCTTTAAATTGAAACACAGTGGTTTTTTTATATAAAGTTTAAAGTATTTCTAAATTTGACCCACTTATCCTTACTAGAAATTATTCATGTATGTCTCATTTTCTTCTTTGCTTTTGAGTGTTTTCTATCAGAAAAAAAATATTTTACGAATTTCAACTTATTATGCCTTAAAACTTCGTTTGCCAATGTAGTTTACTTTTGTAATATTGTTGGATCTATAATGATCATTGTTTCGAAAAAGCCACGAAGAAAATAAGTTATTAATATAAAACTCCTCTTACGGGTAAGTGGATAAGAAAACCCCTAAAAAAGAGATGGATAATCTCTCATTTTTATGACGTCACATGTCTGATTTACTTTTATGAATAATGGCATGATATTATTTCATGAATATTTCAGATTATCTAATGATTTTAATGATTTTTGCTTTTCTTTTTTATATCCCACCATCCATATCTATAGTACAGTTGTATATACAGATAACTACCTTCCCCCTTTTCCAATGACCTCTTTCGCTTGCTAGCAAATTGTTGTCCGCTACTTGGCTGTGTTAATGTCCCGACATCCTTGGTGGATTTTCAAAGACCTAATTAAGAGTCGACACAAGGTCATTGCAATAGGGAAATACAGTTATTTAACCCCTTCCCTCTTTAGTGTTTTACCACCATTCTTCAATAGAATTAAAACATTTCCAGTAATATTGTTTACACTTTGACACAAAAAAGAGTTGTATTAATTGTCATATTTTTACCATTTTTTTATATCTGTATCAGATGTTGGTGAAATGTTAATATTGTCATCCGGGGCGGGTAGTGATTTAGCCGATTAATTCCATTTGAAATTAATTACAGAAAATTAAATATGTTATTGGCATAGAGTTGGCGTAGAACTTTTTATTTAGCTGAAGGAAAGTGGGTAAGAAGGGGTAGAAATAAGGAAAGAATTCACTTCAGAATTGTTTGTCTGAATCATATTTTCTGGCCCTGATTGTCATATCAAGAATATTTGTAATCATTTGATAATTAGTATTATAGACAGATTTCTGCGGATAGTAAAATAAAACAAATATTAAGATGTCTATTTTATGGTTCATAACTTCATTTAAAATTGGTTGTAGTACGTGATTTTTCAGTATTGCTTATAAGATTATCAATTTCATTCAGATATATAATATTATAATTTTAAAAATACTGGGTATTTGTTTCAAGTTGGTAATGTCTTGGGATGGCAATCCGTCTAATTTTTGGACCGGATTCGGATTCTTACAAGAATCCGTCCAACAATAAAACGGATTGTCTGTGGATTCAGGATCCGGATTCCAGATTCCAGCAATATTTTAAAAGGCTTTGAAAACAAAATTAAGGGATTAAATTTTACCGGATACTGGGAAAAATCTAAAGCTGCGTTTTTTCATATTTTAACACTAGCTTTTCTTCTATTTCTAGACCCTACAGTGGCCAAAATGACTATTAAAAATTAAAATATATATTCGGACCAAAAAACTCAATGCGCTAATTTTAGCCTAACAATTAAGAATCCGAATCCGCTATTTATAAACGGATTCCGGATTCGTATTCCAAAATTGGCCAAAAATTGGATGGATTCCAGATCCCGGATTCGGATTGCCAACCCTAATAATGTCAAAATTATTTTGCTCTTTAAAATAGCCAAAAATGCTACAAATATAAATGAATATCATATTAAATGTTGTAAAATTGCATTATGTTGTTAAAAATTGTTTTCTGATTGTATTGTTTTGTGTTAATGTTTTTTTAATTAATTTGCTAAAAAAATTCTCATTGATATGTATTGTATTCAATAAATTTTTACCTTTTAAGATTTTGCTATCCAAAGCAGTTTTTCTTTTATTCATCTAAATATTTTTTTGACAAAAAAAAAACAATGTATCGTTATAATAAAGTAAAAGGATCTCTGTCTGTCTGTGTGTACCAAAGGATCTTGCTAACCATTGAACCGATATGGTTCTTCTTTACAGGATAGCTTCTCATAGGTCCTGGAAAGGTTTATAACTATTTTTTTTTTTTTGGGGGGGGGGGAGGTACCTCTACCTTCCCAAGAGAAATCGACTTCCCATCTGAGGCTGAGGGACAAGAGGCTGAATCTGTGTGTCCGATTCTTCCATCAAGCTGTTTAGCTTTTTCGAATTCGGCGAATAAGTATTACAGATGCTATACAGCCGCTTGCTAAGGTCAGCTGTGGCTGGTGGTGGCTTAGATTGACTGTGCCACAAGCTACGCTACGCTTGCAGATTTAAAATTATAAATTTTTTATAGATGTGATTTTTTTTGACGAAATATAATATCCCAACTAGCGAAATAAATCTAAACAAGGATGACAACATCCATAAGTAGCGAAGCTAAAAAATTATGAATGGAAATAAGAAAAAATTACTATAGAGCAGTGTCATACAATAAACATTAAAACTGGTGAATAGGGAAATCGCCAAACCTTTAAAATCACGCAACCTTTCTAAAAATCTAAAACTCGATCTAGCACCGCAGTTAAAAGAAAAATCTTAATAAAACTTGATGGAAATATGTAGAACATGAGCATATTCAATCCCTGATAATTTTAGCCATCAATCCTGAATAGGAATAGAAAAAATCACGAAAACTTAGAAATCGATCCAGCACCCCAATAAAAAGACAAATCTTACTAAAACTTTGTGGAATTATGCAGAATGTAAATTAATTAACCTCTGAAAGTTTCAGCCCTCTATCTTGCAAAGGAGTTGACAAAATCACGAAAACTTGAAAATCTAGGAATCTATCTAAAAATCCCAGCTGTCTATCTTTAATAGGAGCTGTGAAAATCACGTTTCCCCCACTTCGTGATTGAAGGACGGACATACATTGTGAATTATAGAGTAGCTTCGCTACTAATGAATTATAGAGTAGCTTCGCTTCTAATAACTGGGGGACAGATAAAAAGGTCGTCAACTTTTCTATGTGTTGCCCCCTTAAGCGACAGGTGAAAACCACGTACAGGTTTCGCGATTTTTTTGAATTAATTTATCTCCATTTTAATAATCTTTTTTCATGTTTTCTTTATAAGCTAAAAGTAATGTGTCATACGTAAATAAGAGAATCATATATAAACATAAAAACATGATTTGTAGCAGAAGATTATTGGAAAAAAATAATAAAACTAATACTAGATGTAAGATCTCCGATATGTAAATACATAAAACATATTAATGGATCCCTAACTAAAGATCATATATCAAAATCCCCCCCATTTATATCATATCAATAATCCTTATACTAAAGTAACAGGATGTCTGTGTGTCTGTATCGAAGGATCTCGCTAACCGCTGAACCGATCGGGTTCTCCTTAACAGGGTTCTCATGGGTCCCGGGAAAGTTTATAACTATTTTGGGGGAGGGTACCACCACCCTCCCAAGAGAAATGACTAAAAATCGATTTTTTAAAAATATTGGGGAGACTTCAACGTTTCACAAAGAGATATCGTAACATAAATAGTTATCGTAGAGACTTTAACAAACAAAAACATTTAAAGTGCCACTAGAGGCCTCTAGGGGGCGTGGCCGCTAGTAAGTATATACAGTCTTAGTGGAATAACGTTGGTTCCCGTATCGGTTCGAAACCGATTAATATCCGCTGGATTAGAACTGGTTCTCGGCCTTACTGAAAAATTTTGTCTAGCATCGTATCATATCCAGTTTTCTATGAAAATAATCTTATAATTGTACATATTATATCCGCGGATAGCTGTGTATAATACGATGCAAGAAATAACCATTATTAAACTAGTGGCTGCGCTCCTATCATTTATCATTAATAACTTGTATTCGACATAAAGAATTAAAATAAAGACTAAAAAAGACTATTTTGATTTTAGTTTAGATTGGTTGATCCATTAAGTTGATATTGTTCAAAGGTTTCAACCACTTATTGTAATCTACAGAAGAGATAATTTTGTGTATCATTATTTGGGGATGTACATCAATTTGTCGGCCATTGTATTAACACTTTAGATCACTGTAATAAAGGAATTATGCATTACTTTTTAATATTAACAGTCAGGACAAAGGTTATGCGATCAAAGAGTGATTTGGTTATTGCTCTTGTTTATTATATTATATGTTTTTCATGTTTGGTTGTATGGTAGAAAATATCAGCAAACACATACAAATAGTGTTACTTTTATTCATAGAATAATACATGGTAGAATATGATAGGAAATATTAGCATACACATATACAAATAGTGTTACTTTTATACATAGAATACTACATAGTAGAATATAGTAAAAATATTAGCTTACATATACAAATAGTGTTACTTTTATACATAGAATACTACATAGTAAAATATGATAGGAAATATTAGCATACACATACAAATAGTGTTACTTTTATACATAGAATACTACATAGTAGAATATGATAGGAAATATTAGCAAACACATACAAATAGTGTTACTTTTATACATAGAATACTACATAGTAAAATATGATAGGAAATATTAGCAAACACATACAAATAGTGTTACTTTTATACATAGAATACTACATAGTAAAATATGATAGGAAATATTAGCAAACACATACAAATAGTGTTACTTTTATACATAGAATACTACATTGTAGAATATAATAGAAAATATCGGCAAACATATACAAATAGTGTTACTTTTATACATAGAATACTACATAGTAGAATATGATAGGAAATATTAGCATACACATATACAAATAGTGTTACTTTTATACATAGAATACTAAAAGGTAGAATTTAGGGAGTGGATACAAAACGGCGATTCCTAAAACGGCGAATGTTACAAAAAGGCGAAATCACAAAACGGCAAAATTACAAAACGGCAAATGTTACAATATAATAAAAAAATGGCGAATGTTACTAATCTGCGAGATTACAAAATGCAAAAATATAATTATGTATTTATTAATTAAAACTAATGAAATATACATTGAATCTATGAACAATTTATGAATTCAAAAACCAAAGTAAGTAAATTTTAAACAGTGTCACAGTTTCCTAATAGGAATTCCTTCATGTTTTCTGGCTTATAACTCTGGAGGGACAACTTCAACATTTCCAGCCTCTCTGTCCTCCTGCCCTTCCTCAATGGGTTAGGATTGGAATACCAAATAGAAAAGGTATGTTTCCACCTTTGTACGACGGAATAAACGTTGCAACGTCCATGATTTAGCCGTTACTAAAATTGGAAGATTTTCTTTTTGGATTTTTTTTTATTTTTAATAGGTCCTATTTATAGTATAATATTTTTTGCCGTTTTGTTACATTCGCTATTTTGTGATTTCGCCGTTTTGTAACATTTGCCGTTTTGTAACAGTCGCTGTATTGTGATTTCGCTGTTTTGTAATATTCGCCGTTTTGTATCCACTCCGAATTTAGTAAGGTTACCTGTATAGATAGTAATTGGTAATGGAATATACACGACTATTGTGACAGGGAAAAATTATCGTCCAGTTTTGTTGCAACCATGGACATCATTTATTGGTCAGTTGGATCATTTAGTTAGGAGGGGATGGGATGGTTTGGTATAGTTATTTTAGCCAACTACAAGATGCATTTTATTAGAGTACATGATAATTTGGTGTAATTTGATACTAGATGGTAGCAAATCATATCATAAATAGTAGAATAATAATTGAACATAGAAATGATTCTAATATTCGTATTCTGTGGTTGATTCTGTTTTCCCTTTGCATAATATCTGTCTTTCCAGTTTTCATCATATCTAATTTGTCTGTGTGAGTGTGTTTGATGTCGTCAGGGAGGGAGGGGACACTGGGCTTTTTATTACACTAGTACCCAAAGTTTTATAATGAAAGTTTTTTATTTGTTAGCTTGACACTTTGGGGACTTTTATTGAATTTTGATTGGGTGGTTCATTAAGTTGAGTGTCCAAGCATTTCAACCACTAATTGTAATATAAAGAAGGGGTAATTTTGTTTATCATCTTTTTTGGATGTACATCAAATAATCGGCCATTGTCTTATCCCTTTAGAAGCCTGTTTTGTTGTGGTTTCCATGTTAAAACTTGTTCCCGTCATTATTCTTATATTAAAGTAACAGGATGTCTACCTGTCTGTGCCTGCCAAAGGATCTTGCTAACCGCTGAACCGATTTGGTTTTCATTTACTATAAAGCTCCTTATACGTTAAGAGAAAGTTTAAAACTACTTTGGGGGAGGGTAGCTGCACCATCCTAAAGGAAATCTCTCCTTGGAAAAATCCCCCCCCCCCATATTTTTTTTGTCAAAAATTAAAATTGATTTTGGACTTCGACTTCACCTTCAGCTCCCTGTAAGTCGTTTGTAAATAATAAAGTAGTAAGTTTTCTGTTTATCCGTTAAATCTTATTTTTGTCCCTTCCTACAGTCATAAGTGCTGCGCCCCTAGATGCTAGGGATTCAGCCGCAAGTAAACAGCATGAATACGATAGTAAAACTTATTCTCGTATTTATTCGAAACCGATTTTTATCCGGTGGAATAGAACCGGTTCTCAGCTATGCGTAAAAATTATGTCTATAATCGTTTTATATCCAGTTTTCTACAAATATAAAAATGTACAACCATAAGATTAAAACCAGTTCTTAATAATTGTACATTTTATATCCGCTGAAAGCTGTTTATAATACGATGCGAGAAATAACTTTAATTGTATTATAAATTTATTGTCAAATATCATATACAAATACATTTTATGTCAATGTTATGTTTCCAAATTCAACAGGTATGCGTGTGAGTGCAGAGATCTAAAGGGATAAGACAATGACCTATTAACTAATGTATATCCCAAATGATTATACACAAAATTACCCTTCTTTAGATTACAATTAGGGGTTGACACGTTTATAATTAAATAAGAACAAGTTCTCAAAGTTGTCAAGTCAACGAGTAAGAAAACGTTATTATAAAACTAGTGCAATAAATAGCTCAATGTACCCTCTCTCCCTGGTGTGTGTGTTTGTAATATTAATGGTGTGTGGAGCCCGATATTCAATAATTGTTTCTCCGGAAACCTAATTTGTATATTCCATGAGAATCCATTACCTGGTGGCCTAACAATTCAACCAATAAATTGTTGCACAATTTGTATTTTGGTAGCCCCACAAGTTTAGGGTAAGTTTAAACATAGGCAGGGCATTGATGAAAACAATAGTAGAATGTTATACATACAGTTTGAATTTTAATTGCTGATTTTATTTTCCTAAGTAGAGCAATAATAGTTATTTATCGCATTGTGTTATATATAGCTTTCAGCAGATTTTATAATGAAAAATTATAATATTAAAACCATTTTGTTAGCTCCAAAGGGCCCAGGCTATCAAAACTGTTTTCAATTTTATGATTTTTTTAATATTCGTGGAAAATTGTCTGTAATACATGATTTTTCAGTATGGCTGAGAATAAAATTTATTATCTGGTATTCTAACAAGACAAGCTAAAGTTTGGCTATAAATAGCACAATAATCAGCTAAAATTGGTATTAGAAAAGAAAAGCTAAAATATTAGGAGTGTGGTAGGCCGACAGAGAAGTTTTGCTGCGAGCTAAATTTAGATACACTATCATGTTTCCATCTCCTCACAATGATCCCTCAGACAAAGACCATTGTTTATCAACATTCCAGCGGCGAATTAGCAAGCGGTCAACTTCTACCGGTAGAAAGGGGGTAGGGGTTCCCCCCCTCCCTCCTTCCAGCGTAGCTACCTACCCTTTCTCAAGCTACACCAGTCCACCCCCTCAGATGGCCTACCCTTCTCCCTTACACCTGGATGAAGCTTCCCCATTAATCTGCACCCCTTTTGATTGCCTACCCAATTTATCTATCTATTCTGTAATATGTGTATATAAACTGCATTTTTGTAACCTATAGTTAGTTTTGAATAAATCTTCAATCTGTAAACACTTGAAGTACCTCTTTGGATAGAATCACTAGCTAGGGGCTCTGTCGGGAACTTCCGCCATTTAGGGGTTGAAACGCTTCACCCCTATTACAAGAGCATTCATTGAGAGATAAAAATTGTTAAAATTGATAGTTATCAAAATCTTAAGCTACAAAAGAACATTAATACTTTATAATATAAAGTTTATATAAAAGGATGTACAGCTCTGCCATAAAGGTGAATTTGGTAGCTGGACAAAGTGTCTAAAAAAATCAGACATGTGACGTCATAAAAATGAGGGATATGTATCTCTTTTTTAGGGGTTTTCTTTCCCACTTCTCCTCTCATCTTCCTAATTTTTATGATGTTATTTGACTGATTTCTGAGACACTTTGTCCAACTACTGAATTTAAAATTTTATGACATTGGCAATTGTAATTTTATATCAAAAGTGCTATTTTTGTTTTTCTTTTTGCTTTATAAGAACACCCCAGGCCGATATAGTAAGGTTAGTAAGGGTTGGAAAATATTCCCAGGGAAGGGGGGGGGGGAGATTAGGCTGTTTATTACACTAGTCCCCAAAGTTTTATAATAATTCCTATTCGTTGGCTTACCAACCTTGGGGGCTTTAGATGAATATTTATTGGTTGGTCTTTTAAGTTCAGTGTCCAAACGTTTTAGCCATTGTAATCTACAGAAGGGGTAATTTTGGGTATTATTATTAGAGATGTACATAAATTTATCGGCCATTGGCTTATCCCTTTAGATCCCTGAAATATTCCAGTAAGGGAGAGGACAATAGAATTAAATTATCCATTAGAGGAAGAAAATAATTGGGGTATAGTTCCTTTCGTGACAACGGCTCTTAAGGGGCGTTTCGCCGTATTTTCAGAAAAGATTTTCTCCTATTTCTAGCATCTGCGGGGGGCTTTTACCCTGCGGGCCCAATTGCCTAACATTGTTATTAGTAACGAAACTCTATAATTCGAAATGTCTGTCCGTCCGTCTGAGACATAAAGGAGGAAACGTGTTTTCTCTTCTCTTATAAAAGATAGAAGGCTGAATTTCTAGGGATTAAATATGTTAACATTTTTCATATTTTCACCAAGTTTCTTTAATATTCGTCAATTAATTAGGGTGCTAGATCGATTCCTACATTTTAAAGTTTTCATGATTTTCTCAACTCCTATTGGATATAAACGGCTAAAATTTTCAGGGATTAAATACTTTAATATTCTGCATACTTTTATAAAGTTTTATTGAGATTCGTCAATTGGTTGGGGTGCTAGTTCGATTCCTAGATTTTTAAGTCTTCATGATTTCTTTACTCCTATTCAAGACAGACGGCTGATATTTTTAGGGATTAAATAAGTTCACAATTACATATCTCCACAAAGTTTCATGAAGATTTGCTTATTGGTTGAGGTGCTAGATCAATTCCTAGATTTTCTTGTTATTAATCTTACAAGGTTTTGTCATTTTTTTTAGTTTAATGTTTTTAAAAGCGAAACTTTTCTATAATTAGGGTCGGTCCGTCCGTCCGTCCGTCCGTCCGTCCGTACGTCCGTCCGAGATAGTTAGCTTTTATTCGTTAATTTAGGCATGTTAGAATTGCTTTATCGATTTCAAACCTTGCATGGGGATTCTTGTAGTAGTTAGGTACGATTTTGAAAGCGTAGCAACTCTATAATCGTTACCAGAATGTCCATACGTCCATTTTAAACATGTTGATTTTTTTACTTTTTTAATAACAATTTTTTATGTGATAAAATCATCCGATTGATCTGATTGTTTGATTACTGATTCCTATTACAATAAGGTACATTATTATGAGCGAAGCATCTCTATAATCAAATATTAAAAATGTCCGTATGTCCTTAAACAGAATTCTGTATTTAAGAAGTTTTGCAACAAATTTACGTATAATTTTGTCAAACCTTATATTTTCATATTTTGTATATTCAGTTCTGACACTCAACAAAAGTTAATGTTCGTCTATCATATCGTTTCAGAGCTTCGCTTTTATGGATGTTGTCATCCTTGCTTTTATGAAACTGCTCTATAGTTCATTTTTCCCGGATATCCATCCATAATTTTTGAGCTTCGCTACTTATGTATGTTGTCATCCTTGTTTTTAAGGCTATAAAAGTAACGATCTCGGTAACCGCTAAAATGAGATTGTTCTCCTTTATATGGTAGCTTCTAATAGGTCTTTGGAAGGTTTATAACTATTATGGGGGTTTATTAACTTTTACCTTTCTAAAGAGCTCCTAGAGGCCTCTAGGGGGCGTAGCCACTAGTTATATGAAGGGTGTAATCTAATCTAGTAAGGGATCGAAGAAAAAAGAAGGAGAGATGGGAAAATACGATTTCTCGTATTCATTCGAATCCGGTGGATAGGAACCGGTTCTCATCCATACGAAAAAACTATTTCTAGCATCGAATTATATCCAGATTTCTACGAATATAAAAATGTAAAATCATAAGATTAAAACCAGTTTTTTTAGCCGGTGCCTTCAGCACCTCGGGGCTAAAAAAACTAGTTTTAATCTTATAATTGTACATCTTATATCCGCGGAAAGCCGTTTATAATACGTTGCGAGAAATAACTAAAATGAACCAAAGAGAGAGGGGACAATGGACTGTTTATAATATTAGTCCCAAAAGTTTTATAATAACGTTTTCTAACTCGTTGGCTTAATAACTTTGAGGACTTTTACTGAATTATGATTGGTTGGTTTATTAAGTTTAGTGTTCAAGCGTTTTAACAGTAAATTTTAATTTACAGAAGAGTAATTTTGTGTGTCATCATTGAAGATGTACATCAATTTATCGGCAATTGTTTTATCCCTTTAAATAATCGGTCATTTGTTGTTTATAACATTGTCCTAGGAATCACCATGCAAAGTTTAAAATCGATATGACAATTCTAACATGGCTAAAAAGCTATCTGTTACCGACTAACGGACCGACCCTAATTATAGAAAAGCTTCGCATATAAAATGGGTGATGTATAAATAGTTAGAAATGAAGGTGTTAGCAAATTAAAACACGTCGCTAATATTAAAGAAATAGATACAGATATATTCAATACAAGCTGCTACGCCCTTTGCATCTAGGAGCTCTGTATTTAAAGGGGTAAAGATGGGCTACGAAAATAGCTTTAAACCAACCCATTCCTAAGATTTAAATCTGAAAATAAAATAGCCTAAAACCATCACAAGATCTATGTGAAGGTTACCGAAATAGAGAACCTAATCGGTTCATTAGTTATTGAGATCTTAAGCTTCCGACACTAATTTAATAAATAGGATAGTCGAAGCTATTATCAAAGTTACGGAGGAAGTAAGGGAGATTAAGCTTTATAGAATGCGCTATGTGTGTCTTTACTGGAAATTTAATATTAGATTTCTTGAGGCAAAGGTCAAGTTTTATGGCTTATATTGACGGGTTTGATTATTTAAATTAAGCATCTTATACTTTTCGAAATGCTTTGACAAAGCATTCTTTTAGCCCGTGCCTTCGGCATCTCGGGGCTAAAAAACTTATTTTAATCGTATAATTGTACATTTTATATCTGCGGAAAACTGTTTATAATACGACGCAAGAAATAACCATTCTCTCTTTTGTCTTTTGGTACTTTTGAGTATGGTTTTTATTTAAAGGTGTGTATAGGTGCTTTTTGTCTTGTCAATTATGAAATGGATTCTTAAAAAACGAATTAGGGTCGCTGCTCGCTGGCGAGGCAAAATTGTTTTATATAAAAATCCTCCAAAATCACATAAAAAATCTACAAAAATTAAACGAAATCTTATGTCAATAATAATTTTATGACTTTTAAAATTTTGGAGAATTTTTCACAATAAAAATTTTGCCTTACCAGCGAGCAGCGACACTACTATTTATTTTTATAATCCACCTCTGATTTTAAAACATTTTTAGATCCATATAGATGCAGAATATGTCGACAACTTTGAAAGATTCAATTATTGCCAAGGAAAATTGTTTTTAAATAAATACCAATGAGGGAGAGGATATGGGGGTGAATAGATCTACAATTAAATAAAAGAATATACATTTTGGGTAACATTTTAGTAGCGATAATGTAGCATAATTAAGTAGAAAACATCCATAGCGGTCGGACCGTTTTAATCAGCTTTTTAGCTACTTTTCTTTTTACAACTTTTAAAGACATAACATTATTTTTTTTGTAAGGATTTGTGATTTCAGCATATTCTCCCTCTTTATTTTAATTGTAAAGATAACAGATAATCTGCACTATAACACACTGTCTATTTCATAATAAATTTTGTGCTTCGCTTCTTATGGATGTTGTCATCCTTGTTTAAGTATTTTTGAATGGGTTAGGATACAGACACCCCAGCTTTAGATAGCCAGTAATAAAGTGAAAGAATAAATATGTTGGGGTAACTTTTAAAAGTATTTTTAAAAATTATTTCAATCAATTTGACATGTAAAAGTAAGTAGACCACTTTGCTGGCAGAAAGTTGTTTATTCAAAAATTTCCACAAGTGTTAGCTGTGAATAAGATTAAAAAATTATAAAATAAAATATTTGGTGTTTGCATAGTGAGTGGCATCATTGTTATTGATTACAATAAATAATTACACCAAAAATTATGTTGTTTTCTTTTATTATTTACCAGGGGCTAAGCCCCTAGAGGCCTCAAGGGGGCACTTAGGGAGGGGGGAGTTGCATTTGATAACCAAATTTTTAAAAGCAAAGCTTTTCTATAACTATGGTCTGTCCATAGGTCCATTCGTCCGTCCATCTTGACTGGATATAATAATCAAGTACTAAACATGTAGGTATGTCATTAAACGTTATCTTGAATTTAACAGTTTTGCAACAAATTTACTTAATAATTTTGTTTTGACTGTTATACATTTATATACTGATTATTCAGTTCTGACAATCTACAAGTGTTGGTGTTTGTTTGTCTTACTGTTTTAGAGCTTTGTTTTTATGGATGTTGTAATCCTTGTTTAAAAAGATAATTATTATCTTGATCACGGGGCTTGGTTCATAAAAAACTACTACAGACAACCTACCTAGATATATTAACTGATGATTTTTTTTTTGTCAATATAGCTTGCTATTTAGGAACTCATTTGTCAGTTCGTTCATCCAGTAGGAAGGTTAATTTAGCCAGCTGCTAGTAACTAGAACATATTTGCCCATCACATCTCACAGACACACAATGTTATTCTCAGAGTTATATTTGTGAAGAAAGTGATTTTAAATACTTATTAAAAGCGAAGGTTTTCTATAATTAGCGTCGCTCCGTCCGTTAAAAGCGAAGCAACTCTTTAATCAAGTCATAAATATGTAAGTATGTCCATAAACATTATCATGTATCAAGCAATTTTACTTCAACTCTATATACATCTATATTCTGATTATTCAGGTCTGACACTCTACAGGTGTTAATGTCCGTTTGTCCTACCGTTTCAGAGCTTCGCTTTTATGGATGTTATCATCCTTGTTTTTATAAATAGATTGTATTTTTAGACCAGAAAGAAAAAACAGAAATTAAAGATTATGATTTGGCCTAAATATGTACATATAGAAATAGTATAAATCATTTTTTCGTATTCATTCGAATCCGGTGGATAGGAACCGGTTCTCACAAATACGAAAAAACTATGTCTAGCATCGTATTATATCCAGTTTTCTACGAATATAGAAATGTACAATCATAAGATTAAAACTAGTTTTTTAGCCGGTGCCTTCGGCACCACGGGGCTAAAAAAACTAGTTTTAATCTTATAATTGTACATTCTATATGCACGGAAAGCCGTTTATAATACGATACGAGAAATAACTATTCCCTTCATGTTAGCCTTACTCAAAATCTGAAAGTTACTTTATTTTTCTTACTAATACCACTTCGAGGCTTGAATCTAAAAAATGGCTTAAAACCACCCCAGGACCTATATGAAACTTCCCAAAAAGGAAGACCTTAACTAGATCTTTTGATAACAAAGCCTTACTACTTTATATAATAGTATATATACATATATTAAGTTTGAAGCAGTTAATTTGAAAGCCAAAAAATTCTGTTAAGAACGTAAATAAAACAGAACTAGCTTTTGCTAGTTTTGCCTACTTAGTAAGGTAGTTCGTGTAGTATTCTTTTTAGTAGCGAAGCTACTCTATAATTCACTTTCGGATTTGCTCAGCTCCTATAAAAGATAGAATGCTGAAATTTAACATTTTTCTCCATATCTTCAGTGTTTATGGTCCGATTTTCAAATTTTTTTCAGTTATAGATATCAAAATTAAATTTCCCGTGTTTAAAGAAAACAACCATGACGGCCAGACTGCCTTTTTAGCAGGTTTTAGGCTATTTTTATATTTTTCTCTATATCTTCAGTGTTTATGGTCCAATTTTCAAAAAAATTTTGGTTATAAAAATAAAACAAGGTTTGATGTTTATTTTATCCAATAAATCTATTCTTGATTTTAATAAATACACTTTAAATCTAGTTGTACATATTCCCATCCATGATTTTTGTGCTTCGCTACTTATGGATGTTGTCATCCTTGTTTTTTCAATAATATATGCGTTGATGGTTAGGGATGAAAATCAGTCAATGAGCTATACAGACAGACTGACAGACTTGAAAAGTAAAACGTTACTTATCTTTTTTCGAGCCATTCTAGCATACAACATCACGGAGGGAGGGGATATTACAATAATTCCCAAAGTTCATTAGATGAGTGTTCAAACGTTTCAACCTTTAAATGTAATCTACAGAAAGGGTAATTTGTGTTTCATTATGGGGATGTACATCAGTCAATCGGCCATTGTCTTATCCCTTTAGATACCTGATACAACATACATAATGCACATAATCGTTGTACATATTCTTACAAGAACAGTTATTTTCATAAGTTATGCGACGAAATCAGTAATCCTTATGATAAAGGATGTTTGTCTGTCTATCTGTCTGTCTTTTAATACCAAAGGATCTCGCTAACCGTTGAACCAATATGGTTCTCCTTTATAGTGTAGATTCTCATAGGTTCTGGGAAGGTTTAAATATTTTGGGGGAGGGTACTGCCACCCCCCCCCCCCCAAGAGAAAACTCTCTAGATTTAAAAACTAAAACTTTAAATCTTAATCTAAAATAAAATAATGGGTTATCGAATTCAACTCCCCCCTCCTTAAATGCCCCTAAAGGCCTCTGGGGGCATAGCCACTAGTGTGAAATAAAGTCTTAAAAAATAAAATCCGCCAACAATTAAGGTTTTTTCCTTTACATAGAGACCGACAGACGGACGAACCGATAAAGAATAAAATAGCTTCGCTTATGATAATCTGACAATCCTTCAATATTGGATATACAATATATATATACATATATGTACATATAGAAATAAATAAATATGTTTTTTATTCTTTTTTCCCTTTACCAATCATAAATTAAGAATAAAGCTTTAATGCTTTTAGGGTGTGACGTTGCGTCATACAAGTCTTATTTAATTGATTAATTTATTTTAATAAAATATCAAAATCAGTTTTGTTTTAATGACTATAATGACTCAATGAATATATTATTACTTTAATCTTACACCAAATTTCCATATTCTCTGATAAAGTTAAACATGCAGCAGGCTAAAATAACGATTACCTCTTTTGACTCATCCCCTCCACTTCTACTGGATGATCGAACTGACCAATACCCGAGTTCCATGTTAGCAAGCCAATTTGACGACATTTTTCCCCTGTCATAATATCCGTTGATCATATATGGTATCCGTTTCGGACTGTAATGCTTCCCCTCGTTGTTGGTGTAAGCGGTATGCTTTGGCCCAAGACAGTACATATACCTATAGTTTGAACTTCCAGACAAAGCTCATGCAATCATTGGGATGGTTGTCTGCAGAATGTTTGACCCAGCACTTTTCTAGCAAGATATAGTTTAGAGACAATTTAAGGAAATACAAAATTTAGAATAGGTTACATTTGCTAAAAATATCTTTTTAAAATATAAATCAAATGAAAAATTATCATAATGCAAATTTTTACATTAAAATCATTATTGCTACGGAGCGAAGCTAGTCGTTAATATATTTCTGTTCGTTTCATTTTCTTATTCGTTGGCTTAACAACTTTAGGAAATTTTATTGAATTTTAATTAGTCAAGAGTTCACACGTTTCAACTTTTAATTGCAATCTGAGGAAGGGGTTATTTTGTGTAGCATTTTTGGGGACGTGCATAGATTTATCGGCCATTGTCTTATCCCAATTTAGTTCCCTAAATAAATCTAAATATTAAAATTATTCTTGAGAAGACAAGGAAAGTTTAATTTCCGTTTAGAGGCACAAAATAAAGGAGACAAACTTGGACCTTGTAGGATAATCTACCAGGGATCTTAAGGGATAAGACAATGGCTGATAAATTAATATATATATCCCCAATGATGATACACAAAATTACCCCCTCTGTAGTTACAATTAGTGGTTGAAATATTTGGACACTTAACTTAATAAAACAACTAATACTAATACTAATAAAGTCCCCAAATTGTTACAAACGAATAAGAAAACTATAAAACTTTGGGGACTAGAATAATAAACAGCCAAATGTCCCCTCCCTCCCTGCTGTAGGATAAACATACAGGAGTAGTGTGTCAAATACATTGTCCAATATTTTACAAATAAAAAACCTATTTTCCCCTCATTTTTTGGGTGAAAAAAAGATATGAGGCTGTGAAAAGTGACTTTAAAAAAGATGTATCTATACATATATTAAGATATATAAGTTGGAATGAATTTTAATGTTAGAGGGAGATTTGAAATCTGCATCAAATTTTAACGATTTTTATAAAATTGGTTTTTTGTATAATTCTTTATCTAAAAGCGGAAATACAATTTAAGTTAATTAATTTTGACATCTGTGATTGGTGGATTGAAAATTATCTTTGCTCTGATAGGAGAAGCTTAAGTGTCGCACATCATTCAACCAATTAGAGCGCAGGTAGTTTCCAATCCACCTATCCTATTGGTCAAAATTTATGAACTTAAATTGTAATTCCGCTTTTAGATAAATAATTATACAAAAAACGAATTTTATAAAAAAAATCCTTACAATTTGATGCAGATTTCAAATCTCCCTCTAACATTAAAATTCCTTCCAACTTATATATCCTAACATACATATAACAACTGGGATATGAAATTTATTAAGCCTTCAGGTCATCAGAAAGCCTGGTAGGGTCAAGCAGGTAGATAGTAATCATATTGGTTTTCTTAAACAAAGCATTCAAAATGAAAAATACGTAATTACAAAAACTATAAAAAATATAGGTGTCTAACAAAATGTTAAATATAATAACTGAAGCAGCTTTTAGTGGCTAATGAAAAAAGGCCACTATTCAAGTCATACAATACAAATAACCTATGATGGACTAGTATACATTGTAATTGACCAATGGTAAAATGAATACTGGCCTATCATTTGTAATTGGTATTGTATGACGTCATTTTTTATTAAGCACTGTAAGCTGCTTCGGACATTTAATTCTTGAAATCATAGATGAAATTCTTTTAATTGGATAAGATAATAACAAGGATGACAACATCCATAAGTAGCGAAGCTCAAAAATTATTAAACAACATCTGGAAAAAATGATCTATATAGTATGTCATATATGTAGAATATTGACTTAATTAATCCCTAAAAATTACAGCCGTTTATCTTAAACAGGAGTCAAGAAAATCACAAAACTTAAAAAACTAGGAATAGATCTAGCACCCAAACTAACAGGAATATCTTAATTAAACTTGATGGAAATATTTAGACTGTAAACTTATTCAATCCCTGAAAATTTCATTTGTCTGTCTTTAAAAAATAACGAGAAAATAATAAAAACGTAAAAATATAGGAATCGATCTAGCACCCCAATTAACAGACAGATGGACAAAACAATATATAGATTAGATGAGCATATGTTATAGAAATCTGCACTAAAATTTCAGCTGTCATTTAGAATTATAGAGTAGCTTTGCTACTAACAAGGAAGGGTCTCAAATGAAGATAAAGGTAATAGTAGGCAATAATCCTTAAAGTTGTGAGTAATACTCAAGTCAAATGCAATTAGGTCAATCTGTTTTTAAATCATATACGTTTAATTATACCATGCGTTTTGTCAACATTAGGAACAGTTAGACTTAATAAGCGCATTTGACTGGAAGCCTATTATTTCCTTTATCTTCAATTTAGACCCTTTAGTAGAAAATATAGTTGTATATTCTATTTAGATTATTCTGCGTGGCACAAAGTCTGAGTAAAATTTATGGGGTTAGGACAACCCTGAAAATAAAGATTAGAATAACCAAGAATAAACAATATAACAGGATTTCAGGGATCTAAAGGGATAAGATAATGGCCAATAAATTAATGTAAATCGATCCCAATAATAATACACACAATTATCCCTTCTCTAGATTAAATTTAGTGGTTGAAACATTTGAACACTTTACTAAAAGAACCAACCAATCAAAATTCACTAAAGTCCCCAAAGTTGTTATGACATTAAACAAACAGTTCATTGTCCACTCTCTCTCTGCCAGGATTTACACATTCTCGAGCAGAAAAGCAAAATTAATTTACGTAAAATTGAATAAACAAGAATATAATAAGCTACCTGTCCCTTTATACATATATAGAATTACAGGACCCATAGAGAGACTTGTAAGTAAAAACTTTTATAACATAAAATTGAAAATAAAACTTTACATTTAAAAAAAAATACACATTTGTTTTGGAGCAAAGTTCAAGTTAATCTTGTTGGATTTTAAAATTCTTTTTCAACCTTTAGTTCTTTAGGCAAGGATGACTAACTTTAGAACGGTAGAAGGCTACCATTGTAGAAAAGGAAGAGAGAATTACTAGCTGTTTATTACTTTTAAAAATACTGGCGTCTATGCCCCTAGATACCTCTAGGGGCACTTGAGGAAAAGTTAATTCGAGCCCTGGATTTTTATTTTAGTTGTTTAAGGCAAAAGTAACCTTTTTTTTTCTAGCGTCGATTGCTCTTTGGAGAATTGTGGTACCCTCCCCCAAACAGAAGCTACACTGTTAAGGTGAACCATATTGGTTCAGCAGTTAGTGAGATCTGTCGGTACAAACAGACAGACAGACACACAGACAGACAGAGATCCTTTTACTTTAAAGAGAATAAAGAATCTCTTGAGGCTACAAAAAAAAAATATTTAAGCCGATTTTTTTCTTATTAGCATTTTTGGCAGCTGTTATGAATAAATACATATTGTTGACTGCTTATTTATATGCTAGAAAACCGGCTGCCAATACTTTAAAGTTTTGCGGCTGCTACATCTCACCCAGGCTGTAAGCTGATGTTGACTAAATTATACCTTTGTAAAGTTTGGTCATTATTAAATATTTATAATTCTGTCAAAACACACAGGCCCATATTTCTTTGTAAAGCAGGAAAAAGCTAGGGATCTAAAGAGATAAGACAATGGCCGATAAATAGATGTACATCCCCCATGATGATACAGTTAGTGGTCAAGACGTTTCGACATTCAACTGAAAGAAACAAATCAAAATTCAATAAAGGTGCCCAAGGTTGTAATGTTCATTCAACGAATATGAAAACGTTATTGTAAGACTTTGGAGACTAGTGAAATAAACAGCCCAATGTCCCCTCCCTCCCTGGTAAAAAAGTACATATTTCTAAGCAAGCAGGACACGAGAACAAAATTTTATAATCCTTATAATAAAGTAAAAGGATCTTTGTCTGTCTTTGTGCGTGTACCGTAGGATCTCACTAACCACTGAACCGATAAGGTTCTTATTTACAGTGTAGCTTCTTATAGGTCATGGGAAGGTTTATTACTATTTTGAGGGAAGGTACTACCACCCTCACACGAAAATTTTAAAATTGAATGTGTAGTCTTTCGAAATTGAGAGTTATTTTTAAGTTTTATTTTAAAGACTGGTTTGTAGCTATAAGCTCACATTAACTCTTTCATAGTTTTAGTAGCAAAGCAAATTTATAGATTACTCTTAGAGTCGTTATAAGTTTATGTAGTCTTTAAACCCATAAAAGGTTTTATTAAGGGCAATGGTGTAAATATTATAACCAATTAAAAATGTGTTGCCAAACCTCAAAAAAACCTTCGCTACTAAAACAGATTAAGAATAAAGGAGAAACACTTTCAAAGCATTATATAAAAATCTTAAAAATATAAATCTTTTAAATTGCAATTATATACATTATCTTATTCTATTGCAAATTTAGTTAAAAGATGTCATCAACTGCCAAGCAAAACTTTTTTCTAAACATTGTCGAAATACTGACAAACAAACAAAGTAAATAAAAGATTTTCAAGTTAAAATCTAGATATTCATATTCCTATTCACATAAGCTTTCCTGTAAAGCTTTGGTAATGTTGTTATATCGTCACATGAATAGGGTATTATGAAAGACGAAGTTTGAAGTAAAATTAAGCAATGTCTCTGTGGGTAATGTCGATACAATTATCAGGTTAATTGGCTCTTGTTACAACATTTTAATCTCATATAAAACTAGCTGGAAGTCTGTGTGTCTGTTTTTAGGATCGCGCTAACCACTGTACCTATATGGTTCTTCACTATAGTGAAATCTCTTATAGGTCCATGGAAAGTTTATGACTGATTTGGTAGAAGATACTTCCACCCTAATAAGATAAATCGCCCTTTCATATAACTCCCTACTCTCCCCCCTCTCAAAAAAATATTTTCCTATTAAAAAAAATATTGAAGGGTCGCTTTTTATCCCCCCTCACCCTTACTGCAAGGGCTCCTAAGTTCTTCTAGAGGCGTAGATGTTAGTATAAAAGCTATGCATAAACAATATGTTTTAAGTACCCATAATAAGTCATCAAGTACCTCCAGGTTTAGCAGGGTTTTTATCGGCGTGTTTGCTGAATGTAAACATTGAAAAGTTGATTTTGTTAGATTTAAGTTAATTTCCTAGGAGATTTCAACCAAACATATCTCTCTCTCTCTTTATTATGTGTGACCATGCCGCACTCTGCGCTCAAGACCTAGGATACTGAAATAGTTCCTTTTTAAGCCCAAGTTAATTTCCTAGGAGATTCAACCAAACATATATTTTTCTCTCTTTATTATGTGTAACAATGCCGCACTCTGCGCTCCAGGATTAAAGTCTGTTATTTTTTTGACCTAATATACTGAAACAGTTCCTTTATAAGCCTAAGTTAATTTCCTAGGAGATTTGAAACAAACATATCTCTTTCTATCTTTATTATTTGTAACAATGCTGCACTCTGCACTCAAGACCTGTATTATTATGCAGGGATATAAAGGGATAAGAGAATGACCAATAAATTGATGTGTATCCTCAATGATGATACACAAAATTACTCCTTCTATAGATTACAATCAGTGGTTAAACGTTTGGACACTCATCTAAATGAAACACCAATCAAAATTTAATGTCCTAAGTAGTCATAATGTCCTTAAAATATCTTTATTTCAATATTATTTAAGCAAGAACCACTTTTTAATGGCATGTAACCAACGTCAATATTTTTCTACTTCAATATCTGGTTTTTCGGCGGGATATCCAGTATCCAGCCAAATAAGTACCCGGCCCAACCCTAGTTTGACAATCATGTTAATATTATGTCAGTCATAAACACTTTTTATTAAAGCCATTGAAGTCACAATAGATGATTGCTTATTGACATCATGATAGTAGTTTTGCCAGTGATAAATACATGAATCTGTTGTGACGAAAAATGATGAGATGGGAATTTTTCTTGGGTAGATTTCTTGAATATGTTTATAATTTTAAGAATAACCCAATTTGTTTAGGTGTTTTTGAGATCTTATGGTACAAACAAAAATCATGAGAGACATCCTACCTGAGATGGATTCTTAAAAAAACCTTTACCTCACTAAAATCAGTGAGGCTCGCTAAAAATTTAGATGGGATAATTTTGCCTCACTATTTTACCTCCCTATTTTAGTGTGGTAGTGAGCCAAAAAAGTTTTTTAAGAATTCACCTCTGGATTAGTTATCTAAAATGATTTTTGTCTTGTAATATAAATTAAAAATAACTAAACAAAAATTACGAATTGGTGTCTTTTGGACTTTAACAACACATTTGAAAGTTTGATTTTATTGGTTTTACAAAAGAGAGAATTCTTCAATAAAAGGGTATTTAGTAAAGTTTAATATTTGTTCTATTTTGCTTTCCTAACAGATATTAAATGATACATATTTAAATATACATATATATAAGAAAACTAGACAGTTTCAAAATTCAAGTAAAATATATTTGGTTTCTATATTAAATGTTAATAACTATTTTTCTTAAATCAGTCATAAAATAAAGATAGAAAATTAGTAAATAAAATAATGCATAGGCGTGTATCCGACCCTCTGGCAAAGTTAAGGATACGCCCCCTTGGCAAGTGTCTAAACCCCCTTAATACAGCCCCCTGAAATAGTCAAAAATGTTTTCCTTCATGAAAATTTACTTTTTGGGACAGTCTAATACGATTATAGATTTTCTTTGTGTGCCTTTTTCTAAGAAATCTATACAAATAATATGCAAAAATCTTCCATATATTAATATGCTTTTATCAATATAGATAGGTAAAATAATAGCTCCATATTGAAATTATTGTTAGAATGGACAATAGTTATTTATTACATAGTATTTTAGACAGCATTCCGCGGATAATAAATTGAAATGAAATAACATTATTTCAGGTTTTGTTATTGATATTATAATTTTTTATTTTATTATTCGTAAAAGAATTTCTACAATACGATATGAAACGAGATTTTTCGGCATGGCTTATTAGTTTTTGTTGTTAACGTATATCAAAAACATATGTTTACAATAAAACAAGGATGACAACATCCACAAAAGTGAAGCTCTGAAATGGAAGGACAAACGAACATTAACACTTGTATAGTGTCAGAACTGAGTAATCAGAATATAAATGTATAAGATTCGAAGCAAAATTGTAAGTAAATTTGTTGAAAAACTGCTTGATACAGGAAAATGTTATTGGACATACTTACATCTTTAGGACTTGATTATAGAGTTACTTCGCTTATAACATTAATTACTTTTTCTTTATTTAAGTATAATCTACAAAAAAAATATTTTGCCTTGTCTAATTTTTATTTACATTTGTCTAACGTAGCTTTATTAATATATAATTTGACCTAACAAAAAAACTATTAAAAGATAATCATTATTAAATGAATGTAAAATTAAATAGATTAGAATGCATGAGTGTTCTTTTAAGTGAATGTTTTATCCATAAAATGTGTTGAACTGCACGAAATGTCAAGACAAATCAAACTTTATTCTGAACCTTCCAAACTTAGAATATACAGGCTATAGAATATAAAACAGGTACTAAGTATGTCGTCATTAATTAGGATTTATTTTGAATATTCTAAACTTAGAAAATATCGGATATAAAATATAATTTAGGTACAAGTAATGTTGCAGTCATTTTATTTTATTCCAAGCCTTCGAAACTTAGAAAATATTGGCTATAGAATATAACTCAGGTACCAAAAATGACAAAATGACGCAATAAATAAAACTTTATCCTGAGAATAATAAACTTATTCTTCATGTATTTTTGAAATTAGAATTTGTCATTCTATTGTAAGTATTCTGTGATTGTTCTTCATGCATTTTTGAAATTTAAATTTTGCATGTTTTGTTGGCATGATTGCCATGCTGTCCTCATTTCCAGTTTCATGGCCAGTGCCATAATTACCTCCTTTCTATCATTCTTGTTAACTTTATGTATGTCCTATAAATGGTTATTTTATTTACTGTTAGTTAATATGTACTATGGTCGGTCAGGGACGTCCAAGCTTTTTTGAGGGAGGTAAAATGAGGCTTTCCATAGGTTTGAGGGGGGTAATCAGATGAATTCTTAAAATTTTGAGGGTGGTAAAATGAGAGGGTTTCAAAGATTGAGGGGATACAACCCTCTCCTGAGATGTCTATGTCCATGGTCAGTTTTGTTGACTAGGCAGTTAGGAACATTTAAAATCGGTAAAAAAGAAGGCAGGTATCATGACTTAAGTTTTTATTAGATGAGTCTTTTGTGATTTGAACTTTATTTATGAATAAGACAATCAAAAAAAGTACCCAAAAATTTTGGGCCAACTAATAAGAAAACGTGGTTATAAAACTTTGGGTACCATTATCATTTACAGTCCAATGTCCACTCCCTCCCTGACGTTATTACAAATTACTTAGGCATACCTATCTTGCTGGAAAGGCCAATTCAGGTTTATTTCACCTTTTTATTTCAGCTAATCCATCGCAGGGAGGGAGGAGACATTGGGCTGTTTATGAAACTAGTCCCCAAAGTTTTATAATAATGTTTTCTTATTCGTTGGCTTAACTTTTATAAAATTTTAATAGGTTGGTTTATTAAGTCGAATGTTCAACCGTTTCAACCACTAATTTTAATCTACAGAAGGGGTAATCATTGTGTATCATCATTCAGGATGTACATCAATTTATCGGCCATTGTCTTATCCCTTTAGACCCATGAATTTATATACCTATCCATCATGCCATTGTTTTATAAAAATGAAAGAGAAACCCCAAATCTATTATTGATGGAACATGGTCAAAAATATTAAACCTTTATTCTTTTTAACCTACATTTTAAATTTTGTACTCATGAAAACGTATGACAGAAAAACATGAAATTCTCAGCCAACTGGATGTCTGAAAGTTTTTTGTTACTTTTATTAGAAAGATTTAAAAATCACAAATAAAAAGTTTCAATATTAGCTAAACAATTTTTTAATCCAGCAAGTTTTTTTCCCTTTGTTCATTTTTAGAATAATTTTTTTTCAGTTTGTAAAGTATGTTACCTTTTTTTTTATGTTTTATTATTATATGGCCACAACTTGGTCAAAAATGCTCACAAATCAGACCTTTTTCTACCGAAGATACTCAAATGGTTTCTTTACAAGCCCAATCAATCAGTTTTAATATATCTTTATACTTCAAGGAAAATGATGAAAATACCAAAAAAAGACAAGTTTGGGTGTTACCTTTTATATGCACAAATACCATAAAACCAACAGAAATAATACTTATTTTTACTTTTCTCTCATTTTTAAAGTTTGATTCTGTTAAATTGGCTATTCTTGATGGGATTTATGCATTAAAGATATCTTAAAACTGATTGATTGGGCTTGTAAAGGAACCATATCAATCATATCTTACTCACAATTTTGGTGTTCTTTTTCATCTTTTCACACTGTAAAAAAGTCATTTTAATAGTTTTGTCAAAAGCTAAGCTTTTCTATAAATAGGATTGGTCCATCTGTCCTTAGCGTTAAATCTTTTTTTTTCATAATTATCCTATTCATCTGATTTTTTTGAATACTAATTCCTATTAGAACAAGGTACACTGTAATAAGTGAAGCATCTCTATCTCTCAAGCCTTAAAAATGGTATTAAGTCCTTAACAAGTATCCTGTACTTAAGAAGTTTTTGCAAAATACTTACAACTTAGTTTAGACTTATAGATTTATATTCACTTACATATTATAAAAGCTAAACTCGTTAAATTCATCTAGCCACTATCCTTTTGTAAAAGTCCTTTTTTTTTACAGTGTGTTAAATGTTATTAAAAGCGAAGCTTTTTTATAATTAGGGTCGGTCCGTACGTCCGTCCGTACGTCCGTCCCTATGTCCGTCCGTCCGAGATAGATAGCTTTTATTCGTTAATTTAGGCAGGTTAGAATTGTCCTATCGATTTCAAAATTTGCATGATGATTCCTGTAGTAGTTAGGTACGATTTAGAAAGCGTAGCAACTCTATAATCATTACCAGAATGTCCGTACGTCCATTTTAAACATGTTGATTTTTCTACTTTTTTAACAACAAATTTTTATGTGATCTAGTTATCCGTTTGATCTGATTTTTTGTATATTGATTCATGGGACAACAAAGAACGGGTATAGTCCTTTCCACGACATCCCTCCATAAGGAGCGATTCTTCGTATTTTTCACAGTAGCTTTTCTCCTATTTCTAGCCCCTGCGGGGGGCTCTAACCCTGCGGGGCCAATTACCTAACCCTGTGGGGCAATCACCTAACACAATATAACCTAACCTAACCTACAATAACCTATAAAAAGCCATTTTAAAAATACGAAGAATCGCTCCTTATGGAGGGATGTCGTGGAAAGGACTATACCCCAAAGAACAATAGTATAAGCGAAGCAACTCTATAATCAAGTCCTAAAAATGTAAGTATGTCCAGAAACATTATCCCGTATCAAGCAGTTTTTGAACAAATTTACTTACAATTTTGCTTCGACTGTTTCGATTCTTTTATATTCTGATTATTCAGTTCAGACACTA
This sequence comes from Acartia tonsa, assembly GCF_053477335.1. Classification (NCBI taxonomy): domain Eukaryota; kingdom Metazoa; phylum Arthropoda; class Copepoda; order Calanoida; family Acartiidae; genus Acartia; species Acartia tonsa. The sequence goes on along the minus strand of NC_137265.1, from coordinate 6,609,804 downwards.
TACAAGTGTTAATGTCCGTTTGTCCTACCGTTTCAGTGCTTCGCTTTTATGGATGTTGTCATCCTTGTTATATCTACGGATAAGTATCTATCACTTCTTAATACTTCACACAGTTACTTTTTATCATAATAATATTTCTGTATCAAAAAGTACAATTTCTTGAGTTTTCGATTATTATATAAATACTTTTTTAATTTTAATTAAGAAACTAACACATGTATTAAAATGAAATAGAAACCTAACCTAACTCTTAAGTTGCTTGACTTTTATCTAAATGTTCAGGTATAGTCCCTTTCGTGGCAACGCCCCTTAAGGGGTGATTTATCGTATTTCTTAAATGGCTTTGGATAGGTTATTTTAGGTTAGGTTAGGTTATATTGGGTTGGGTGAAACAGTAGAGGAAGGACTTACAATAACAAATTAATGGTTTTTGAATTAATTTGAAATATCGAGAAATATTAAATCCGTTTCTCGTATTCATTCGAATCAGGTGGATAGGAACCGTTTCTCATCCATACGAAAAAAATATGTCTATCATCGTATTATTAACCGCTTTCTACGAATACAAAAATGTACAATCATAAGATTAAAACCAGTTTTAATCTTATAATTGCACATTCTATATCCGCGGAAAGCGGTTTATAATACGATGAAAGAAATAACTATTATAAATGTTCTTCTGTCTGTCTGTCTATTTGTTCCAAAGAATCATGCTAACCGCTGAACCAATACGATTCTCCTTTAGAGAGTAGCTTTTCATAGGTCCTGGGAAGGTTAATAGCTTTATTTATTTATATCTTGGGGAAGGGTACCATCACCCTCCCAAGATAATTCGTCAAAATAATATAAAAAAACACTACCTGGCGAATATTTTTGGTAAATAGCTAACACCAAAAAAAACATAACTATCCCCATCTAGCGATGAAAAAAATATTTTTCGTAACTGATTTTAACATAAATTTAAAAGAAATCATTTTCTCGTATTCATTCGAATCCGGTGGATAGGAACCGGTTCTCGTCCATACGAAAAAACTATGTCTAGCATCGTATTATATCCAGCTTTCTACGAATATAAAAATGTACAATCATAAGATTTAAACCAGTTTTTTTAGCCCGTGTCTTCGGCACCTCGGGGCTAAAAAAACTGGTTTTAATCTTATAATTATACATTCTATATCCGCGGAAAGCTGTTTATAATACGAAGCGAGAAATAACTATTACGTGCCCCTAGAAGCCTCTGGGGGCGTAACCACTAGTAAATAATAAAATAACTTGAAATATAAAATAAGTAACAAAACTATAATCAACAATAGTATAATAATATACAATACACATAACAGTTGCTAGATGAACATATTATAATGTAGACAAATTGATTGTATTACCTGGTGTCTCAGTTTTTAATAAATACAGATGCAAATTTTTACCTTTTCTGTTTCGTTTTGAATAAATAAAAATTTGAATCGCTGGTCCAAATATGTTGATTTTTCAGGGAATTATTAATGGTTCCTGTGGTTGTTTTAGGTTATTTGGGGGGATTGGGAATTTTTTCCAAATTTTTTACATGTTATATTTTTTTAAAGACCCATTTCTAGGTCTGTTTCTTGACTCAATTGTGTCAGGTATAATACACAGAAACTATAATATTACCAGAGATAATGGATAATATTTATTATCTTAATTATGTCAGGTATAATACACAGAAACTATAATATTACCAGAGATAATGGATAATATTTATTATCTTAATTATGTCAGGTATAATACACAGAAACTATAATATTACCAGAGATAATGGATAATATTTATTATCTTAATTATGTCAGGTATAATACACAGAAACTATAATATTACCAGAGATAATGGATAATATTTATTATCTTAATTATGTCAGGTATAATACACAGAAACTATAATATTACCAGAGATAATGGATAATATTTATTATCTTAATTATGTCAGGTATAATACACCACAACTATAATATTACCAGAGATAATGGATGATATTTATTATCTTAATTATGTCAGGAATAATACACCACAACATTAATATTAACAGAGATAATGGATAATATTTATTATCTTAATTATTTCAGGTATAATACACCACAGCTATAATATTACCAGAGATAATGGATAATATTTATTATCTTAATTATGTCAGGTTTAATACACCACAACAATAATATTACCAGAGATAATGGATAATATTTATTATCTTAATTATGTCAGGTATAATACACCACAACAATAATATTACCAGAGATAATGGATAATATTTATTATCTTAATTATGTCAGGAATAATACACCACAACTATAATATTAACAGAGATAATGGATAATATTTATTATCTTAATTATGTCAGGAATAATACACCACAACAATAATATTAACAGAGATAATGGATAACATTTATTATCTTAATTATTTCAGGTATAATACACCACAACAATAATATTAACAGAGATAATGGATAATATTTATTATCTTAATTATGTCAGGAATAATACACCACAACAATAATATTAACAGAGATAATGGATAATATTTATTATCTTAATTATGTCAGGAATAATACACCACAACAATAATATTAACAGAGATAATGGATAATATTTATTATCTTAATTATGTCAGGTATAATACACCACAACTATAATATTACCAGAGATAATGGATAATATTTATTATCTTAATTATGTCAGGTATAATACACCACAACAATAATATTAACAGAGATAATGGATAATATTTATTATCTTAATTATGTCAGGTATAATACACCACAACAATAATATTACCAGAGATAATGGATAATATTTATTATCTTAATTATGTCAGGAATAATACACCACAACAATAATATTAACAGAGATAATGGATAATATTTATTATCTTAATTATGTCAGGTATAATACACCACAACAATAATATTACCAGAGATAATGGATAATATTTATTATCTTAATTATGTCAGGTATAATACACCACAACAATAATATTACCAGAGATAATGGATAATATTTATTATCTTAATTATGTCAGGAATAATACACCACAACTATAATATTAACAGAGATAATGGATAATATTTATTATCTTAATTATGTCAGGAATAATACACCACAACAATAATATTAACAGAGATAATGGATCACATTTATTATCTTAATTATTTCAGGTATAATACACCACAACAATAATATTAACAGAGATAATGGATAATATTTATTATCTTAATTATGTCAGGAATAATACACCACAACAATAATATTAACAGAGATAATGGATAATATTTATTATCTTAATTATGTCAGGAATAATACACCACAACAATAATATTAACAGAGATAATGGATAATATTTATTATCTTAATTATGTCAGGTATAATACACCACAACTATAATATTACCAGAGATAATGGATAATATTTATTATCTTAATTATGTCAGGAATAATACACCACAACAATAATATTAACAGAGATAATGGATAATATTTATTATCTTAATTATGTCAGGTATAATACACCACAACAATAATATTACCAGGGATAATGGATAATATTTATTATCTTAATTATGTCAGGTATAATACACCACAACTATAATATTACCAGGTTAATGAATAATATTTATTATCCTAATTATGTCAGGTATAATACACAACTGGATAATGGATAATATTTATTATCTTAATTATATAAGAAATTGCTTGATATTCATTTTTTAAATTTTTGTTTGTCCCTTGTCCTTATTATATAGTTTTGGAAATACAAAGAAGATAAAGTATAGAATAGAATCCAGGTAGAAGATTCTGCCTAGCTAGCCTGAAGTAAAATTGGAACATTTGAAAGACCAAAACGGCTATAAGGCTGTTAGTAAATAACATGATTTCAGTAATTATTCAGAAAAAATATTCAAAATAAATTCCTTTTGCAATAATTTACTAAAAGCCATGTAGCAAAGCTTCCAGCTTTCTCTTCCCTATTCACAATGGATTAAAAATGAATTTGATGTGCATTTAAAGCCTTAAAAAATTTAATTATGTAAAAAATTTACAAAAAAATATTTGTCTCAGTATTTATATTATAAAACTAGGTTGCGCTCTTATGTATGTTTTTAGACAGCTGATTTATACATGATAGCAACTACATCCATACATTGACTTGTGGTAGGGAGGGAGGGGGGAGGAAGGGGCTGTACCCATTTAACTGACCCTTGAAAATTACAAATGTGGTCAATTGTATTTATCAAAATTAAAACAACATAATTTTAAGTGACTTTTCATCTTTGTCTAAAACGATCAAGCAGTTAATGTTGTCATCACTTCACTAAAAAGTGTGTATCAGAGGTGCTAGTCTCAATCAGATACTTATGTTTAAGGGTTAATAATTACCTTCTGATTACAGAGAATTATTCTAAATTGTTTAAAGACAAGCACGTTACACTACAATACTTAATTTTAAATCATGAAGATCAAAAAAATTTTTAACAGCATATATCAGATTTTGATACAAATTAAATTTTTCTAATTTTGTCCAACTAGTCATTGTGATTTGTACTTTAGCAATATTGTCTTTACTGCGCAAGTCAAAGATTCCTTCTAATTTCCCAGAAATTTATAGGGTTTTCACTTCTATTCCTCCTTATTCTATGGGAAATATCAGATAATAGTTAGTATCAGAGAAGGCAATAATGTAAGGAAAATTAAGAAATGAAGGTATATATAATACAATGTAAAGTGTTTAACAACATATATCCTATTATATTAGTCCAGTCTTTTACAATGATATTACCATTCATAGAAGTCTTAATCTAAGTTTGTACCTGATGTATCTTTTTAAAAGCGAAGCTTTTCTATAATTAGGGTCGGTCCGTCTTTCTTTCTGTCTGTAACGTATAACTTTTTAAGTAGATCGGTTAGCATTTTTAAACACTTTAAACATGTTAGAATTGTCCTATCAATTTCAAACTTTACATGATGATTCCTAGAACAGTTAGGAACAATTTAGAAAGCATAGCATCTCTATAATCGTTATTTTTAACCTTTAAAAACAAAATTTTTTTGAGTTATACTTATAATATTAATCTGATTTTTGGAATAATGATTCCTATTACAACAAGGATGACCAAGTCCAAAGTATTTTTTAAAAAATGTATCCACAAATAATAGCTTATAAATCTAATATATCCAGGGAAAGTTTTTAAAGGAGGATACCACCACCCTTCGAAGAGGCCTCTAGGGGCGAAGCCGCTAGTAAAATGAAAAATTACGGTCGCAATAATTTAAAGAATTATTAGGCTTAAACTTGTACTAAATAGAACCTAGGAAGGTTGCAGACCTATATTAAGCTCTTTTTTAAGAAGAACCATATCGATTAGAAGGTTAGTGAGATCCATCGATACAGACAGACCCACACACATACATCCTGTTACTTATTAACTCATAAGCTAGACTAAGAAATTTATTAGATAAGGACCATTCTCTAGGAAAAGTCAACTTTTTTTTTATATCTTTTAAGAAAGTGCATGATAGAATTATATTAAGTCTGAATGCTATTCCTAAAGAACTATATGTGTCATGTGACAGTTCAGTTACAGCCTAACCTTGAGAAGTATTGAAATGTAATCATAATATGTATAATAACTCTGGAATCCGGAAGAGATCTAAACAGAATTATATATCAGATGCAAACACTCGAATGAGAAATCATGGATCTAAAGGGACAAGACAAAGACTGATAAATTTTGGTTGAAACGTTTAGATACTGAACTAAATAAAACAACCAATCAAAATTCAATAGAAGTCTCCAAGGTTGTTGAGCCAACAAGTAAGAAAACATTATTAGATGACATTAGGTTCTAGTGTAATAAATAGCCTAATGTTCCCTTACTCCCTGAAGAGATATACACATAACAGAAATAGAGAGTTAAAACTACATCTTATGGTATAGCTTCTACTCATATATACCAGGGAAAAGGGAATGATATTCAAACAATTCTAAAAGAAAATTTCTCAACAATTCCCTTCCCCTTTTCCTCTCCTTCTTACCCACCCCTCTTCAATTAAACAATAAAAAATACTTTCACCATAGGTTTCGTGATTTTTTTTGTAGAATTATTTGTTAGAATAGCTACCCCTGAGAATACCGATAGCTGTTTATTACCCCAGCAGACCTAGCACATTAAAAGTAATCAACAACAAAATGTAGCAGACAATTAAATTAACAAATATTAATAATCTGGTTTGTTCTATAAACATAGAATTATCCCAGTTACAGGCTATCTAAGATAGAAACTGTGATGAGCTAAATTTGAATTTCCGAATGTGTACACAGTTTCCTTGGTGTTTCCTCATCCTATCTCAATATTTACTACTAGCTAAAAAAGCTTCAAACTTCCAAAAAAAATCAAAATTTAGAAAAATTAAAATTTTGAATGTATAATGTATCGTTTATACATTCAAAGGGGTAGTTTCACGAAATGCATTTGAACTTAATTTAGTGAACCACATATTTTTTGCTAGTTAATGGGTTAAACTTTATTTATATGGCATATATTTGAAAAAAATTCAATTTTCTACCACGTAGTTTGAAAATGTCATGACTTGAAAATCGTCTTTTTGTGATATGTGCAATTTAAAAAGACGATTTTCCAGTCTTGATATTTTAAAAACTACGTGGTAGAAAATATATGCCATATAAATGTAGTTTAACCCATTAACCAGGAAAAAATATGCGGTTCACAAAATTTTTTTTAGCTAGTAGTAAATATTGAGACAGGATGAGGAAACTGTGTACACATTCGGAAATTCAAATTCAGCTTATCGAATTTGTGATACTTGTAACCTAACTGACTATATCTTTTTTTAAACCTTTTGATAATCAAAATTTAATTAAATATACCCAAACTAGAAGTAGTTTTTAATTTTTTTTTTAGTATATTCCATTATGGACAGCTTTCTGTTGATATCAAAATGAAAAATTATAAAACTAACACCAGTTTTTCGGTATTAATTTTATAACTTTTATTTTATTATCAGTGGATAAGTATCTGTAATACGATGCTTTAAATGATTTTTCAGTATTACTGAGAACCGGTTCTAATCTAGCGGATTTCAATCGGTTTCGAAACCATACTGGAAAAAGTTTTGTATATCTAAATTTTATATCTATTATTATTAGGTTTGACTGCTACATATTCATGAAACTAAATCGAGTTTCTATATTTATTTGGTAACATTAAATTACAATAAAATTTCAGCCTAAAAAAGGCTAATACTAATATCATATTGTAAGATATAATAATTTTACGGACCATATGAAATAACGGTAGAATCTAAAAAAACTTCGAGGAATAGCAAAAACTGTGTTTTGTCTATTTTTGGTAACTTCCTAGTTTACTTAATAGAAAAACTCTTTTGACTAAAATTCCTATTTAGTACAAGTTTAAAATATAAAAAAGGCTTATAACTAAAGGGATAAGACAATGGCCGATAAATGATGAAACACAAAATTACCCCTTCTGTAGATTATAATTAGTAGTTGAAATGTTTGGACAATTAAAGTCCCCAAAGTTGTTATGCCAACGAATAAGAAGATAATATTATAACACTCTGGGGACTAGTGTAATAAACAACCCATTGTCCCCTCCCTTACTGCCTACTACTAGCAATTTGAGTAATTCTACTGAAATAATTATATGCAACTAGTTCATGCATCTCATATTTAATACTTATATTTGCGGGAACTTTTGTTTAATGAAACGGCCTGCTTTATTGCATCAAGATCCGACACAACCCAATCTTTCCCGATTTTGTATAATTTTTGATGGAACACGAATCCAGTGACGTCATATTTTTCTTTCCCGAAAAAGGGAAGGGGGAAGAAAATCTCTTCAAAAGAGATGGGGAAAACCCCCTTTTCTCCCATCTCTTTTTTTCTTCCCCCCTTCCCTTTTTCGGGAAAGAAAAATATGACGTCACTGGAGTCGTGTTCCATCAAAAATTATACAAAATCGGGAAAGATTGGGTTGTGTCTCAAGATCCATGACAGATCTATATAGTAAATAAATGTCTATATATGAGCTCAAGTTTTCCAAATATTAAGTGTTTTAAACCTATAGTGCTCTAATAATCCATAATAAACTCTCATTGACCAGAACGATATGACCCATTATTTTGCTGCATGAAGAATTTTTTTTTTTTTTATTTCATGTTGCTATTTAAATTATATTGACGTATTAAGTTTATATTCATAAATCAGAAAATTTAAATAAATAAAGAAAACTTAGTTTTAAAATAATTTGATTCTAGCGATACGTGTGTAATATGGTCAGATATTGAACTAAAATTTAACAGTTAACTAAACATTTTAACCCTTTCAGGACGATAATTTGAAATAAAAAAATATTAGGATCTTAAAATATTTTAAAGAAATAGAGGCAAAATTATAAATACTTTAATACTTTAAACAGGGATAGGACAATGGAAGAAAAAGATTAATATTCAATCTAGCTAATAGCGGGATAATTAGAACGCCAATTCTAGTAATATCATAAACAAGGATAATTCCAGAGAGAGAGTGTTGAGTGTTTAAACGTTACTAATTTTAATCTACAGAAGGGGTAATTTTGTGTAACATTATTTGGGATATACAACAATTCAGCGGCCCGGCCATTGTCTTATCCCTTTTGATCCCTGGATAATATAATACTGTTCATAAGTAGCACAGCAATATATATCATCTATATAAAGTAGAAAGTTTTTTTTGGGTGAATCCTAAGATAACTACTGAAACGATTGGGTTCTCTATTTTAGGTAAGCTTCACATAGGGCTTGTGATAGTTTCAGGCTATTTTTTTCAAGCCTAGAATGGTTTTAAGCTTTTTTTCTAGCCCCAATCAGATTCTTCCAACATGCTAGGGGCGTAGAGTACATGGTTTAGGCAAAATGAGATTGTAAACATTTGAAATTATATAGATGCTTCGCAACTCATTCAGACTTTGTGATCAATTAAGATATAATACCATACACACAACCATCCAGGTAGGGAGGGGACATTGGGCTAATTATAAGAGTAGTCCCCACAGTTTTATAATAACGTTGTCTTATGCGTTAGTTCAATCATTTTGGGGACTTTTATTGAATTTTAATTGGTTATTTCATTGAGTTTAGTGTCCAAACGTTTCAACCACTAATTGTTATCAATACAAATGATTAATGATAGGATATGGTACATTTACTATTGGTCAATAACAATGTATACTGGCCTATCATTAGTAATTTGTATTGTATGACGTAATTTTTTTAGGCTTTGTAAGGTGCATCTTAAATTAAAATATATTTCAAAAGTAAAAAGTAAATATGAAAAGAAGCATTTTGTTATGATATCATAAAATTTAAATTCATTTGCAATGCCAGGTATTTAAGGTGACCTGGATAAACCAGGTAGGGAGGGGACAGTTGGCTGTTTATTTCACTAGTCCCCAAAGTTTTATGATAATGTTTTCTTATTTGTTGGCTTAAAAACTTTGGGGATTTTAATTATATTGTAATTGGTTGCTTCATTAAGTTGAGTATCCAATCGTTTCAGCCACTAAGAAGGGGTAGTATTGTGTATCATCATTGGTGTTTATCAACCACTGTCTAAACCTCTTAGATATCTGAGGATTACCTGTATAGTACTGGTACACCTCAAGGTCTTAAAATTTTTATCAAATTAGGTAACTTACACCTAAAAATATATCAATTTATTAAAGCTCTTAACAGTGCCTATAAAAAAATGACGTCATACAACACAATGACCAATGATAGGCCAACACACAGACAAAATTACCAATTGCAGGTTTTAATTGACCAATGGAAGGCCCATATTACGTCATTTTTTTATAGGCACTATAAAAAGCTTCCAATTTCTTCCATTAATTTAAATTTCTTAACATATAATTTGGAAAAGATTAGTTTATCAACAATTACCTTATCTCGTTATCCCTGGCAGTTTGCTGAGGTGGATTCTTAAAAAAAATTTGTTCCACGAATCGCTTAGTGGGGCAAAATTGTTTTCGTGAAAAATCCTCCAAAATCACATAAAAAATCTACAAAAATTAAATACAATCTTATGTTAATAACCCTTCTATGATTTTGTTTAATTTTTGTAGATTTTTAATGTGATTTTTGTGGATTTTTCACGAAAACCATTTTGCCCTACTAATCGATTAGTGGGGCAAATTTTTTTTAAGAATCCACCTCTGAGCTCATTAATATTTTTATAAATGCAATACAATATATTTATTTTCATTCCGAAGTGCACTGGGAACAAAATGATTATCTATTTAAATCAGAACATTATGAAAATAGAAAGTTTTATATGCGTAACATCTCTATAAGTATCTGCTTCCCACACTGACTCAACGACTAAAAAATGTTGTATAATGGTCTTAGAGTGCCTTTAGAGTCAAAGTTATTAGAGTATATTAGTGTATATGTTACTAGCGGCTACGCCCCCTTGAGGCCTCTAGGGGCACTTGAGAAGGGGGGAGGCGAATTTGATAACCCAATTTCTTATTTTAGATTTTAAAAGAAAAAGTAAAAAAAAGTTTGGGGGAAAGAATTCTTTTTTTTGGGGGGGGGGGGTGCCCCCCCTCTTTTTTAATTTTAGTTCAAAAAATTAAATTTTTCGACTTTTTTTATTTCTCTTAGAATGGTGGTGTTACCCTCCCCCCAAATAGTTATAAACCTTCCCGGGACCTATGAAAAGCTACCCTGTTAGGTTCAGCGGTTAGCGAGATCCTTCGGTACAAACACACAGACACAAAAACAGACATCCTGTTACTTTAGTATAAGGATATTTTTATTTTTTTTGTCCAATTTTAAATATTTCCGTTTATGTGATACTAACAATATAAGTTTACTTTTATTAGAGTGTACATAAAATGCAATTTTAAATATTTGGTATATTTTTAATTCTTACTTCCCAGAATGGAGGGGACAGAGAAAATTAATAAAACAATATCTCTTTCTCTCTAAAAATATGCATATTTATAATTAAATCATATAAAAAATATATGTATATAAGCACCTATGACCGTTTTCGGTCTTGTTTGTTTTGCAATCCTCTGTTACGAGAAAGAACAGCAAATTATAAGACAGAATATGTCACTTGTAGAAATTATTTGCTAATCAAAATTTATTATTTAAATATGCTAAAACACTCTATAAATAATTGTTCTATCTAAAATAAAGCTACCTATACATCTAATCATTATTCTATTTCATTATCCACATATCTATCCATGAAGATATATAATACATTACTCTGGCTATCTAGCTTATCTGAATCTATCTATCTTTTTATAGCTGGTTTCTATCTTTCTCTGTTTTAACTTTGTTCTATTGTGACTAGCTATCTTTCTATCTATCTATTTAGGTATCTCTAGCTGTGATCTCTAGTTAATTAGCTACTATCTATCTTTCTATCTATCTATTTAGGTATCTCTAACTGTGATCTCTAGTTAGTTAGCAACTATCTATCTTTTTATCTATCTATTTAGGTAGGCTAGCTGTGATCTATAGTTAGTTAGCAACTAGCTATCTTTCTATCTTTCTTATTTAGGTACCTCTAGCTGTGATTTCTAGTTAGTTAGCAACTAGCTATCTTTCTATCTATCTATTTAGGTATCCCTAACTGTGATTTCTAGTTAGTTAGCAACTATCTATCTTTTTATCTATCTATTTAGGTATCCCTAACTGTGATTTCTAGTTAGTTAGCAACTAGCTATCTTTCTATCTATCTATTTAGGTAGGCTAGCTGTGATCTCTAGTTAGTTAGCAACTAGCTATCTTTCTATCTATCTATTTAGGTAGGCTAGCTGTGATCTCTAGTTAGTTAACAACTAGCTATCTTTCTATCTATTTATTTAGGTAGGCTAGCTGTGATCTATAGTTAGTTAGCAACTAGCTATCTTTCTATCTATTTATTTAGGTAACTCTAGCTGTGATCTATAGTTAGTTAACAACTAGCTATCTTTCTATCTATCTATTTAGGTATCTCTAGTTAGTTAGCAACTAGCTATCTTTCTATCTATCTATTTAGGTATTTATAGCTGTGTTTTCTAGTTAGTTAGCAACTAGCTATCATTATATCTATCTATTTAGGTATCTCTAGTCGGTCAGCAACTAGCTATCTTTCTATCTATCTATTTAGGTATCTCTAGCTGTGATCTCTAGATAGTTAGCAACTAGCTATCTTTCTATCTATCTATTTAGGTATATCTAGCTGTGATCTCTAATTAGATAGCTAGTTGCTATCTTTCTATCTATCTATTTAGGTATCTCTAGTTAGTTAGCAACTAGCTATCTTTCTATCTATCTATTTAGGTATCTGTAACTGTGATCTGGCCTTCATGAGTGCAATAGTGCAATAAATACTAATTAAGTGCAGTACACACACACACACACACACTGAAGTACAGCAACCAAGTACTTTTGCCAAAAAAAGAATGATTTAAACAATCGGTTGCTTTCATATTTCAATATACATTATCTTTTTCAATAGGCAGTTGCATATTGTGCCATTTATGACAACTTAAACAAGTCTTTCTTGTTACTGATTATCAATGTTGAAAATCAATATTTCTTTGCAATCATTTAATGATTTATATCTATAGATTTACCTATTTTTTCAGGTAATTTGCATATTCCTTGACTCATGTACAGTGCTAAAGAAGCATAACAGTGCTTAAATCCAGGGAACTAAAGGATAAGACAATGTCTGATAAAATTTAGGATCATCCCCAATGATGATACATAAAGTTACCCCTACTGTAGGTTACGATTAGTGGTTGAAACGTTTGAACACTCAACTTAATAAACCAACCAATCAAAATTCAAAAAAAGTCCCAAAAGTTGTTAAGCCAATGAATAAGAAAACGTTATTATACAACTTTGGGGACTAGTGTAATTAACAGCCCAATGTCCCCTCCCTCCCTGACTAAATCTATTTCCTTAATAAATAGATTTACCCTTCTAGCAATATCTTGCACCAGCTAATAAGTGCATTTTAGGACCAACCACATCTAGCTTCAACAAAAGGTAGGTTTTTTTTTATTAGTATGGCTTTGAAACAGAACAATATACGCTAGATTATGTTGTTCACAGTCATTCTGAAAAATCTTGTATAGCATCAAACTAAAGAAAATTTTTCAAAAAATTAAAATTATAAAATTGAAACCAATAATTTTAGTCTGGGCTTTTGGCTCCTTGGGGCTTAAAAGCTGTTTTTAATTCTTAAATTTTTTATTTTGATATCCGCGGAAAGCTGTATTAATATGATGTAATAAATAACTATCCTTCTTTCTTTCTCATTACCTGACGGATTTACTCCTTATTGAAATGATAACCAATCAAATGTTTTAAAATTTATTTTACGTTGGTTTGTGAAAATATAAACTTCTAAAGTGACTGAGAAAAATTCAAAAATTCAAAACTAAACACAAAAATATTTCAGAGTATAAAAGTTTAAGAGTTTAAAAATATATAATTATAAGAGCAATAAAAAAACCCTAAATATAATTTGATAAAAATGATAAAGACCATGACCTAACCTTTGCGATTGAAAAAAAAACTTTTAGTAAGTAGTAGATGTAAAATAGAATTTAGATATGCAATTGTTTTTTTTTGTAGACATCTTAAATTTTAAATTAATTTTAAATAATTTAAGACTTTTAAAAATAATTAAGTTGGTTTTAAGTTACTAAAACGCAACAAAAAAAAAAGAAGAAAATTGCCATTATGAACAAAAATAGTAAGATAGTGAATCAAAACTTTGAACTTTGGGAGCTCGTCACAAATCGGTTAAAGAAAAATCACAAAAGTTAGGACACGTTTTTTTAGTTTATTTTAAACTTAAATTTAAACAAATTTATTAAAGCAATACAATTTTTGTAATTTAAAATTCTATTATATCCACTATAGCTGTTTTTAGTTCAAGCCAACTGTGTCTCTTCAAAGTATTTTTCACTATTTAATTTTTTTTTCTATGCAAGCTTATTCTAAACATTATCATTACTTAAATACTAATTAATATTGCAATTTTTTTTATCAGTAGGTTTCACTGAAAAATATATACATATATTATTTGAAACCTTTTCTAGTGTCAATAAAAAGATGACGTCCTACAATATAAATGACCATTGATAGGCTAATACACGTTCTAACTTACCGTTGACAGGCCAGTATACATTTTAATTGACCATATGTAGGCCAGTATGACGTCATTTTTATAGGCATTTTAAAAAAACTTCATATTTTGTGTTTAATTTAAATTCAAGGTTATAAAAAATAAGAATCTATTTGAATGAAACATATTTGTGACTCAAAAAAAAAGAAATGTTTTTGATATGGCACCAAATATTTGAAAACTAAAAGTTTGAAATATGATTTTATATGTACATAGTATAAATTCTACATACTGACATACTTTTCATCAGTCACGTCACAGTTTTTAAATTATTACTCTTTTTTTAACAGATGACATCGCCCCTAGCCTCTGATGACTTTGTTTCAATTGGGTCAGAAAAAGGGATAACCTCTAAACTACAATTAGACTTTATCTTAAATTTACGCTGGCAACTTCTTTATAAATAGCTTAAAACTTGCCAAAGACTCAAAAGATTTCCTATAAGGTAATTGCAATCCTAATTCCAAAAAAATACACCACAATAAATATGGTGGAGTGTAACTAAATCCTCCCCCTCAAGCGAAGCCGCTAGTAACAGAAAAAATAATATAAGAACTGAGACTTGAGAGTATAAGTTTGCAGAACTAAAAGATGCATCCATATCTCTCTTACTCTCTGTCTCTCTACCTTACGGTCTTCATGGAGCTCTTTATAATGCCTGTAAAAAATTACATCATACAATACAAATGACCAATGATAGGCCAATACACAGACTAAATTACCAATGGCTGGCCAGTATACATTTTAATTGACTAATAGTAGGCTTCATTCATTTAATTATAGGTACTATTAAATCTTCGGTCTTCCTTGATCTGATAATCACTTTTTTATTACAATTAGCATAGTATAAAATCATGGATGAACAAACGAACATAGCAGATATTCAGTTGTCATAAAAAAGTAGGATAAATAACAATCATAAAACCTTTATAAAAAAAGTATTCTAGACACCTTAGCCGCAGTCGCGCGTCTGTGGCTGATGGTGACTTGGCCTGTATGCTATGTTGCGGCTTCAGATTGGCTTTGAGTGGTTGCAGCCAAGGGTGACTATACCTGGCAGTGGCTAAGAGTTTCAGGCTAGGTCGTAACCTTTCATTCAGCCGCAGCCACGTGGTTGAAGAAGCGGCTGTCGAGCCCAGATGATAAGTTTTACTTTATTGTTCTAGGGTCATGATAAAATATTTTGATTTAATTACAGAGAAGTGTGTTTACACTCTCACATAAAGGAAAGTTTATAATCTAATGTATTAAAATTGAGTGTTTGGATCAAGTTTACTTAACAGAGGGTACGTTAAAGGACGAAGGAGGTAAAATATGTAATAAAAAGTAACCTAATTTATATCTACAAAACAGGTTCTTGTCAGGGAGTAAGAGAGGGGACAATGTTATTGTTCACTCAATTCAATTTAAAAGTTTTCACTGAAAGGCCATGAAATTCAGATTTATCCAGAAAATTTGACGAAAATTGTAAAGGGTGTGTTAATCAAATTTAGAAAAACCATAAAATAAGAAAAAAGTTCTAAGAAAAAAGCATTCATTTGAAAATTAGATTACCAGTACATCAGACTGACATAACCATTCTGTAATTAATTACTAGAAAAATCTCCCTGGAACTCGTTCATCCCATATTCCTAAAATTTTAAAATGCCACTATTTACAAGAATTAAATTTAAGGGTTCTTAGATTGTTTATTACACAAATATCACCAAAAAGTTTTTATCTATGAAATGATATTTTTTAAGAAAAAGAAAATTGTTAAAACTAGCCATCTCATAACAAATTTTTCTATCTGCTATATTCCAAACTAACTCAGCAAGTTAGTAGCAAGGATGAGGTAGTACCCAAACTCAGTCAGAACCTTCTAAATTCCTGCACATTCCCTTTAAGTCAGTACCCAAAGTCTGAGACTCCTAAAAATTGAATATTAGATCCATTGTCCCCTCCCTCATTCCCTGGGTTCTTGTTCTGATTAACAAGAAACAAATCATACGTATTAAACTAGTCCCCAAAGTTTTATTATAACGTTTTCTTATTCGTTGACTTAAAAACTTTGGGGACTTTATTGAATTTTAATTGGTTGGTTAATTAACTTAAGTGTTCAAACATTTTAACCACTAATTTTAAACTAATGAAGGGCTAATTTTGTGTATCATCATGGGGTATGTATACCAATTTATCTGTCATTGTCTTATCTCTGGCCAATATCTCAACACGTGATTTCTTTATTTAATATCTCTAAGCCCTGAGATAAATTACAGATCTGCACTAAATCATACTATTTTTAAATATTTTTTTAAAAATGTGAAGCTTTTCTATAATTAGGGTCGGTCCGTATGTCCGTAACGGTTAGCTCTTTTCGTTAATTTGGACAGGTAAGAATAGTCCTATCGTTTTTAAACTTTGCATGATGATTTCTATAACAGTAAGGTACGGTTTAGAAAGCGTAGTTACTCTACAATAATCGTTATCAGAAATTGCGCAATTTTGCAACAAATTTACTGATAATTTTGTTTATACATTTATATTCTGATTATTCAGTTCTGACACTCTGCAAGTGTTAATGTTCGTTTGTCTGTCCTTTTTATTTTAGAGCTTTTCTTTTATGGATGTTGTCATCCATGTTTAATTATGCTGCAATGTCAGGTGCGTAGCATTAGGGGATTAAATACAAGGAAAATGTTTGGTAATTAAAAAGAAAAAAAATGTCTCAAATTATGCAGGGACACCCCCAACCCCCCCCCAAAAATAAAAAATACCCCCTCCCCCAAATTTTCTTTTCTTTTTAAAACTAAAATTAAAATAGTGGGGTCGACTCCCCCCCCCTAAAAAAAAATTTTCCCCCCCAAAACAATTTTTCTTCTTCAATTTTTCTTTTAAATCTAAAATACGAAAAATTGGTTTGATTAAAACTCTTGGGGCAAAGCCCCTAGAGGCTAGGGGCAAAGCTGCTAGTTTAAGTATATAGGATTTGCAAGCATGACCACGTCAAACTGTGATTATAATTATTTCAGAATAAACCTGAGTTATTTAGCGCCTTGTATTATAGTCAGCTTTCCACAGATATTAACATGATAAATTAAGGATTATAACCAGTTTTGTTAGCCCCGAGAGGCCTAATGCCCGGGTTAACAATCTGGTATAAATTTTATTATTTTTCTTTTAAAACTCGTGGAAAATTGTCTGTGCATGATTTTTTAGTAAGGCCAGTGGATGTTAATCGGTTTATAAGCTATACTGGAATAGCTATTTCTCGCATCGTATTATAAACAGCTTTCCGCGAGGTGAGGGGTAAAAAACTGGTAAAAAACTTGCACATGCTAGACATAGTTTTTTTCGTATGGATGAGAACCGGTTCTAATCCAGCGGATATTAATCAGTTTCTAAGCCATACTGAAAAAAAGTTATTAATTATTTTACACTATAAATGTCATTTGCCTATCATATCAGCTGTAGGTACAATTTAATGAGTAGGCACGTTAAACATAATAAATAAATAAAATTTTGTTAGGTTTTGTTATGGTAAAACCTTTTATAAATGATATTTTGTTGTTATAAAAATATTTGATGGATTGATGTTCCAAGTAATTGGGTGAAAACAATATTGATTTTGCACACAGCCCTCTCTCTGTTTACCACACATTTTTGTAAGCGAAGCTTCTTTATAACATGTTCGTTTGTTCGCATGGTATAACCTTTATGAGTGTAATTAGTCAGGAATTTAAAGGGATAAGAGAATGACAGATAAATTGACGTACATCACATTCACCAATGATTATTCACAAAATTACTCCTTCTGTAGATTATAATCAATGATTGAAACGATATGAGACTCGACTCAATGATCCAACCAATTAAAATTTGATAATAGTCCCCAAAGTTGTTAAGCCAACTAATAATCATAAGTTATCATAAAACTTTGGGGACTGCTTAATGTAATTAGTAACTTGTCGGCTGTCGGGTTTGAATCTTGACCATATCGCTTCATTGTAGAACTAGAGACTTAAAAAATTCTATTTAATGATGTTAACCCAGAAGCGTGACATTAATAGTAGGAATAGGGAGAGTACCTTGGCCTGTAAACAGGAGCAACTGATGACCTTGCACTATTAGGACTCCCAGACAAAGTTCGTGCAATCAAAAGGTCTGTTGGATGCAACTATACCTTTTTTTTGACAGAAAAGGAAACATTCCTCCCCTTGGTTATCCTGATCTGTTAGACCTGACGCTACGCTAGGATACCAGGCAACAAGTTAATACTAAGAACGTTCTGTGAGACAATACTTTTCTAATCTAGTTTTTTTTTAGGGAGTTTTAATGTCAATTTCTAATATTTTTTTCCATACAATTTACAAGGACGAAGAATTTTACTCATAATATTTTTGAAGTAAGAATCATATCCCTATATTCCTGCTTCAATTTAGATTCCTTTATCAATAAGGTACAATAAAGAAAATGCTACTATATTGTTTTTTTTGAGGGAATTCTCTAACATTAACAAAAAAGTGATGAAATTACTGTTGGTTTGTTACCTTTATGGAATTTGTTGTCCTTGCTTTAAATATAAACACATTATACATATTTAATTTTATACTTGGATAGGCTTCAGTTAATAACAAGAATATATACCCTCCATATTACTAAAATATAAAAAATATATATCCAGAAATGTCAGTTTAATTTTAAAAATAAGAATTTTAAGGGTGTAATAATTAGACGTGTTACTCAAAATACACATTTTCTAATTTAATTCTTCTCCTGACCTAAAAATTTACTTTAGGGGCCTATAGATAAATGTAAAACATTTCATCCTTCTATTTTTACTGGATAACTAGCGCCAGGCCTCTAAAAAATCAACAGATAACGGTAGCACGGCGGTTTTAACAATTTCTAATCAATGTGCAGATTTTTAGCTCTTCTGCATGTTTCAACTTAAACATAAGGCCAAAGATTTTTTTTTGTCAAAGATTATTCTACAAGTAGCGCTGGTCAGTTTTCCAAAAAAATTACTGAAAAATGTTAAAAGACAGACATCGCCAGCGCTTACGAATCAAAGATGGCACAGCATACTTTTGACACAACAATCTTAATCGCATTTTATAATTAAAAATATATGCAGAACACCTAAATTAATCTCCAAGCCATTCTCGTATGCATTTGAAATTTTTGTATGAAATAACGGGATCTCAAAAATGGCCACTTTTAGACGCCTGGCGCTAGGTAGCCAGTAGAGATAATGAGATAAAATTTTGTACATGTATATCGAGTCCCCTTAAGTAAATTTTTAGGTCAGCAGAAAAATTAAATTCGAAAAAGTGTATTTTGATAACAGGTCTAATGTATTAACCACCTTATTGGGAGCTCTTTATGTGGGTATAAAAAAAAGATAAATTTAAAAACTTTTTGACTATAGATCCCGAATTACGTCATATTAGAACAATGGACTCTTCTAATATGACGTCATTCAGGATACAACGGGCAAAAGTTTTGAAATTTATCCAATCTTCTATATGTCTAGTAAAGAGCTTCCCCTATGGCAGTTTAAAAACCTAAATCATTGCTATGAAACCTCTAAAATTTTTTTAATTAGAAAAAATGGGATTTGGTCCAAACCCCCAACAAATTTATGGCAAACCAAAAATAACAAAGACAAAAATTGTTTTTGAAAATTGATATCCCTATAATAAAGTAACAGGATGTCTGTTTGTCTGTACCGAAGGATCTCGCTAACCGCTGAACCGATGGGGCTCTCCTTAAAAGGACTCTCCACAGAAAAATAAACTTTGGATTTTTGAAAATCTAACCTGAAATTATTATTCTCTGTTCAATTTTAGGCATTTTTTGTTTTTGTGGCATCGCGATCGAAGCCCTTTGAAAATTTTGACCGCCCTTAAGTGAATCCTCCCACCATTCAATTTGTGCTGCTTTAGTGATTTTTAGCTTCTATGTTGCCGCATTCATCGCCCTTCTCCGCCGCTACTCCGCTATTCATTGCTGTATGTCGCGGTTCAATACATGCTCCCCTCTCCCTTGTTCAGAAATTAAGTGGAGGCTGGGGGATTTTGTGTATAGCGATGTAAGCGGTGTATAGCATTGTATAGCGGAGTAGTGGCGGAGAAGGGCGATGAATGCGGCAACTGCGATTTTATTGGGCGGAGGCGAACACAAAAAAGTGGCGGCAATATTGTCCAGCAGTTAGGAAGCATGAGTAGAGTGGAGGCAAAATTTATAAACCTTAGATTGTGTATGGTCTGTATATGACGTGGTTAATATATCCGCGGTGTCCGCGGAAACGCGGTTTTGTTTTTTAGCGGTCCATGGCGCACACCAACAAATTCTCGTTGTGTGTGTGTAGTTTTTTTGGAGTAAAGATACAGGTTGACATAGGACAGGGAAGGCAGGAATGTGATAGGTGGGAGGGAAGGGGAGGGGGGCACCAGGTATTTGCAGACCTGTAAGATAGAAAATATACAGGGATTTGACAATGGAGATTAAATTGATTATCCCCCATGGTTAGAGACAAAATTATTCCCCATGGTTAGAAACAAAATTATTCCATCTATAGATTTAGATCATCAGTGCATGAAAAACTAAGTGGTAGTTTATACCAACCAATCATGATTTTTTAGTTTTTGAGAAATAGTGTTTGTAAAACTTAGGGTATTACAGTTGCTAGATACTAAATTACCCCATCTGTTTTTGGTATGAAACCAACCAATCAAATTTCAGGTAAAGTTTTGGGCCAATTAATAAGATAATGTGGCAATACAACTCCCTGAAAATATTATAGAAATTTTAGATGATGTAAAAAAAACCCAGATAAATAGGATGATTATATAACATAAACATTGTTGCAAAAAAGTGGAAAATCAAAATTACCATTTCTGTAGATCAAAAATAGTGGTTGAAATAATCAAACACTCAACTTAAGGAATCAACCAATCAAAATTCATTGATGTCCCAAAAGTAAATAATCCAACGAATAAGAAAACATTGCTGGGGATAGTGTAATAAACAGCCCATTGTCCCATCTCTCTCTGCATTTCTTATCTATCCCATGTAAACATTTTTCGTCAATTGTGCTATCCCTGTAGACAACTCTTCTATACCCAGGGAGGAGATAACATTGAACTGTAAATTAAAATTATACCCAGGGAGTGAGGAGACATTATTAGTCTTTACAGTTGTATATCACAAATGGTAATCTTGAAAACTTTGGGTTATTGAATTTTGATTGGTTCAAATTCAACCAATAATATTGATCCACATTAGGGGTAATTTTAATTATCATCATTGTGGATGTAAACGTTCATTATCTTATCCCTGAATTATATAAAAAGTTCCATTTTTTTTTGTTACAATATAAATTTCATTTCTTTATTGAAGTTACTAACTACCAGGGATCTAAAGGGATAGGTAAGATAATAGCCGATAAATTTATGTTCATCCATTTGATTCTACACAAAATTACCCGTTTGTAGATTACAGTTAGTGGTTGATGGACACTAGGTATACTTAATGAACTATCCTTTCAAAATTTAATTAAATTTCTCAAAGTCTAAAGTTGTTCTGCTAACAAATAAGAAAACGTTATCAAACTTTGGGTATAAGTGTAATAGACAACCCAATGTCCCCTCTCTCGTTATCAAAGTCCAATTGATCAATAATTTTGATTTATTTCTTTTGTCATAATTAGGAAATTTATTGTCCATTTTCTTATTACTGATAAAAATTTAAAATACTAAATTAAAGTAAAACAGAATCATAGAATCCAAGAAAGTTGAGTACTGAGTACTGAAACCCTACCACACCCCAATATTTTGATTCAATTTGAGAATGCTGGGATGGAGGTAGCTTATTCTTTGTTTGTTTATTATTTTAATATTTATATTTTTTATCGTTCATTGTCTTATCCCTTGTGATTCTTGAATCAAAGTATTTGAAGGAATTCTCTAATATCATGGAAAAATGCATGTCGATAATATATCAGCCTTTAACATCTTATTGTAATTTTAAGGAAATTTAAGGGGGAGGAGGGGGTATTTTTTCTATATGGGACTTATGGGAAGCTACACTGTAAAGGAGAACCATATAAGTTCAGCGGTTAGCAAGGCAGTACAGAGAAACAGACATATAATGATTCCTCTTACTAGGGTTATAAAATAAATATTTTTCCAGTATGGCTTCGACACCGATTAATATCAGAAGGATAAGATTAGGTTCTCATCCAATCATGTATAGCATCATATTCCAGATAATTTTCCACGGAGCTAGCAAATCTGGTATTTATCTTATAATTTTTCATTTAAATCCACGGAAAGCTGTCAATGAATAGCTATTCCAGAATTAAAGTAATTTCTGCGGTTTCACAAATAACAAAACGAAGCATAAAGGGGAGGGGGTTAATGCAACAACTTCGTAATCAATGAGTAAATTGCACTTAGAATTTGAATTTTGATCTGAAATTTTGCATGAGTAATCCTTGGTAGGTCTATTTTCCCTAAATTGAACAAAAATTTGGAAAAGTAACAACTTGGTTTAATTCATGGTAAATTGTAGATGCCGCATCTAAGTTTCAAATAAATTGAACATGTAAACACTACTTTTAAAGAAAAGCTTCCCTCCCAATTAAATTAAGTAAGTCATAATTATGTATATGAATAATTTGATAAACACGCTGACCTTGACAGACACACTTCCTTTAATTGGAGCAGAGCTTGCCCTCTGACTTTCAAGGCGAAAGTCATAGCTATCACAGCTCAGAATTAGGCAACCTTTATGCACTATTTGGCCTGTTTCTTATCAATATACACATATATATGGACCATATAGGCACACCTATTGTAATTTATCAATGTTGTATGTTTATATCCAACCATATACCTATTGTTAATTATCTATTTAACTATTTCTGTATATAAGCCATACCTAAGCCTTTTTCTCAGATAACTTTCTTATCCAAAGTATCATGAACAATTTTACGCTCACGCTAACTTACAAACACAGTCTAGAGACAGACAACACTCTAAATCCAAGTATTTAGTTTTCTTTATAGCTTGCAAACACTTTAAAACTCAGTTATCATTTAACTCACAAACCAACTGGTTCTCCCTCTTCTCTCCTAGCTTAAGAAGGTAAATGGCTTAGTTTATTTAGCATGCATTGTTTAGTTTGAATTTAGGTTACTTTGTACTTGGCATGTATTGTGCATATGACTTATGTTAGAGGCCTAACTATATGCACAATCATGACTTGGACTTAGGCACATCTCATCCTACACTACTTACACTTACTATAAGTATTATGTAACATTAATATCTGACTGATCTATATGTAAATACAATTAACTTAATTAAACTGTTTTCTTTCCTTTTTATACTTTACTATACTTATCTTATATTGATTTAACATCAAAAACCAACCTTTACTCTTAGGTTAAAGCACTGTAATACCATGCTTGGGTATTTATGAATCGCCACAGATTCAATAACTTCGCATTATAATTGTGGGAGTAAAAGGACAAAGCATTCTATACTGACACTGATGTTGAGAATACTTATGGGTCTTTTATTTAAATTCTATTTTTAAGCAGTACTCATGAGAGAGCATTTCCCACATTCAAACCCATGGGCAAGCGCCCCATTCACACTACCAAAATAATAGTGTATCGCTGCGATATGACTTAAGATCTTGTACATTCAGTCAAAGGGCCGGTCGGATCGCCGCCAGCCGTACATCCACTGAACCGCCTGTGGATGAGCTACAAAAAAGTGGTAATACATGTGGCTGAGCCACAAACACACAGATCATTCCCTTTTAATGTCAAATCATCTAGGATTAAGCTAGAAAGGTGTTTAAGGTGTCTATAGAAAGCTCTTTGCATGCCCTAACAAAAACTGTACAGGATATTGGTTCTATCTCCAATATTTAAAATACATCTTCAAGATTTTGTATTTTTTAAAATTCCTGTTGCATAAAATGTGTTGTAATATTAGAGACCCCATATCATTTCGAGTTTATTGTCAGGCAATAATTCTGCATCTTCAGACACCTTAACCACCCTTGTAGGTCAATCCTAGCCAATTTGAGACAAGAAAAAATGTATTGAGAACTGCTACAAAAACTGGCAGGATTTTTAAAATTAAAGATTTTAGGGAAAAAAATCACTTTTGTCAAAAAATTCCAATACCTGCGAATCAGAAATTACCTCTAATTTATGAATAAAGCTTAAAAAAAACATAATGATATGACAAAAAGTATGATTTAAAAAAAAGTTTGGATGAAAAAAAGGATCTTCTTTAGACTGATTTTTAACCAAATTCTAGTTGCAAGATCTTAATGGAACCAAGACAGGCATCATCATCATTGCCATATCATTCATTAGCGATCAAAATAAAAAGTTTTTTGGAAGTATGTTTTTTTTGGGTAGAAATAAAAAATTGACCAGAATAACCCCACGCTACCCTAGTTGATTCTTACATAATTAATGATAAATTTATCCTGAAAATAAGAAAAAAAACAGCTAAAAGGCTGAGCTGCCAGCCATTAGCCATTACTTTTTCAACTTTTTGTTCAATTTAGGGAAAATAGACCTACCAAGGATTACTCATGCAAATTTTCAGATCAAAATTTCAATTCTAAGTGCCATTTACACATTGATTACGAGATGGTTGCATTAATCCCCCCCCCCTTTTTACAAATTTTGTATTAGCCAACAAGTCTGGAAATAATCTAATAATATATTTTTTTTTAAAAGCAAAGCCATTCTATAATTAGGGTCGGTCAGTCCGTCAGTAAGTCCGTCCGTCAGTCCAAAACGGTTAGCTCTTTTCGTTAACTTAGGCATGTTAGTTGTCCTATCAATTTCAAACTCTGCATGGTGATTCCTGTAGTAGTTAGGTACAATTTAGAAAGCGTAACAACTCTATCGTTACCAGAAAGTCCGTACGTCCATTTTAAACATGTTGATTTAACTTTTTTAACAACAAGTTTTTATATGATAAAATCATTCGATTGATCTGATTTATCGAATACTGATTTCTAGGACAACAAAGCATCTCTATACTTAAGTCCTAAAAATGTAAGTATTACAGACAATTTTCCACAAATATCAAATTAATATCATAAAAATAATACCCGTATTGTTAGGACGGACCTTTTAATATCCACGGAAAGCTGTCTATAATACGACGCGATAAATAACTATTTTTGTATAATAAAGATGGTTGCGTCTAGCAGTAGCGATAAACTGTTTATTTTATGACTAATAGCCAACTATGTTTTTTTTAAGCGAAGCTTTTCTATAATTAGGGTCGGTCCGTCCGTCCGTCTGGCATGTTAGAATTGTCCTATCGATTTGCATGATGAATCCTGTAGTAGTTACGTAGCAACTCTATAATCGTTAGATTGTCCGTACGTCCATTTTAAACAAGTTGAATTTTAACTTTTTTTAACAACAAGTTTTTTATATGATAGAATCATTCGATTAATCTCATTTTTGGAATACTGATTCCTTGGACAACAAAGTACATTGTTATAAGCAAAGCATCTCTATACTCAATTCCTAAAAATGTATGTTATCCTGTATTAGCGTAGTTTTTCAACAAATTTGTTTAAATTTTGTTTATAATTTTATACATTTATATTCTGATTATTCAGTTATGGCACTCTACAAGTGTTAATGTTCGTTTGTCCTACTGTTTCAGAGCTTCGCTTTTATGGATGTTGTCATCCTTGTTGTTTTATTGTCATTGAAAACGGGACTGAGAAATTTTTCAACCAACAATTAATCTTTGGAAGGAGTAATCTTATTTAATATCATTAGGGATGTAATACATTTTTCGTCCATTATCTTATCCCATTAGATCCCTGTTCAAACTCTTCAATTTATTTCTACAAAAATATTAGTATTGTTTACAAGTTTAATCATTGTTGGATATTATTTAATTATTAAAAAAGACATGTTAGAATAGTCCTATCGATTTTGCCTGGTGATTCCTCTAACAGTTGGGTATCATTTAGAAAGCAGAGAAATTCGATAATCATTACCAGAAAGTCTGTACGTCCATTTAAAATCTGCTGATTTTTAACATTTTGACATTTTTTTTATATAGTATGATTATCCTATTCATCTGGTTTTTGGAATAATGACAACAAGGCACAGTATTACAAGCGAGGTGTCTCTATAATCAAATCCTATAAATGAAAGAATGTCCCTACTGTTTCCTAAATTTACGCAGTTTTGCATCAAATTTATGTACAATTGTGTTTAGACTTAGAAATCAATGTCCTGCTGTTCAAGTTCTAACACTCTACAAGTGTTATTGCTCTTTTGACCTTCCATCCTTTTGCTTTTCGATCTTCACTTTTATGGATGTTGTCATCCTTGATATGATGAGTAGATTTAATAGCATTGTAAACTTCTATCCTTATATAAAAGTAGCAGGTTGTTTGTCTGTGCAATGTGTAATAAAGTATCTTACTAATAACTGAACCAATATGGTTACCCTTTGCAGAGAAGCTTCTTACAGGTTCTAGGCCTTTTCTCTACTTCTCCAAGCTACGTTGTCTTATTTTTTCATTTGTAGCATGAATTGTAATGAGGGGAGAGAATATTGCGTTTGAAAATGAATAGGGGTCGGCGAGTTAAATCTCTGGAATGGAGAAAATGTTCTTTAGCGGCGAACATATATTGAGTGGAGGTAAAGTGTAGAATATATTGTTATAGCGGTAGTACAAATAGGCGGCGGACAAAATTTTCAAAGGGCTTCGATCGCGATGCCACAAAAACAAAAAATGCCTAAAATTGAACAGAGAATAATAATTTCAGGTTAGATTTTCAAAAATCTAAAGTTGATTTTTCTGTGGAGAGTCCTTTTAATATTGTTATATATCAATTTATCTCTTTTTTTAGAATTAAGTTTTCATCTGTATTGTTGCTATTGTGTTGTAGTAATCATATACAGGTAAAACATATTATATACATTTTAGCGGCTACGCCCCTAGAGGACTCTATGGGGACTTGAGGAGGGGAGAGTCGAATGTTATAAGCCAATTTCTTATTTCAGATTTAAAAGGAAAAGTAAAAAAAAATTTTTTTGGGGGGGAGGGTAATTTTTTTCTAGGGGCGATTTCTCTTGGGAGGGTGGTGGTATTCTCCACCAAAACAGTTATAAACCTTCCTGATACCCATGAGAAGCTACCCTGTTAAAAGGACTCTCCACAGAAAAATCAACTTTGGATTTTTGAAAATCTAACCTGAAACTATTATTCTCTGTTCAATTTTAGGCATTTTTTGTTTTTGTGGCATCGCGATCGAAGCCCTTTGAAATTTTTTACCTCCTTTAAGTGAATCCTCCCACCATTTAATTTGTGCTGCTTTAGTGATTTTTAGCTTCTATTTTTGCCGCCGTTGCCGCATTCATCGCCCTTCTCCGCCGCTACTCCGCTGTACGTCGCTTTTTAATACATGCTCCCCTCTCCCTTGTTCAGAAATTAAATGGAGGCTGGGGGTGTTGTGTATAGCTACGTACGCAATGTATAGCGGAGTAGCGGCGGAGAAGGGCGATGAATGCGGCAACTGCGGCAAATAATGGTTATATTTGGCGGAGGCGAACACAAAATGGAGGCGGCAGGATTGTCCAGTCAAGGAAGAGGATAAATCGTAGAGCGGCCGGTTGCAATGGAGCAAATGTTCTTTAGCGGCGAACACATATTGAGTGGAGGAAAGTGTAGTATATATTGTTATAGCAGCAGTACAAATAGGCGGCGGACAAAATTTTCAAAGGGCTTCGATCGCGATGCCACAAAAACAAAAAATGCCTAAAATTGAACAGAGAATAATAGTTTCAGGTTAGATTTTCAAAAATCCAAAGTTGATTTTTCTGTGGAGAGTCCTTTTAACAGGGTAGCTTCTCATGGGTATCAGGAAGGTTTATAACTGTTTTGGTGGAGAATACCACCACCCTCCCAAGAGAAATCGCCCCTAGAAAAAAATTACCCTCCCCCCCAAAAAAATTTTTTTTTACTTTTCCTTTTAAATCTGAAATAAGAAATTGGCTTATAACATTCGACTCTCCCCTCCTCAAGTCCCCATAGAGTCCTCTAGGGGCGTAGCCGCTAAAATGTATATAATATGTTTTACCTGTATATGATTACTACAACACAATAGCAACAATACAGATGAAAACTTAATTCTAAAAAAAGAGATAAATTGATATATAACAATATTAACCTCAGGGATCTAAAGGGATAAGACAGTGGCAAAATAAGAACTTGTTATTATAAAACTTTGGTGACTAGTGTAATAAACATACCATTGTCCCCTCTCTCTCTTTATTGGTGCACAACTTCAATAGTTCATGTAGATCTAATATGACTAAAGGTAGCATAGTATGCCTAATATGTTCGTAGATTCTAAGGCAACGTTAAGAATTACAAAAAAATTGGGATCTGGGATAATACAAAGGCTGATACATTAATGTACATTCCCGATGATGATATACAAAATTATATCTTCTGTATTTCAGAATTAGTAATTGCAACACTCGTCTTAATAAAGCAACTAATCGAAATTTACTGAAGTCCCCAACGAATAAGAAAACGTTATTAAAAAACTTTTAGGACTAGTATAATAAACAGCCCATTGCCCCCTCTCTCTCTGCAGTTGCCTGTGTTGATATAATTTCTGCAAAAAGTTTAACAGAGTATTATTGCAAATTGTGAACACATAACGTCATAAAAATAAAACATTTTGGAAAATGGAAAAATAAAACAATTGCCTTTTATTTTCCATTTGTTTTGTAATAAAATATTGTTTTGAAAGAAATGTGCAATTGTACCACATATTCGCTGCATTTCTAACAATTCTATCTATCTATTTATCTATCTATCTATCTATATATATACATATCTATCTATCTATCTATCTATCTATCTATCTATCTATCTATCTATCTATCTATCTATATATATACATATCTATCTATCTATCTATCTATCTATCTATCTATCTATCTATCTATCTATCTATCTATCTATCTATCTATCTATCTATCTATCTATCTATCTATCTATCTATCTATCTATCTATCTATCTATCTATCTATCTATCTATCTATCTATCTATATATCTATATATCTATCTTTCTATCTATCTTTCTATCTATCTATCTATCTATCTATCTATCTATCTATCTATCTATCTATCTATCTATCTATCTATCTATCTATCTATCTATCTATCTATATATCTATCTATCTATCTATCTATCTATCTATCTATCTATCTATCTATCTATGTATGTATCTATCTATGAATCTATCTATCTATCTATCTATATATCTATCTATCTATCTATCTATCTATCTATCTATCTATCTATCTATCTATCTATCTATCTATCTATCTATCTATCTATCTATCTATCTATCTATCTATCTATCTATCTATCTATCTATCTATCTATCTATCTATCTATCTATCTATCTATCTATCTATCTATCTATCTATCTATCTATCTATCTATCTATCTATCTATCTATATATCTATCTATCTATATATCTATCTATCTATCTATCTATCTATCTATCTATCTATTTATCTATCCATCTATCCATCTATCTATCTATCCATCTATCTATCTATCTATCTATCTATCTCTACGTGGCTCAATACGTAGCGAATCTCGGTCCGACACCGCGTCAAAACTAAAGATGTTAAAACAAAAACAAAATTATACCCTAGTAGTTTTTACCCCTTTTCGGTCAGATTAGAAATCCACAGTCACTAGATTTCAGATTTAAATCTGTCTCAATATGACTCTTTGTTACCAAACTTCAGATATGACAAAATTTGACTATAATTCAGATTTCAATCTGACACATTAATGCCAAAAGTTATATATGACATTTAGTGACATAGAGTCAGAGTTGAGGAAATTACCTAATCTGACACATTATTACCAAAAGTCATATATGACATTTAGTGACATAGAGTCAGAGTTGGGGAAATTACCTAATCTGACAAAATATCACCAAAAGTCATATATGACATTTAGTGACATAGAATCAGAGTTGGGGAAATTACCTAATCTGACACATTATTACCAAAAGTCATATATGACATTTAGTGACATCGAGTCAGAGTTGAGAAAATTACCTAATCTGACACATTATTACCAAAAGTCATATATGACATCTAGTGACATAGAGTCAGATTTGAGAAAATTACCTAATCTGACACATTATTACCATAAGTCATATATGACATTTAGTGACATAGAGTCAGAGTTGAGGAAATTACCTAATCTGACACATTAATGCCAAAAGTCATATATGACATTTAGTGACATAGAGTCAGAGTTGGGGAAATTACCTAATCTGACACAATATCACCAAAAGTCATATATGACATTTAGTGACATAGAGTCAGAGTTGAGAAAATTAACTAATCTGACACATTGTTGCCAAAAGTCATATATGACATTTAGTGACATAGAGTCAGAGTTGGTGAAATTACCTAATCTGACAAAATATCACCAAAAGTCATATATGATATTTAGTGATATAGAATCAGAGTTGGGGAAATTACCTAATCTGACACATTATTACCAAAAGTCATATATGACATTTAGTGACATAGAGTCAGAGTTGGGGAAATTACCTAATCTGACACAATATCACCAAAAGTCATATATGACATTTAGTGACATAGAGTCAGAGTTGAGGAAATTACCTAATCTGACACATTAATGCCAAAAGTTATATATG